>NC_133526.1:200396170-200709446 GCF_048544455.1 Silene latifolia
AGCAACTACCCTATTTATAGGGAAAAGCCCATGAAGCGGGGCCAATCGAAACAGCCCATGAAGCGTCAACCAATCGGCGTGCGGACACGTGTCGAGCATGCAACCACGGGATGTCAATCGTTGCAACAGTTGAGTGTCAATCAATGCAACAGTGACCAAGCGTCTTCAACACGCCTATTCGTATCTCCTTGCCTATTCACCTTCCTCAACAAATTCCCAAGCATCTGTTCTCCGCCGGCCACATGATCAACCAATCTAGACGGCGTCGGCGGGGGCAATCAAAAACTACCTAAGACTCTCAAACCCGGTCTCGACCGGCGTCCCTTTTTTTTTCCACATCGGATGCCCAATACACATCCATGTGGAGGGGGATATGGTACGGCCTAAGAAAGACCAGGCAGAGGCAAAAGAAGCCGCCGCAGAAGAAGCCGATGCCGAAAATTTTCTACAAACTACTTGCGCACAATATACGCTCGTACGTACATCGAAGCCCATACCACGGCATAGACTACGCGGGGGGCAAATTGATGGGGCATATTCTGCACCGCCGACCAAGTCAACATATTGAGCAAGGTCAAAGATATCCACAAACAAGTCAACGACTTAGATGACCTAGCCGATGCGGCCCATCTACTGCCAACTGGGTCCCGGCATGACAACCCCCAACGGAACACATACCCCCGTACTCATATCCAAGACCCCTCGGCGGTGAGTCACCGGGGCCCGCCGGCCAGCCATAGGTCCCTCGGCCGAGGGGTAGATCGATCTTTCCACCGCTAGCCACTTGGCCACTTGGCCACTACGTGACAAAGTGAAGTGAAGTCTATAAATACTCCTCAACCTTCATTGAGGAAAGGATCCAATCCAGAAATACACAACTTAACCTAAATACACTATTCATCTGGTATAATCTTCCTTATCTCTCTACAATATATTCCTAGCCAATTAGCATACAACTTATATATCTAAGTTTACTGACTTGGGCGTCGGAGTGGGTACGCTTGGCTCAAAGCCAAGCCCTCAGTTCGTTCATTGTTGCAGGAGAGGCCGAGAGGAACGATTAAGACCAAGGGAGAATCCAACTCAAGACATCATTCAACAAGCCACGGGTGGTAACTATACTTGCTCTGGAATTACACCCGGAACAATACCATCTTATAAACTATACATATAATTTACTCACATTATTAAATTAGTGTATATTTTAACAAAAAATACAATATTAGTTATACATTTCACATAAATATTTTATATGGATAAAAAAGAATCACGTGTTATTTATGTATGTTAATCTGACAATCTTATTTATAATAAACAACTTTTTAATTAAAAAAAAAAATAGTTCTACTACCAACTTCATTCAGGCTAAAATGTCTAATTTTATCTCTATTACTTCTTATTACTACACATTATTAAAATTTACTTTTATAGTGAGTTTAAATATTAAATTCTCTATGAAAAAAACGATCTAAGAAACCGCGCTTTCGCGCGGGATCTACACTAGTTAATCTCAAATATATAAGAACGTCTCATATATATTTTCTAAATAAGGATATATTTAAGAAATGGAAAACAATGGAAAGTTAATATAATACCAAATACTTTGTAATATACTTGATCAATAATCTCTTATTTTTCTTATAGAAGTAAAGACATTTACTGCATCCCATCACATTAGCAATTCAAATTTTACTTTTATCGTTTTATTTTTCCAACATTAATTTACATATTTAAAAAACTATCTTTAATTTACACTAATATAATTAATTATCCACTACTATTAAAAATGAAACCTCCCACTAAAATTATCATTTATAACACCACTGAAATGAATATGAATACATTGAATTACAATATCAAATAAATTATCATCTATGACCTTGCTATGTAGTCACAACAAATAAAATATTGATTTAATTTAAATCCCTTAAGTAGTTAAAGGAGAAAAAAGATTGTACATCGGATGTAGTACATCATACTTAATAACTTTTTGAGTTTTTATGTATTTTTTTCGATTACTGTAGAGTTTAGAAATTATATTTTAGTTTTATGATGTTCAAAACAAAAAATATTTGAGCTTATATGTAATTTTTTTTGAGTTATAATGTAATTTTTTGAGATTAAAGTTTAAGTACATAAACTCAAAAACTTTACATTAAAACTCAAAAATTTTAGATTAAAACTCAAAAACTTTATCTTAATGCTCAAAAACTATATCATTTCATGTACTACATCAGATGTATAATCCACTTACTGGTAGTTAAAGTGTATTTTTAAGTTTTAACCGCGTCTAATATTATCGAAACATGATATACTCTATTTTAAACCATTTAAAATGCTTGTAAACACTAAACAGATCGATAGTAAATTTAAGCTTGAAACCTGATTATATTATGAAAACAATTGAAGAAAGGTTTTTGATTTAGTGTGCAACTTTAGAGCCATGAAATTGGACAAATGAAAATGGGAGTGTCTCATTTGTGGAAGCCGACGGAGTTTGTCGTGGTGTTAAACGGCTGCACATGCATGGAAGAGACGGAGGGAATGCAAGGCCCACTTTAGTAGTTAAGATGAACAAGTAGAATTCATACACGTGTTGAAGCCCGTCTCTTTGACCTTTTTACGTAAGAGTCCATGGAATGTGGCACATGCATGTTGTTGTGTTTGAGATTTCAGTATTTCACCCAGGGGCGAAGCGAAAAAAAATTAATTAAGAAGTCGATTTTGTGCTATCCCAACTCTAATAATAACAGTATAATGAAAAGAAAGCAAGCTATTACATCATTAAAGAAGTTGTGTTCCAGTGGTAGAATCACATGGAACTGTGCAACAAGTTATGTGTTCGACTCCCTCTACCTTCTAATTTAATTTAATTTTTATTTTCCTCATCATTCTCAATGTCTTCTATTTTAGGTTTTTTTTTTCTTTTTTACTTTTCCTCATCATTCTCAACTCCTCATTAAATTTAATTAATTGTTAACATGATATTTTTTTCCTTAGTAATTTTTTAGGAAGATAAAAACAAAGTCATAAATTATAGATGACGGTATTATACCGTGAGAAGGTATATTTAATAAAAAAAATTATTCATTTAAGATTAATATATGAGTTGTCTTTTATATAATGCAACATTCTCACGCAGTAATTACTAAAACGAGATAAAACATGGGAAAATTAGGATATACGGTTTTTGTCGCGGTTTAGTTTTTTGTTTCTTTCGTGCTTGGCTTGTAATTTAGGAGTCATGTATATTTATTCTCTCGCGGTATGATTTTTTTCTTTTTACTATTATGATGTATATTTTTTCGCTACCCCATATTTAGAATCCTGGCTTCGCCCCTGATATTTTCACCATTGGTAGATGGCACGTTCTTCAGCCTGAATGCAACACTTTCATTTACTCTTTCACTTTTAGCAACACAAGAATTTGGAATCTAGTCTTTGGTCAAGCCTACTACCTTTGCCAAGCAAACCTAACCAAAACACACATATTTATTTAAATATTATTGACCTTATGCTAATAATCAACCACAAACTAATCCCTATTAATATTTTCTGTTAATAATCTAATTAAATAGGTAAGTAAAATAGTCTCTCACCATAAAATACGTAAATGTATGTTATCTTTCTTTTCCTTTGGTATAGTGTGTACATTTATTATTTATAATGTGCGAGAACGTGCTAATAAATCCGGGAACCTACATAGCCAAGACTATATTAGTATGAGGTTAATACGAATGTAATAAATATTTGTTTCTTTTTATGAAGATATAAAACTTCTAAATCAAATCAATTTTAATAATGAAAATTGTCAATTATTAAAAAGTTGTAAGGTCTCAAAATCCGATATACAAACTCAAAGAACATTCGGTCTAGCTAGGCTGTAATATGTAGTACGAGTAATGAGTCAAAGAGCATTGAAACTGAAAAGGCCTTCCTAATTTCCAGCTTAGATGACAAAAAAGGTCAAAGATATTGCCGCATGCATGCTTTCAATTTCTAACAATTTATATGACAGCTTTAGTTTTATCTCGAAGGATAGAAGATGAATAAAAGCCTCCTAATCTCCTATAGTTAAGGAAATATAGCAGAGTTAAAGCATTAATTGTCAAAGAAGTTGGGTGAATGAGAGTAGAAGAAGTAGGTGTATGTATGTATGTGTATTGGTCTAAGACGGCAAACGAAAGAATGAAACGAAAGAATGAAAGAATGTAGAAGTAAGACAGTGCATGTGTCACTTTTATGTCTCTACTCTAATGCCCACTTACAAACCGTCCCTTATTAACAAGGCATACACCCAGCCATGATTGTTATTGTCCTTTACATAGATTTTTAGTAACTTGCCCCCACTCTACAATACTAACTTCGTAATGTAATGTAATGTACGGAGAAATTTTCTACCTACTACAACCATATCCTTTTGTCTTAAAAAAAAAAAGAGAAGATTGGTGTCAAATTTTCTTCAAATAAATACGTAATTCTAATATAGTCTCATGTGAATTCCACAAACTTTTTTTTAGAAAAAAAGAAAGGGCTTTATGTATCCAACTTCTATTATCAACTCGTTATAGCTAGTTAGGAACTTTTAGATACGATTGTGATGATGGTTTGGAACCGCAATACTGCTATTATAATTGATAAATAGTAATATCACGTTTAAGGGTTTTAAATTACTAACAAAGATAATTGAATTCATTAAATACACAACGAATATGATCTTGAGTTATGAACGTGTTGTGTTACAGAAAATAAGATTATATAGTACATGACTGTATTATTAGTATTCAGACATACACATATGACATATATGTACATTTAAGACTACAAGAAAGTTTTAAAAAAAAAAAAAGAATTAATGTCGCCATATCAAAAGATATTTCTGAAATACTTAATGTATGCGACGAGGTCAGATATAATGTGCTCTACAGGGTTCAAACAATGTTGTCATGATATTTACCAATCTTATAGTCTACTAAATACTTAGAAATAATGATGGTCCGTGAAAAGACAAAAGTGAAGCGATCACAGTGTTAACAATTACTTGAGCTATTTAGAAATGGCAAAAGTTGTATGAGAGCAAAAAGGTCGAGACTTTAACCATAGTTGATCATCACTACGTACAAGAGTACAGAGGAACACGTTAATCTATATGAATCCAAAAGTTGAAATTTAAAGCAATAGAGTCTATAGAGATATGAACAAGTAAACGTATTACTCCATCTGTGTCAATCATTTATTATGTTTGTTTGATTAATATAATCCTCAATTCATCAGAAATGATCATGCCAAATATTGACGTGTTTTTTTCTTACGAAAATAGTAATAAGACGATTTCAAGGGGGGAAATGACTGAACGAGATGATTTCTCATAATTGATGGCTAAGCCATCAGGCTACAATTCATAATCCATATACAATACGTCAAATTTTATACAAAATCATGAAAAATTAAAGAAAATAAAAAGAAAAGATCTAGTTCAAAGTTCAGAGTAATCTCTGCCTCTTAGGAGTTGGACAATCAAAACTCACAGCAGATGACATAACTCGGGTACCCGATGATCCACCACCAAAATCCAACATAGAACTCGGATAAACCGGCGTTGATCCACCGCTACTCTGACCATACAACGGTCTATCAACTGACCCATTCACTACTTGTTTACCATATCCCTTAAGTTGCACAGGTGGAATTTTCCGAGTCATTTGAGCAGGTGGGTTTCTCCACTGAGGAAGCGACCCCGCTACCATCAATGTCTGAAGAAGCGGGCCAGCCTCGATCACGGCCTGTAAGAGCTTACCTTGCCTCGGGCGGGGCCTACCCTTGGCCAAATTCTCTATCAACATTGTAGCTCCGTCAACTCCCTTACTACTAGTAGCAGTATTAGTATTAATGAAGCAAATATTAGCAGAGTCAGGAGACGAAACAGTGGCCGGTTCAAGAGAAAAGCTGGTTGATTCAGTAATGCTAGAATTAGTTTTAGCAGGGAAATTGGTTACGAGTGGAGTGTCAGGGGAGAAAGGTGTAATTTGATGAAAATGTTGGGTTTTGTTGGTAAAGGCTAACATTTGTTGAAGATTTGTCAATTGAGAATTGGCTTCGTCTCGTTCTTTACATACGTTTTGTAACATTAGAAGAAGTTTCCTGATATCATCATTGTTCTTCATTATTACTTGATTTGTTTCTTTTCGCGTAATTTCTAGCTCATATGTCACATAATGCAGCTTCTGTTTCAGCTCATCAACATTCTGTACACATAAATACAACAAACAAAATTTTGAGATGAAATTCTATAATGTACGGCTGTTATTTTCATAAAAAGGAAGAAATGTGATTGGACATTGGTTCAAAGTTAGGGAAATGGGTAAATCATTGAATAGGGACCCATCCCATGAAAGATGCTCTCTCTATAGGACATTATACTGTATACTTCATTTCAGTCAAATCCATTTTCCTCCCGTTGTGAATACAAACAAAGAAAATTATGCAACTTTTATTTCCAAATCCAATTAAACTAGACCATTTTGCAAATATTCTCAATAATTTAGGCCAACATGCCATAGGGAAGGTTCTAGAGAACTTATTGCATATTTGATATTCCATCCGTCTCAGTCATTCGTTTAAGGTAAATAAATGACTGAGACGGAAAGAATGACATTTATAAGAAAAATCAAAACATATTCTACTAAATGCACTATAGAATATGGAGTACAAACTAAAATGTGTTGTGTATAAAGTATCAACATATGATAGAAGATAAATGAAATTCAATTGTTCCGTCACTTTTGCATGGATTCGGTTTACACGACTTGAACCCGAGATTTGGGACAACATTAGTGCAGAAAAGAAGGCAAATTTGAGAGGAAAACAAGAGCATTGTATTGAGTGAAGAACAGGGGAAGTGGAATTATAAAATGACAAACCATGAAATATTAATAAATGAAAACACACCTCTTGATATGACCACAAGTAACCAAAATCCTCCATTTTTGCAGAGCAGTGGAGTGCAGTGGAGTTATTAATTAGTGAAAGACAAAGAGAAAAAGATGAGAGTATGTATGTAATTAATTAGTGAGAAAAAATAGGTAAGGAAGGAGTTTGAAGAATGGCAAAAGGTGAGTAATTTATAGAAATGAAAGTTTGAAATGAAGGGTCTAATAAGAACAAAAAAAAAAGGGAAGTGGGGTCAAATAAATATCACTAGTATTGATATATAGTAACTCGAATTATTTAAGGGATGAAGATGACGTTATTTGAGAATTAAATATGAAAACTTTCCTATGTTAATTTCTTCAAAATTAAGAAACTTTAGGAAATTCACCAAAATATAAATATAATGAGAGATGAATTATGGGAAGGGTTTTGATTATGGTAAGCACTCCCTTATTTCATGCTGCTCTGTCCCTCCATTAATTTATTTTTTTTGGCAACTAAATTAATTTATTTATGTCAACATTTTCTACTCGTTTTGAAGAGGACTCTCTACACTTTTTTAGTTTCCTTGTGTTCATTGGCTAATTAATATTCTCTAATTAATTAAAGGAATGAATTTAAGTTGGGTGATATTAGGGTTATTAAGGATTTTGCCAAATGAGTAAACTTCATGTAAAACCACATTACGTGTTTAAAATAATTTGAAAAAACTAAATGACAATTGCTTCGTATATTACTTTTAGTTACTTCGCACCAAAAAATATTACTCCCTCCATCCCGGTCAATTATTATCCTTTGGTTTTGGCACAAAGACCAAGAAAAGAGAAGAATGTCAATAACTAAATGACAAGTGGAACATATTGAATGAGAATGATCAAATTACTCATCAAGTTCATTCTTAAACTAAAAAGGATAACAAATGATTGAGACACCCAAAAATAGAAAATGACAACAAATGACCGAGAAAAAGAGAGTATTTAGTTACTATGTACTACGTATATGACTAATACCTAAATAAAAAAGTTACTCTGTACATATTAACGAACTAAAAGATTGACCACGATAGGGGTAAATATTTTGAGAATTATTAATAAATAATTTTCTAAATATGGTAATTATGAGTTCAGATCTCAATTTCTCATGAGATATTCTTGCAAAAATTTATCTAATTATCATCTTAACATGTGCAATTGGGCACACGTTGTAAAAACCCTTAGTTAAAATTATCAACCATATATCAACTAAAAATAATAATTTTGAGAGATTTGTTTATGTACTATGGTTGAGTACGTCTCCAATAAACAATTTTATAATAAAATATTGTGAATCATAAATCAAAGACCTTGACTGTAACGCCCCGTAAATTTCGGACCGTTAATATATTTCAGAAATAATTTATTAATCAAAATAAAAGTGATAATTAAGTATTTAAAGTAAAAATAATTTAAAGAAATATAATTTTATTATATTTTGAAGAAAAGTATTTATTTTGATAGTTTTGAAATGTTTAAAAATAGTTTAAACCGTGTAAAATCTTTTATTTCGAAATAAGGGCGTATCGGGGGGAAAATGACAATTCGTTTGAACGTTGGGTAAACGAAATTGGAAATGGGTCGTATGAATACTCAATTTTATTGTAATCTCGTGTTTAAAGACTTTGGACTTGACGGAATTTGCGTTTGACTTACGGATTTAATTATTATTGAAACGAGTCAAAACCGACTCGTAAAAATCCCGACTAAAAATCCCGTACGTACTTTTCCTCCTTTCTTTCTTCCTTACGCGTACCACACTTCCCATTTTCTTGTTTTTTCTGATTTTGTTCTATCATCATCATCAACATCTTAAGAAAAAGACCCAAAACACCATTTTCAATAAATCAAGCTCATTTTCGTCACATCTTACTCGTTTCTTATCCGTTTTTCGCATAATTTACCTTTCCGGAATCCTCTCGTCGCGATCTACAACTGGGTATAATTTAATTTCAGTTTTTTTTAAGATGAAATTTCGGTATTTCGGTGTATATGCTTAATTTTTGTGTTTTTATTGTTTAATTAGGTGAAGGATTGGAAGACGAGTTCGGGGACTCGTATATTGTAGAGGATAGCGGTTAGTTGTGGTTAGGGTTTCGGTTTTGAGGTGATAATTGCTCATATTCTAGCTTAAGGTAACATATTTCGAGTTACTCGACGAAAGATCGTCACATGTTTTTGATTTTTGTATGTTTGGTGAATTTTTGTTTGGGTAGTAATTTTCACATGTTAAACTTAGTTGCATGCAAGCTTAATTTGTGCCTTTTGGTAGTTTAAATTATCAAAGTTGAATTGGGGACGATTAATTAATTTTCAGACGGTCTTATAATGTATAAAAATGAAAAAAAGAAGAAAGAAATGGTGCGGCGGCGGCCGGCAGCAGCAGCGGCAGCAGCCCACGGCAGCCCCGGCCGGTCTTGG
The DNA here is from genome assembly GCF_048544455.1 of Silene latifolia. NCBI lineage: Eukaryota > Viridiplantae > Streptophyta > Magnoliopsida > Caryophyllales > Caryophyllaceae > Silene > Silene latifolia. The sequence goes on from NC_133526.1 coordinate 200,405,554, forward strand.
GGTTGGCCCGGTCGGTCCGTTGCTTGTTTCGCGGTTTTCCATGCTTTGTCCGTCATTTTAAGTTCATCATGGATATAATTAGAATGAGTATACATGGTTAAATTTGTTAAGAGAATCATAAAAGTAGCTAAAAGTTATGCTAATGATAGAAAAATTATGTTATATTGACAATTATCACATGTTAGGATAATTTACAAAATGATATGGTAATTAATAGGCTCAAAATGAATTTTATAGCTATAATTGAAATGTTTTGTTGATTGTGCCGAAAACTGAGCCTTAGTCCCACTACTACAGATACAGGCTATAACAACGGTCAAAAACCGTTGTTATATAAAAAAGCGGACGTTGTTAAAGCTACCGTTGTAGAAGGTTTTAACAACGGTTAGTTTTATTAAGGAAACCGTTGTGAAAACTATTAACAACGGTTTTAAGTATAAAAACCCGTTGTGGAAAGTGTGACTCAATTTTGGGGGGAAAGTTATAACAACGGGTTTTAATATACAAAACCGTTGTTATAACTAACGACAACGGGTTGTTTTAAAATAACCGTTGTTGTTTGTTCTTAAAAAATAAAAAAAAAATTAAATTAAATATTACTAGATGCATGCATAATTACTACTGTTAGAATTCGATGCATGCATTATTACCGACATCACCTTTGTACATATGAACGGATAATATGGAATGAGAAGGGTTAGTAATAAGATTTGAAGCAACATTATTGAGAGATATGATGATGATGATTATGGCACAACTTCCTAACATATATATTAATTAAAAAGCAAATCAACCCACACATTGCTTAGTATATAAATACATTGCATATCTCAACTAACATTTCCATTATCTCAATATATTCATATCTCCAAACCCTAACTGCTAAAACAAACTCTACTTAATCTTTCAAAACAAACTCAAAAAACTCCAACAAAATGAATGATTTCATCCTTAAGACTCTTACCATGATCGAGAACAACAACAACTTCATCCGCCGGTTCCTCCATATTGAGGAAAGTTTCAGAAGCTACCTTGCGGATGCTCGATCCCATGAAGTACGCCAAAGAAGATGGCTTGACGGAGCGAGCGGCGATTGCGGCTATATGACGATATAGCAAATCTTTGAACGGAACCTCCAAATAGCTAAGGAGGAGAGGACGGATACGATAGAGCATAATAAGATCCTCTATGAATATATAAGAATTGCATTTTTACATATGTAATTTTTTTTTTAATTTATGTATTTATAAATATATATATATATATATATTAATTATGTTTATCTTACTTCTTCATCTTGCTTCTTCATTGTTTTACTAACTAATTATGCGAACAATACTTAAACAAATAACATAATGGTCGATACAAACACATACATGCAAAAGAAATAAATAGAAAAAGAAAATAATGACGATGAAACTAACAAATGACGGCGAGAGATTTTACCTGATAAATACGTAACGTAATAGACGATGAAATCACACTGATGGCGAGAAGATAAAGGGACGATGAGAAAGAGAGAAAGAGAGAAAGAGAGTGTGTATGTGTTTTGTGTTTGTTTGTCTCTTTGTGTTTGTGTTTGTGTATTAAGGGTTGTGTTTTTGGGCTGCAGCAGACTTACATTTGTGTGGTTTATAGTATAGAAAGTATTGACAACGGTTATTAAACAACAACCGTTGTGAAATATGTTTTAACAACGGGTTGTAAAAAACACCCGTTGTTAAATAAGTTTTAACAACGGGTTCCAAAATCAACCGTTGTGATTACTTTTCACTAACTTTGCGCCAATTTTGCGCCAAATTATTAACAACGGTTGTGCATGTGTGACCCGTTGTTAAAACTAATAACAACGGTTTTTATAACCATACCCGTTGTAATTTATTTTACTAAAATTCGCGCCATACATTCTACAACGTCTATTGTGATTTTCGTGAATACTCGTTGTTAAAGGGGCGTTGTGGTTGCCTGTATTTGTAGTAGTGTCCCTTTGACTGATGCGATGTCAGTTAATTGAGTGATTGGTCAGCCGCAATTTGACCCGTACCTGTCGCAGGGCTGGGGTTGCGGGTAAAAATTCGGTTGAATGAATTAGATAATCGGCCTTTTTCTTGTTTTAGGCCATTTATTATATCTCTATTTCACATGTGTAATTAGTTGAATTTAAATAGTTTCTTATTTAGTTAGTTGAATTTAAATAGCTTCTTATTTTGTAGTAATGGCCCTAGTTTTCCCTAAAGCCTTTTATATTGTTATAATTGCTAGGATTGGAAATTAGTATTGAATTCTTATTGAGGAACTGTTGGGATTGTATGCTGTAAATAGACATTTATATAGCTTTCACATGATAGAATGTTAGAATTTATGTTGGTAAGTAGGACTTTTTGCCCTCTTAAGGTTAAGTGGGTGTCTTACTTGACTTATGTGGTGAGTTTTGGGTGGTGTGGGCTAAAATATTCAAGTCGGGACTAGCCGTGACTAGGTCCTAGGTGAGTATTTCGGCCTTCATCATAGATAGGTCTTTATAGTCTCTGACGAGTATATGTTCACTGCTTGATAGCCTTTGTGTTCTTGACTAGTGGATGTTTATCCAAGTTGGGGCATGACCTCAGGTACTAATTTTGATAGTATGGGGTCAGCTTAAGTACTAGCCGACCCTTCGGTGGTGTCCTTAGGGTACTCACTTCACTTTGTTTTAAAAAAAAGTTGTGAGTCTTGGGTGCGGTGGTGTGTATCCGCATGTCTAGGTCTGCGCAGATTTTAGGCTAGGGTTGTGTTGTCTCTTGGCCATGTTTTCTTAATAGTAACCGCTGAGCCAAGATACCGGTTCGATTACCTTCCCTACCTCGTCGTATAGACTTGAGTTACAAAGTGACTATTGACGGGACTAAGAACTTATGCCTGTCTTTGATATATTGCCCTTTCTTGTTTGATGATTCTATGAATCATAGAAGGTGAGATGCAAGCCGGCTATGGTTGATAGAGTTTGGATTACAATTTGTTATATGATTCACATGATAGTTAGTTGGGGCAGTTTAGGGGTCATTTGTTAGAATACATGATAAGTAAATGGTTTATCAAATTGTTTAAATGTTACATTACATGTTACATTAATTTTGACGATTCGTGGCTGGGAGGACTCGAAGTTACTCCCCACTGAATTGTGGCTTTCGTGTTTGTATAAAATGCGATTGACAGGTTGTTGATGCTTTGTTTGGGGTCACAGACGGCTAGTGAGCAAGGAACCTTGGACCTAGTTTTGGCTATTCTATTAGTAAACCTTTTGTACTTTTGGTTTGTATATAATTTGAAGGGACATATGTCTCCCTTTCTATTTTTGGTCTGTATCACTATATTTCCGCGTCTTAAGTTATGTATGTAAATTAGTTTATCAGTTGTTGCAGGGTTTTTGACACTCTTCTTGAGTTGGAATTGGTTGTGAATGGTTTAGTTAGAAATTTTTTGAAATTGCAGGTTTTTGGACTAGTTGAACCATTTACAAACATATCCTACCAGTTTTTCTGTAGAATTTACGTATTTTATCAAGGTTAGATTTAAGGGTGTCACAGTTGGTATCAGAGCCTATTGCTCTCGACGCACGTTTGTGCACCCCACTTAGAAATCACTTGACCTTAAAATAATAAACTTGAGAGAAGGGTAGGATGGGTAGAATTAGGATTTTATGTGGTAGTCTGTTTGTGATTGCTAATTGTTAGGTTTGTTGATTGTTAGTTATTAGTTTTGGTGCCACTAAAGGTTGGTTATGCCAAATGTAGAATGCTTCCACTTTCTTGATATTTCTTTTCGTATTCAGTGTATCTTACCTTAATCTTCCATTTTCGTTGGTCATTCGTCTTTCAAATTCCTCTTATCTCGCCTAGGTAACTACCTTTCAATTCTTTCTCCCGTTTCATCTTAGGTTCGTCTTCTTCTTATAATAAAGTCCATGTGGACACTTTCCTTTTATACCGCAGGATAGTTCCCTTGTCCAAGAGAACCCAGTTTTGAGAGAATGTAACTTTGGAGGGCGTGAACGAGTTGAGAAATTGATTGGTTAAGGTTTGAGTGGTATAGGAGAATATAACTTGGGATCCTTTGGTTAATCTTGTTAGTTGTGCTTAATGTGAGAGTTTAGTGAGTTGAGAAAATACCTTGGGATTTATGTCTATAGAGAGCTTGTTTGTTATAGATGATTCAGTATGGGTACTAACTTAGAACATAGGATGGAATGAACCTAAGCTACTCCATTTGAGAGTCTCGATATTTCTTGTGGAGAATTAAAGGTATGATAGTTAGCCCTAATCCTTGTGGGCCTTGAAAGGAATACAATAGGACATTGATGTTGATTAATGGATTGGTATTGTACTTCGGAATTAGTTAGTTTGTTAAACCTTTTAAGTTGACCAAATCTAGTATAGAGTAGCCCTTGTTGACCTTATAAAACATATCTGAATTTGGGAATTTTGGTGGAATGTTGTTCGATATAGTTCGTGAGTTCAAGGATGTGATTCCAATTTATGGTATCGGAAACTAGAAGTATTAAGTGGTGAGATGATGGAGTAAACAAGCCAGGGTACTTGGAGATGACATAGTAAGTGAAGTTCAATGACGAGAATTGTAAAGGAGATACTTTGGGACATGGATGGTAACAAATGAATTTGTGTGGTGAATTGATTTTGGCTCTTAGAATCAATTGAGTTGAGGAATACTTACCATTGTGGAATCCTTGTTAGTCCTACGATGTAGTAGACATTTAGGGCTTTGTTGAGCACCTTAGTGAAGTAACCTTATCATATCTATCATAAGCTTTGATGAGTGTTTAGTAAGCGGTAACCGTTTCATTGTGCCGCTTTTATTCTCCTTTCCTTCTCTTTAACGATCGTTGAACCTTGTCTTTATGCTAAATTTTACGTATCTTCTTCTTTCCCGAGATATCTTCTTAACTCGAATACCTCTTATTTTTGTCAACCGTTGTCTTTACGGTCTGACTCCTTAGTTTCCTAACTTGTCAGATGCATGCACCCTTCAGAAATGTTTTACTGTTACTCTATTCCGTTATCACTCCTTACCTCCTTAGTATAGTTGGTACCCTGTTGACCATGTTTACAGAGTTTGTAAGATGTGGCCGAGTTTGGGTTGGGCTTCCATAATCATTTTGGATATGAGGGTTTGATAGTGTATATGTTATCATGTGGGAAATGTTAAATGTGGGATTATTTGTTGGTTTTAGAGGGTGATATTGATTACTACTTGAAGTATGTTATGAGAGTGAGAGTAAGCTACATTGTTGGGAAGTCTTAGCACTTGTTTTGGTAACTAGAAAGGGTAATGGTATGGATGACACCAATTGTTAGGCTAATGAACCTAATTTCAATTTATGGTTTTAGAAACTCTGAGGTGATAAAGTGTTGTTACAATTATGACCTTGTACCTTGAGAATTTGATGGTAAGTAAGTTTAGGATATCAAATTTGAAAGAATACTCCTTGGGGATGTTGATGACCAGAATGGTTTGGTGATGTGGTTTGGCATTCTAGTTGACTCTTGAGAGTTCTTGAGTTTAGAGAGACTTAGTGTTGAGAAGAATTTGTTAATCCTATAGTTTTATAGACCTTGAGGTCGCATTGAGTGCTTGAGATGATGAGACTGATGGGGCATATTCTGCACCGCTGACCAAGTCAACATATTGAGCAAGGTCAAGGGTATCCATAGCAAGGTCAACGACTCAGACAGTCTAGCCGACGGAGCCCATCGGCTGTCGCAGGTCTCGGCGACAACCTGTCGGGGGCACATATCCGCGTACTCATATCCAAGACCCTCGGCCACCGCCACAGTCCATCGGCCGAGGATACAACGGTCTTTCCACCTGATAGCCACTTGGCCACTTGGCCACTACGTGACAAAAGGTGAATGCCTATAAATACTCCTCAACCTTCATTGAGGAGAGGATCCATAAATTGACCTAATAACCACTATTCATCTGGTAATATCTTCCTTATCTCTCTACAATACACTCTTAGCCAAGTTACAACAACTTCTCTCTAAGTTTACTGACTTGAGCGTCGGAGTGAGTACGCTCGGCCAAAGCCGAGCCCTCTCGCTTGTTCATCGTTTGAGGAGACCGCAAGGAGGATTCAAGCAAGGACATCATTCTACGAGCTACGAGTGGTAACAAATATCTGCTCTGGAATTACACCCGGAACAATTGGCGCCGTCTGTGGGAAATAGACACTAGAAGCTAGTCACATTCATTCCCAAACAACAAAAACAAAAACACAAAAAAAAACCCACCCAAAAAGCTAAGAAGATGTCGAAACAATAAGTAGTCGTGACCGACGAAACCGAGCTACACCAAGATGATACATTTCACCATTCTGGAGTAGTGCAACCCTCCACCGGCGGAGTAGTCCAACCGGAATTCGGAATGCCGATAATGTCTACCGGACACGCCGCCGCGCCAACCAGGTCACCATCATGGGACGGGTGGTTGACGTAGCAAAACCGAAGACACTCCGGACCTGGTGGGAGTACACCAGCTCACACAGGCACGCCGACACGAGCGGCGGAAGCCGCCCGGGAGGCCGGGGCCCGCAGCGTGACTCGAGAAACTTGAACGAGCACCGGGAGAAGCGGACCCTATCAAGACGCCGAGGAGCCCAAAGTGGTCGTGGTAAACATAAGTCCTTCTCGCACTCGGGAGAGGACATCGCCGCCGCAACACCGACGAGGCACACCCCGGGGGAACAGTGGCCCGACTCGGGAGAGTCGGATAAGAAGCCCGAGCCGGAGAAGAAGTCCTTCCCGCTACGAGGAGAGAAGCCGGACTAGGAATGCGAGGAGTCGGTCGCCGCGTGTCATCCGACACGTGGTCAAACAGACCCCTCGGTGATTATGTCCTAGACACCGCCGTGCCAACCAAGTGAAGTTGCGGCGTTCACATACAAAGGAGACAGCGACCCAACCGACCACGCCGAGGCTTTCGAGTCTTACATGTCGGTATGGGAGTAGCGATGAGGTGCAGTGCCGAGTTTTCCCAACGACTCGCATGGGATGGCTGGCGGTACAAGGGGCTTCCCGACGGTTCGGTATCTTGTTTCGCCGACCTAAAGGACGCCTTCTTAGCCCAGTACTCTTGCAACAAAAGGACGGTCGTGGAGACGTCGGACCTCCTAACTATCAAGCAGGAGGAGGGCGAGTCTCTACGAAGCTATATCAAGAGGTTCGACGGCAAGGTCCAGCAGATTCGGGAAATCAACCCCGAACTGGCGGCTTTTGCACTAATGAAGGGCCTCCCAAAGGGAAACTTAAAAGACGAGCTCATCAAGCATGGGGGCCTGGGCCTAGACGCCGCGAGGAAGATGGCCGACCAGGCCATCAAGGTGGAAGATTACCACAAGACCTGGGTAGGCCCCAGCGAGGCCGAGCCCTCAGAGAAGAAAGGTCGCCGGGATGACAGCCCGGATGAGAGGCGCCGTGACAATAACAGGTCACGGTCCGATGAGAAGCGCCGTGACAATAACAGGTCACGGTCAGATAGATCTGCCAAGAAAATGGACTCGACGGGCGCCGGGGGGAGTTCGGGAATGTTTTACCAAAGGCATTACCATGACAAAACCCCTCTGATCGCATCGGCCGCCGAGGTCTTCGCCCTGAGCAGAAGCGAGGGCCAGAAGTGGGAACGGCCTCCCAAGCCAAAAGGAGACGGTGACTCGAGCCGATCTTTGCGAGTACCACGGTAGCACCGCCACCTCATCGACAACCGCCGCATCTCGAAGAATGCCATTGAAGAGCTAATCCAGGAAGGGGAGCCTCGACAAGTATGTGGCCAAAAGCCGAAGACCGACGCCGGCCGGCCGGATAAGAAATCCGTTTTTCAACGGATAGGAGTTATCCATGTAGTCATCGGAGGTAACGAGAACGGTGGGTCGGCTCATGGGCACAAACGGCACCTGAACGAGCTGTATCAGGCCATCAACTTCGTGCCCAACACAGCGACCCCCGCCTCCAGCATTCCCGATATGACTATTGGAGGGAAGGACTACGAGGGAGTCATCGCCCCTCACAGCGACCCACTCGTAGTCAACTTGGACATATCCAACCACCTAGTGAAGAGGTGTCTGATAGACACGGCGCCTACACGAACATCATGTTCGGGGAGTGCTTCCACTGACCTCGGCACCGAGAATCAAGGACTTGAGCCCCCGCACCCATCCACTATACGGCTTCTCCGGGGCTGGCCTGGTACCCCTGGGTTCAATCAGACTACCGGTGATGTTCGGCGAGGGGAATGCGGCCAAGAATGTCCTAGCCGAGTTCGTCGTCATTGACGGCTCGTCTGCCTACAACGTCCTGATAGGCCGAGTTACTCTGAGCGATGCCGACGCAGTGATGTCCATCCGGGCCCTGACACTAATGTATGTCTCGGACCGGGGGGAAGCGCATAAGCTCGTCTCCAAAGACGAGAAGGACGAGGTGGTCAACATCCGGATATCCGCGAGGAGGATGCAACATGCAATCCCTCAAAGTGGCGAAGCAGTCGGAGAAGGGGAAAAGCTCATCCTCACAACCAAAGGGCGACCTTATGGATGCGACCGACGGCTGACGGGGGAAGAGCGCCTCTAATGAGGCATTAGGAAACTGATAGACCTTGTATAGCGCCGGAGGTGCCCAAAACAGCTGTGGGCACCCCGACGCATGTTTATATCTAATGTAAAATCGACCAAGTCTCCCATGAAGATGTCCATTTTCCCCATAAATCACTGGCAGGAAGAAAGAAGCCGACGCCGACTCATACTGTCGATTCGACAAGAGCGGCAGTCGTTATGAAGAAAGAAGCCGACGCCGACTCATACTGTCGATTCGACAAGAGCGGCAGTCGTTATGAAGAAAGAAGCCGACGCCGACTCATACTGTCGATTCGACAAGAGCGGCAGTCGTTATGAAGAAAGAAGCCGACGCCGACTCATCCGTCGATTCGACAAGAGCGGCGATCGTTATGAAGAAAAGCCGACGCCGACTCATACCGCCGATTCGACAAGAGCGGCGATCGTTATAAAGCCGACGCCGACTCATACCGTCGATTCGACAAGAGCGGCGATCGTTATAAGAAGCCGACGCCGACTCATACCGTCGATTCGACAAGAGCGGCGATCGTTATGAAGAAATGTAGCTACCGTAGCGATCACCCCAAATAGTAGACGCTTCGGCGAGTCACTTAAAGTGGTAGACGCCGCGTAACACGCTATCCGTGACGCCTTGACTCACACTTTGTCATAGACAAGAGCGGTGGTCTCCATGAAGAAATGTAGCGCGTGGCGATCACCCCAAATAGTAGACGCGATGGCGATCACTTAAAGTGGTAGACGCCGCGTAACACGCTATCCAGACGCCACTCACACACTTTGTCATAGACAAGAGCGGTGGTCTCCATGAAGAAATGTAGTCTTTGTGGCAGTCACCCCAAATAGTAGACGCTTGGCGATCACTTAAAGTGGTAGACGCCGCGTAACACGCTATCCGACGCCGACTCTTATCGTCGCACCGACAAGAGCGGCGGTCTCCATCGCGAGATCGATGCGCGATCGCGCCAAAGCCACGGTTGATAAACATATCAAAATGCCTTAAAAGCGTTAAAAACAGTTGAGATGCACACTCTAAACTGCCTCGGCCAAGCCAAGGCGGAAACAAAAAGAGACGCTCAATTAATAACGTAAGAGGGCAACTCAGACAAAAACGAGAAAAGACCTCGCCCAGGCAAAAGAAACGAACTCTTATTAATAATAACAGTTTACAGGCGAAAAGAATGGAGATGACAGCCGTCCCCATTGGGATAAACCAAAACACAACCTACCAAAGTGGTACAAAATACAAGGAGAAAAGCAAAAGCTACAATTATGTCATTTGAAGCACCAAAAGATGGCGGGGAGGAAGGGATTAATGATCGGCCCCGACAACCAAACAGTCTCTTTGTAAACTTGTTCTCATCAAGCAAAGACATGATGGTGTGTGAGGAGTCAAGCGAGTCTCCGTGAACTTGTTCTCATCAAGCAACCTATGATCGGTGTCCGCTTACCATCGATAGCGGTAGCCGCATCTTCTTCAATAGGCAACCCAAATAGCTTTCCTAGCGGCCTCGGCCTTGGCCTCGGCGTCATCGGCCGCCCTCATTCTCTCGGCTTCCTCCTTGGCCGCCTTAGCCTTCTCAGCAAGAGCAGCTTTCTCCGCGGCCGCCTCCTTCTCCATCTTCGCCCTCACCGCCTCCTTGGCTTTCTCCGCCACGGCTTTCTCCTTAGCCTCGAGCTTGTCATCAAGCAGCTCGTCATATCTGCCCCACGGAAAGGAACCATCAAGAGGGAAAAGCTCCCCGATCACTTCCCTAGCAGCTCCTTCGGCCAAGTCCCGGAATTCAGCGCACAGATTGGGGAGCATGACAGTTTGGAGCATCTCAATGTCCTCCTCCTTCTGCTTGATGATGGCCTCTTTGCCCCGAATCACCTCGCCCGGGCCTTAAACAGGCCCTTGGATTCGTTCCTCTGCTTTGGAGATAGAGGTCGGCACGCCCGAACAAGGTTACACTTCTCCAGCAGCTTCGCGGCTTCGGCTGCCGCAGCCTCGGCCTTGGCTCTCTCAAAGAAGGACCTCCTTTTCGAGCGTCCTCCCCGAGTTTTCTCTCGGCCCAAGAGCGCCTTCTCAAAGATCTCCCCTAAGCTTCCGCTCATTGAGGAGATCCGGCCTTCGCCGACGCAGCCCACCGCTTAGTGGCATTACGCTCATAAACGGCTCGAGCCACGGCCTTCTCCTGCTCCATGAGACGAGCACCCAGAACCACGTTCCACCTCGCCGGCTCCCTAATTAGCTTCGTGCCTTCCTCTATAAGCCGGGAGACGGAAGCCTTCGGGATGAAGGGACGGTGGTGACATTTGACCACCAACTGCGGGGGGAGAGGAAGCCTTCTGGGATGAAGGGTTGACGGTGGCGCCTTGATCACCAACTTGCGCAGAGGTCCCCTCCACCCGCCGCCCAACGAGAGAGAAGTTTGCGGCTGGTCTACAAAAATTTAATAAAGACATCAGTATCAACGTATATCGACATGTCAGGAAGCCTGTCATCAGGAGCACCCAATGACTCGGCTAAATTTAAGCCACAGAATGAATAGGTACCGTGTTTGGCCTTCTTGGCCGGAGGAGGCATTTCCTTGCCAACGGTAGAGGCTGTCTCTTTCCTCTTTCGGATAAGGGGAGATTCCTCCGCATCGGAGTCCCCCTCAGAAGGAATATCAACAACCTCCACCGTCTCCTTTTTAGGTGGGGGGGTGGGAGTTGGAACCGGCGTCGACGCCTTCACCGCCAAAGACTTTGTTCTCCGCGTCCGACGCACTACGCCGCTAACAACCTTCGCCTGAGCCTCCTCCACGCTCAAGCCCTTCAGCCGTTGTTCCATAAGATCACTCGGCGACTTCCTGCGGTCGTGGGCTAGAGCCTTGGGATGCAAGTTAGCAACGGTCCCATCTTTGTGCAGCCCCATTCTCCGGAGAATATCCTCAGACAAGCCCGATCCAAAGTGGTCTGCGAAAGAAACAAAGCAAGAGTTAAAGTAGAGGAAATGAATCGAAATTCGAGGAACAAGAGCATTAAGAGCGCCGATGGGCCTCACACCGACCCCACTCACCCTGTGCTAGGGCCGGTATGAGGCCGACATGGCAGAGCGGCTCATCCTGAAGGATGATCTGCGTCGGGGGAATCCATCTTTTCGACACCCCACTCTTGTCCACCTCAAAGAGCCTCATTTGACCTCTCTCATCCTCCTTGAGATAGACACTGCTGGCATCCATTTTGAGTTTCTTCCGGGAAACCCATCTATCGTGCTCCCGAGTCTCACACCGCAAGTTAACTCGGTCTTTGGAAAAAGCGAGGGCAGCGGATAGTCATCCGGCACCTTAACGTACACCCACCGGCCTTGCCAGTCCTTGCAAGAAGAAAGTTTGTCGACAGAGACATAACCCGGCTCCATTTGCACACTGTACCATCCGACGCGGCCAGAGAATGGTTTGAGATGGTGAAGCCGGCGGAATAAATTCACCGTTGGGGCCTCTCCCTTGAAGAGACAGAGCCAAACAAAGCCGATTATGGTCCTCATGGCCAACGGGTGCAGTTGTGCAACGGCAACGTTCATGGCTCTAATAATGGCCATAACGTACCCATTCAAAGGAAACCGGAGCCCATACTCCAAATGCCGCATATACACGCTGGTGTGGCCCGGTGGAGGGCAACAGACGGCCTGACCCTCCTCAGGGACAACAATTTTGTATCCCCTACCGAAGAAAAAATGGCCCTCGAAAAATTTCTCGCCTGAAGAACTGGCGAGCTTATGAGTCCAAGCACGGTCAAGACGGACCTTACAGGCGTCGCCGTGATCCAGGACGTACTGCCTCCCTTCATTAAGACGAGGCCTTTCCACTTCATCACCGAAATCATCACCAAAATCGCCATAGGAATCGTCATCCTCCCATTCCTCCAAAATTTGAGGATCAACTTCAGGAGAAGGAGACCTAGGGCCCCCGACGCAGTTTACTAGGTCCAAGATCAACGAAGACATGTTCGCAACAATTACTAACGAAATAAAAGAAAATTTGTTTGATTACCTTGAAGAGATACACTCGCCGGATCAAAAACTCTGAAGATTAGAAGAAATGGAAACCCTTGAAAGTTTAGAGAGATGAAGATCTTGGAGGAAAAATTTGAGAAAATGAATTTGGTGGCCAAAATCACGGAATAACTGCCCTATTTATAGGGAAAAGCCCACAAAGAAGGACCAATCAGGGCACTGACCCATGAAGCGTCAACCAATCGCCGAACGAGACACGTGTCGGACATGCAACCACGGAATGTCAATCGTTGCAACAGTTAAATGTCAATCAATGCTACAGTGACCAAGCGTGTTCAACACGCCCATTCACATCTCTTCGCCTGTTCATCTCCCTCAACAAATTCCTAGGTACCTGCTCTCCGCCGGCCACATGATCGACCAAGCCGAGAAGCACGGCGGGGCAATCAGAAATAACCGGCACTCTCAGCCCTGGTCTCGGCCAGCGTCACCTTCTTTTCCACATCGGATGCCCCTTACGCATCCATGTGGAGGGGGGATATGGTACGGCCTAACAAGAACCACGTCGATGCATCAGAAGAAGCCGATACCAGAAATTTTGCAAAATACTTACGCAGAATATACGCTCAACATACATCGGAGCCCATACCACGGCATAGACTACGCTGGGGGCAAATTGATGGGGCATATTCTGCACCGCTGACCAAGTCAACATATTGAGCAAGGTCAAGGGTATCCATAGCAAGGTCAACGACTCAGACAGTCTAGCCGACGGAGCCCATCGGCCTGTCGCTTGGGTCTCGGCCTGACAACCTGTCAGCCGGGGCACATATCCGCGTACTCATATCCAAGACCCTCGGCCAGCCTGCCACAGGTCCATCGGCCGAGGATACAACGGTCTTTCCACCTGATAGCCACTTGGCCACTTGGCCACTACGTGACAAAAGGTGAATGCCTATAAATACTCCTCAACCTTCATTGAGGAGAGGATCCATAAATTGACCTAATAACCACTATTCATCTGGTAATATCTTCCTTATCTCTCTACAATACACTCTTAGCCAAGTTACAACAACTTCTCTCTAAGTTTACTGACTTGAGCGTCGGAGTGAGTACGCTCGGCCAAAGCCGAGCCCTCAGTTTGTTCATCGTTTCAGGAGACCGCAAGGAGGATTCAAGCAAGGACATCATTCTACGAGCTACGAGTGGTAACAAATATCTGCTCTGGAATTACACCCGGAACAGAGACAATGTTGGAGCTGGTGTAGTTCTGCTTTTGAGAATCCTTAATAAGTAAAAGGATAGGGAAACTTGAGATCCTATTGATTTTTCATAATTTGAGGTTGGTATGTTACTACCTTGTTTTGAAATGAGAACCTTGTGGAATTTTTTAGGAACCTTCTCTTGGAGTTTAGAGCATGGTATTGGGACTCTTGATTGAAGGTTTACTTTTTGAGGAACCCATAGTTGACACTAGTGGGATACAAATACAGCTTTGTTGGAAGTCTTGACCTTAGGCTTGTGAAAGTCGTTTCGGGATGTTTGAGAATTTGGAGCGTTGAGATCACACTTATTGTAATACTCCGTATTTATATGTCTTGGGGGTACTCTATCGAGTAGCCCTTACTCTGTCGAGTAAGGGCAAGTTGCGAAGTTAAATAGTTTCTGACCTGTTGGGCACTCGATCGAGTAGCTGGGGCACTCGATCGAGTAGGGGGGTACTCGATCGAGTACCTTGGGTACTCGATCGAGTGTCCGGTTTATCGGGGGATTTTTCTCGGGTTTTGTTAATTATGCGATTTAGGTATTTAAACATAATCGTCATTGTTTTAATTCACTTTTTACAAAACCTAAAACCTGTTTAAGAGAGAAAGCAGTCAGTTCATCTTCCTAATCGCATTCTTAGCAATTCCCGGAGTTCAGACGGTCGGTTCTTGTCGTTGTTCGTGTCGTTGAGTTCCTTGTGTCGAGGGTAAGCTTTTAATATAGTTTTTATAATGTTTTGTTAAGATTGGTTAAACCCTAATTTAGGAATTGGGGGTTTTGGTGTGTAGTTTGTGATGTGTAGTCTTTATGTGTTGTATGATAGGAGGAGAATTCGTAGAGGAGCCGTTTTGATACAGCTGTAGATACCGTCTGCGTGTTGTGCTTTCCAGGTAGGATTTCCTACTCAGTATTAGTCCCATAATGGGATATTGGTGATGTGCTGTAATTAGTTGATTGATATGATGATTGTAGTTGTGATTGTGATTGTGGTTGTGTTTGTTGATGGCTCTCGAGATGCGTTCTCGGCTGAGTGGGGTCACTTGCGGGAGTGATCTCACGCCCTAGTTTCGCCTTCTGTGGAACCCGCCACATAAGGGATGTGCACATTAATGGACAGGGTTATCGCTCGTACGATGAGCGGGGCTTAGGTGGGAACGGCTGCGGTCCCCCATCGCGCAGGGTGGTCCGGTGGACGATCGGTGTTGAGATGATGGGAGTTGGTTGGTGGTGTGTGTGTGTGTGTGTGTGACGGTTCAACCGCTGTTTATCTTATTGTTGATATATGTATTGAATTGTGTGATTAGTCTCGACCCGTTTAAATGTTTTAAAAGCGTGGTGATCCATTCGGGGTGGTGAGCGTTATTGAGCGGAGTGTGATATGACGCGTATGGGATAAATGGGATGAGTCATCACGTGGCGTTAGAAGTCTTCATTTTGTGTCGACGAAGTCTAGTAGCTTTGATAGTTTTAGCTGTAGACCGTATGAGAACCTTGTAATTCCTTTTATTAGTTTTGGTTTGAACATGTAATCACTTAATCTATAATTACTTTAAAAGTACGTTTCTTCATTGTCTTATGATATTCAGTACCTCGGGCAACCGAGATGGTGGCATCCTTATACCTGAGTGGTCCTGGTAAGGCACTTGGAGTATGGGGGTGTTACAAATGGTATCAGAGCGACGATTTTGGAACCTGTAACAAATGAACATAATGAACATAGGGAGTCTAATAAAATGAACCTGGTGTATGTGTAATGGGAGCCCCGGCTGATGCTAGGTTTTGGGTGAGTAGGCGCCCTCACTTCAAAATCTTGGCCCCATGATACTTAAGCCAGTCACATGGTATGGGAACGTGGAGTCCGTGTGTATATGTGCGACGTGTATGTTAATTGTGCTGTATATGGTTTGTTGAAAACATGTTGCATGATAGTTGGTTGACATGTTGGTTGGAATCGTTGGGAAAGTATATGAGAATGATGAATGATATGGTAGAAAAAAGAAAGTAGTTCGTATATGATGATGTGTGATGAAGTGGATTTGTAATGTTGTTGTATTAGCAACATGGAAATAGGATTTGTAGTGTATGGGTGTGGTTTGTGTTATGAAAAGTTATGAAAATTTAAAACATGCGGGTAATACATGATTTAAAGTTGAATGTTATATGAGCATGATAGATGGTAATGTTTGGCTTTTGGTGAGTAGTAACATGAAGAATAGAGGTTCAATGATATGTGTTTTGCATAACGAATTGGATGAAAAGCATGATGGCTGTGTATAACGTGGCACTTAATAACACGAAGTAGATTATTTTTGTTGATTGTATGAGGAGTCGCGCAGATGTGAATGCGTAGTTGTAATCATAATGTTGAAATAATAATGAATGCATAGTACGTTGGGGTATGTGAGATAACATGCGGGTAGTATTCACGAGTCTGCATGACTCGATCGAGTGGGTTTGATTCGATCGAGTGGGTACTTGTCGTTATTTTGACCAGAATCGTGTTTTTGGGCACTCGATCGAGTACCTCGGGCACTCGATCGAGTATGGGGTCACTCGATCGAGTAGCCGGGCTACTCGGTCGAGTAAGTCGAGATCGAAGGTCTGTTTGGGTTCGGAGTCGGGGCACTCGATCGAGCATGTTGGGCACTCGATCGAGTAGCCTCAACTCGATCGAGTAGGTTCTGGTACTCGATCGAGTGGGGTTTGTGCAGGTCATATGCGTATTTCGGGTCATATGTTTGTCTTTTGACATTCGTTGCATATTACGTTTAATTCAAAGGTGTTGTATTACTTCTTTATGCATTGTTTTACGTATGTGTTGGTCCTGAAGCGTAAGTTACCCAATCTTATGATGTAAAGAGTGGCACTATGATGAGTATGAGTTCGGTGGGGAGGACATGAGTTATATGTGATTATGATAGATGGTGGAAAAAGAAAAGGAAGATTGGTATAGTTTATTGAGGCATGGCGCACGTTCTGCGAGACGGGATGAGTGATATGATTTTGTGTTGAGTAATGTAAAAATAAGTGAATATAGGCAAGGGATGATGTGAGTATAATGAACGTGAGAATGAAAAGATTGAAAGTAAGAATGTGGATAGTGGCAGCTTGAGATGTGTAAAGAGTTATGGAGGGAAATGGTTAGGAGTCGTGTGGGTTATGGATTTATGTAGTGAATGTTCGTTTAAAGGGGTTGAGAAGGGTAATATATAGTGAACTTTGTGGAGACATGTCGCGAGGTGTATTTGTAGACAGTGAGTGAGTTTGGGAGGTTTGGTTATTAAAAGATGAAACTACTGTGTGATTTCCTTGGAATTAATTAACGGTATTAAATGAATTCTGATTTCTAGAGATGTAAAAAGGGAGATGCAATTGTTTGAACATTAAACGTTGGTTCTATGGATAGATTAGTGGCAAGTGTGAATGATAGCATAATAAGAGAAGATCCATGGTAAGAAAGAGTGAGATGGTGTCGGTAGAAGATAATGGAATTCGAGTTTTGGAGCAACGAAGGAGTAACTGGATTTCTAAAGAGTTAGCTAGAAGGAATAAGGAGTTGAACCATTAATTGGTATTATTGAGTGTAAAGAGAAAAGAAGGATAAAAGTAAGCTGAGGAAAATGTTCACCGGAGCTGTGTGATATAAAGATAAGAAATCATCGAAATATGTGATGGTATCACGAGGATGTTAGCTAAAGGTTATATAGGAGTTTCAGGGCAACATGATTGGTAATGAGTTTCGAGGAATTAAGGGAGTAAGAAGTTGGTGGAGTATTGGCACGATACGAGATATTTGGTGGAGAGTTGGATGACAATATAAATAAGATAGCATTGGGAATAATGTTGAGGTAATTTTGTGGTTGGGTTTGATGCTCGTTATTTGGTATGTTAACCAAAAAAAAAATAGGAGAAAAACCATGTTATTTTGATATGAGTGTAAGAGATTTGATATACGAGCAGCGGTGGCATTGTGGTGTTATCACTAATGGCTAAGAGTGATGGAATATTAGAAAGGTAGCAATTCTAAAGAGGTTGATTTGGTAGGGACCTGATTGTTGTGTATGATTGTGAGAGGGTATAAGATGTGGTTAGATGAGGCGGATGCTATTAGTTGAATAGTAAAGGTATGGTTATATTTTCCAGGAAGTGATGGTTGTGCGAATGGGGGGAATATGTTATGAGGGGCATATGAGTTAAACTCGGGCGGCAGGTAACCTTTTTCGAGTGGTAACTTACGTGGTCAGGATTGACTAGTTGGTTGTGATTACGGGTCTATGTGTAAATGTTTGTGTGAGGTTCTGACCTCACAAGAAGTGGTATGGTGTGATAATTATAAAGTTTTTTTATGAATGTTCTGTAATATATATGTTGGGCACGGTAATTTAATTGTATGATATCCAAAAAGGTAATAATTTGATTAATTTGACATGGCTAGTTATAATTTTATGTGTATTAATAACACATGTGTATTCCGTGAAATGATAGAGATGATGTTCATGAGATGCTTATCTGTTTATTCATATAATATGTTGCGTTGTGATTGAGTAAAGTGGATTTGAGTAAGTTTTCTTGTCCGAAAGGTTATTTCCGAGTCAGTATTTATGGAATTGTATGTAGTTGTGATGTCTATCGATGTGGTTGTGGTGCCTCGGGTGGTGATCCGGGCACGATATTTAGTGTTGTGATGCGGGTATTTTCGCACTACGGTGTGGCTGTTGGTGGCGGTGTTGTGATGCCGTCACCGGTTGTGGTGGATTAGGCGGGGTGATTATGATTCGAGTTTCGAAAGTACTTACCAATTATACATGGTTTGTTGTTTTGTTTGATGTTGCTCCCTGCAAGTTTCAGTTTCTGCAGATAGACAGTTGTCTTGTTTATTGATGTTTTCTTTACCAGGTTGAGTTGGGAATGAGGGCATAGCATGATATGAAATAGAGTCGTATATGTTTCGTTGTTGTCATGGGATAGTGATAATCTGTTGATGGGACACGGTTGTGAGAGGTTGTTACGGTAATTTTGATCTTGTTTTCAGATGAGACATCGGTAGACATGGTAATGGAAAATGATTCGTGGAACATGTGTTGTAATGATCTGAAAGCGGCAGGTAGTTCATAATCTTTTGTTGAGACAGTGAGTGTAGGGTGTTGGGGAAATTAGTGTCATGTTAAGTTGTGTATGAATTTTGCGGTAATGAAAGAAAGAACTTGAGGATCTAGTGTGCGTGTACGTAACGAGTGCGGATCGTGAGTTATGCTTCTGGGAGATAAGTGCCTTACATAGAGAGGTATGTTGTTTGGCAGTAATAATGAAGAGTGGGTATGGTGATTTGCTACGAGTTTAGGGTATAGGTTAGGGGCTATGCCGAATGAGTTGAGGAATGAGAAATGTTTATGTATGGGAACCTTGGATATAAGAATGGTGAGTGTTTGGTTTATAGACAGTTTATCTTTGACATGTGGTGGTACAGAGGGTAGTGAGATATAGATATGGTTTGGTATTAGTGAGTTACGAGGACGTAACATCTGTCTTAAGAGGAGTAAGATGCGATAAAAGAGATTTTGATGATTGTTCATATGGTAGTATATTTGGAAGTAGAGTGTTGGTGTAGCATAAGATATGGATTTGTATATGTTGTGGTTGATAGTGTTAAAAGGTCACGGACGTGCTTGTAGTAGTTTGATGTTAGGAATGCGAGAATACTTCGATAGTGTTGACAGTTGGACGATGAGTTATGAGTGTGAGTAAACTTCGAGGACGAAGTTCCTTTTAAGGGTGGTAGAATGTAACATTCCGTTTGATGTCTATGAGTGTCTTGGTATTGGATTTGATAGTTGATGATATTATGGAGCTAGCAGCATTAGAGATGGTAGTTGGTTATGTATGGAGTTGGTGTTGTGAGAGATACATATGTGGTAGATACGATATAGTGAATCATGTTGTGGAAGTAAACATAGTTGGTGGAGTGGGTGTTAAGAGTTCATGTTCTATGTTCGGTCGAGTTCTTGAGTCCTTAGCTAAGTTGTTGTGTCTTGGTCGAGTCTGTATGGTTGTTTTTATGTATGGGTTGAACTTCGGGGACGAAGTTCTTTTTAAGGAGGGAAGACTGTAATACTCCGTATTTATATGTCTTGGGGGTACTCTATCGAGTAGCCCTTACTCTGTCGAGTAAGGGCAAGTTGCGAAGTTAAATAGTTTCGACTGTTGGGCACTCGATCGAGTAGTGGGGCACTCGATCGAGTAGGGGGGTACTCGATCGAGTACCTTGGGTACTCGATCGAGTGTCCGGTTTATCGGGGGATTTTTCTCGGGTTTTGTTAATTATGCGATTTAGGTATTTAAACATAATCGTCATTGTTTTAATTCACTTTTTACAAAACCTAAAACCTGTTTAAGAGAGAAAGCGATCGAGTTCATCTTCCTAATCGCATTCTTAGCAATTCCGGAGTTCGACGGACGGTCGGTTCTTGTCGTTGTTCGTGTCGTTGAGTTCCTTGTGTCGAGGGTAAGCTTTTAATATAGTTTTTATAATGTTTTGTTAAGATTGGTTAAACCCTAATTTAGGAATTGGGGGTTTTGGTGTGTAGTTTGTGATGTGTAGTCTTTATGTGTTGTATGATAGGAGGAGAATTCGTAGAGGAGCCGTTTTGATACAGCTGTAGATACCGTCTGCGTGTTGTGCTTTCCAGGTAGGATTTCCTACTCAGTATTAGTCCCATAATGGGATATTGGTGATGTGCTGTAATTAGTTGATTGATATGATGATTGTAGTTGTGATTGTGATTGTGGTTGTGTTTGTTGATGGCTCTCGAGATGCGTTCTCGGCTGAGTGGGGTCACTTGCGGGAGTGATCTCACGCCCTAGTTTCGCCTTCTGTGGAACCCGCCACATAAGGGATGTGCACATTAATGGACAGGGTTATCGCTCGTACGATGAGCGGGGCTTAGGTGGGAACGGCTGCGGTCCCCCACTGGCAGGGCTGGTCCAGTGGACAGTCAGTGTTGAGATGATGGGAGTTGGTTGGTGGTGTGTGTGTGTGTGTGTGTGTGTGACAGTTCAACTGCCTGTTTATCTTATTGTTGATATATGTATTGAATTGTGTGATTAGTACTGACCCCGTTTAAATGTTTTAAAAACTGTGGTGATCCATTCGGGGGTGGTGAGCAGTTATTGAGCAGGTGTGATATGACGCGTATGGGATAGCCGGGATGAGTCATCACGTGGCTGTTAGAAGTCTTCCATTTGTGTCGACGAAGTCTAGTAGCTTTGATAGTTTTAGCTGTAGACCGTATGAGAACCTTGTAATTCCTTTTATTAGTTTTGGTTTGAACATGTAATCACTTAATCTATAATTACTTTAAAAGTACGTTTCTTCATTGTCTTATGATATTCAGTACCTCGGGCAACCGAGATGGTGGCATCCTTATACCTGAGTGGTCCTGGTAAGGCACTTGGAGTATGGGGGTGTTACACTTATAGTGAAATATCTTGTTCCAGGGAATATGTTAGGAAGAAGTAACATAAGCGATTGAGGAGACTCTTGGGAGTGATGTTGTTATTGGAAATATGAGTGTCTGGCGTTTCCTTGGTGTCTAATCTCCCTTCTTCCTTGATCATGAGCGTTACCGCTCATATCTCTCTTCCTTACATCATCATACTCCTCTCGTAAGTTTGATGTTGGTAACCTATGAAACTCTATCTTTGACATCCTTGTAATTATGACTTCAATTCTTACCCCATAAAATTCATCATAGTTTTTTTTTGATTAGTTAAGCTTGAATCCTTTTAGCATACCTGCTCCTATGAGGTCTAAGTTACTTTTCACTTCGGGGAATTTCTAAATATTTCAAGCTACCAGTTTCGATTCATTCTTGAAAGTTTATGTCACTTCTGCAAACCTAACCTATTTTTAAGGATTTGAAAATGAAATTTTGATTTATTTCCGTAAGGTATTCCTTTTTCTTACTTTTGTTCCGAGTTTCTAAGCCTTGTATAATCATATTTAGTAAAGATAGTATTCTTACTATAGAATTTTAAACTAAAAGGTTGAAAAGGCTTTTATGATTTTCAATGGTTTTAACATTAGTGAATGTTAAATCTCGTTGTTGGAGACGTCCCAATAATGGATTTTCTCATTTATTGGTGTAGAAATATTTTTATATCTTGATATGAATATGGATGTTCTTGTCTGATCAACAAGAGTATCACCGTTTCATTGAAAAGATACCTATATTTTCTTATAACTATAATTTCTCCTTCTAAGTTTCGAGGACGAAACTTTTTAAAAGGAGGGGTGATTGTAACGCCCCGTAAATTTCGGACCGTTAATATATTTCAGAAATAATTTATTAATCAAAATAAAAGTGATAATTAAGTATTTAAAGTAAAAATAATTTAAAGAAATATAATTTTATTATATTTTGAAGAAAAGTATTTATTTTGATAGTTTTGAAATGTTTAAAAATAGTTTAAACCGTGTAAAATCTTTTATTTCGAAATAAGGGCGTATCGGGGGGGAAATGACAATTCGTTTGAACGTTGGGTAAACGAAATTGGAAATGGGTCGTATGAATACTCAATTTTATTGTAATCTCGTGTTTAAAGACTTTGGACTTGACGGAATTTGCGTTTGACTTACGGATTTAATTATTATTGAAACGAGTCAAAACCGACTCGTAAAAATCCCGACTAAAAATCCCGTACGTACTTTTCCTCCTTTCTTTCTTCCTTACGCGTACCACACTTCCCATTTTCTTGTTTTTTCTGATTTTGTTCTATCATCATCATCAACATCTTAAGAAAAAGACCCAAAACACCATTTTCAATAAATCAAGCTCATTTTCGTCACATCTTACTCGTTTCTTATCCGTTTTTCGCATAATTTACCTTTCCGGAATCCTCTCGTCGCGATCTACAACTGGGTATAATTTAATTTCAGTTTTCTTGAAGTTTTTTTTAAGATGAAATTTCGGTATTTCGGTGTATATGCTTAATTTTTGTGTTTTTATTGTTTAATTAGGTGAAGGATTGGAAGACGAGTTCGGGGACTCGTATATTGTAGAGGATAGCGGTTAGTTGTGGTTAGGGTTTCGGTTTTGAGGTGATAATTGCTCATATTCTAGCTTAAGGTAACATATTTCGAGTTACTCGACGAAAGATCGTCACATGTTTTTGATTTTTGTATGTTTGGTGAATTTTTGTTTGGGTAGTAATTTTCACATGTTAAACTTAGTTGCATGCAAGCTTAATTTGTGCCTTTTGGTAGTTTAAATTATCAAAGTTGAATTGGGGACGATTAATTAATTTTCAGACGGTCTTATAATGTATAAAAATGAAAAAAAAAGAGAAGAAATGGTGCGGCAGCGGGCCCGGCAGCAGCCGGCAGGCCCACGGCAGCCCCGACCGGTCTTGGGGTTGGCCCGGGTCGGTCCGTTGCTTGTTTCGCGGTTTTCCATGCTTTGTCCGTCATTTTAAGTTCATCATGGATATAATTAGAATGAGTATACATGGTTAAATTTGTTAAGAGAATCATAAAAGTAGCTAAAAGTTATGCTAATGGTAGAAAAATTATGTTATATTGACAATTATCACATGTTAGGATAATTTACAAAATGATATGGTAATTAATAGGCTCAAAATGAATTTTATAGCTATAATTGAAATGTTTTGTTGATTGTGCCGAAAACTGAGCCTTAGTCCCTTTGACTGATGCGATGTCGATTAATTGAGTGATTGGTCACCGCAATTTGACCCGCACTGTCGCAGGTGGGGTTGCGGGTAAAAATTCGGTTGAATGAATTAGATAATCGGCCTTTTTCTTGTTTTAGGCCATTTATTATATCTCTATTTCACATGTGTAATTAGTTGAATTTAAATAGTTTCTTATTTAGTTAGTTGAATTTAAATAGCTTCTTATTTTGTAGTAATGGCCCTAGTTTTCCCTAAAGCCTTTTATATTGTTATAATTGCTAGGATTGGAAATTAGTATTGAATTCTTATTGAGGAACTGTTGGGATTGTATGCTGTAAATAGACATTTATATAGCTTTCACATGATAGAATGTTAGAATTTATGTTGGTAAGTAGGACTTTTTGCCCTCTTAAAGTTAAGTGGGTGTCTTACTTGACTTATGTGGTGAGTTTTGGGTGGTGTGGGCTAAAATATTCAAGCCGGGACTAATTTGTGACTAGGTCCTAGGTGAGTATTTCGGCCTTCATCATAGATAGGTCTTTATAGTCTCTGACGAGTATATGTTCACCGCTTGATAGCCTTTGTGTTCCTGACTAGTGGATGTTTATCCAAGTTGGGGCATGACCTCGGGTACTAATTTTGATAGTATGGGGTCAGCTTAAGTACTAGCCGACCCTTCGGTGGTGTCCTTAGGGTACTCACTTCACTTTGTTTTAAAAAAAAGTTGTGAGTCTTGGGTGCGGTGGTGTGTATCCGCATGTCTAGGTCTGCGCAGATTTTAGGCTAGGGTTGTGTTGTCTCTTGGCCATGTTTTCTTAATAGTAACCGCTGAGCCAAGATACCGGTTCGATTACCTTCCCTACCTCGTCGTATAGACTTGAGTTACAAAGTGACTATTGACGGGACTAAGAACTTATGCCTGTCTTTGATATATTGCCCTTTCTTGTTTGATGATTCTATGAATCATAGAAGGTGAGATGCAAGCGGCTATGGTTGATAGAGTTTGGATTACAATTTGTTATATGATTCACATGATAGTTAGTTGGGTCAGTTTAGGGGTCATTTGTTAGAATACATGATAAGTAAATGGTTTATCAAATTGTTTAAATGTTACATTACATGTTACATTAATTTTGACGATTCGTGGTTGGGAGGACTCGAAGTTACTCCCCACCGAATTGTGGCTTTCGTGTTTGTATAAAATGCGATTTGGGTTGTTGATGCTTTGTTTGGGGTCACAGACGGCTAGTGAGCAAGGAACCTTGGACCTAGTTTTGGCTATTCTATTAGTAAACCTTTTGTACTTTTGGTTTGTATATAATTTGAAGGGACATATGTCTCCCTTTCTATTTTTGGTCCAGTATCACTATATTTCGCGTCTTAAGTTATGTATGTAAATTAGTTTATCAGTTGTTGCAGGGTTTTTGACACTCTTCTTGAGTTGGAATTGGTTGTGAATGGTTTAGTTAGAAATTTTTTGAAATTGCAGGTTTTTGGACTAGTTGAACCATTTACAAACATATCCTACCAGTTTTTCTGTAGAATTTACGTATTTTATCAAGGTTAGATTTAAGGGTGTCACATTGACGACCTTATCATAGAAAAGTAGTGGTTGGTGAAAGTTATTTTAAAGAGTTATTTAAGCAAAATATCACTTCGTTTTATAATAGCAGCTATGTAAAACGGTTTTATACAAAAATTATTGTTTTGTTATATAAAAAAATAATTACAAGGACTTATTACTTATTAGGTTGGATGAGCTATACCTAATTTAAATTATTCTCTTACGATGTGTTAAATTAGATATATAATCATAATCATGATAAAGCTATGGTCTAATTAATCAACAAACCATGTTGAATATAACCAACATCAGAGTCCAATCAAAATGAATTTATGTATGGTCAGTTTTTTTTTACCAAGTTCGGTAATTAATAACGTTGCTACTTAAAATAAGGACTTTACCACATAAGAATATTAGTGTTGTTAAATGAAAAAAAGAAAAAGAAAACATAGGAAACCGTTAGTTTAAGTCTTAGTATGTCATCAAGTGTTTTTATGTCATCAAGTGTTTTTTGTTTTTATGGTTATAGTGAATATATAGTCCCAAGAGAATAAGGTGCGTGGTGAAAGGCTTCGCCGCATAAGACTGCAAAGTGCAAATGCAATGTTAGCTGCCCAAGACATCTGAAACAAGCCACTACGTAATACGTACATACATGTGTGACTTATCTGAATGTTCCTCTGTTTTACTATGTGACAAACATAACCACATTCTTTGTTGACTCCTTCCTAAATTGTTCTCAAATCTGCATGTGTGTCGTACGCAGTGTATTTATAAGTTTACAGTATATATACATTTATACTTGAGAGTGTCTAATACGAGTAGTATTAAATTATAGTTTATTTGACGAAAATTTCAGTTATTTTACTTTTTTTACAAGTGTTTGACAAGTAGATTATTTAGTCAAATAAGCTACCTGAAATGAAATGTTACATATGGTAACATTTGAGATTTCAAGTACCTTATTAACTGATTTTATTTTTCTGTTTTACCCTTCAATTTATTATATTAAATTATTATTATACCTGTTTACGTCATTTCACCAAAAATCCGTTACCTTTTCAGTTAGTTTGCCAAACATTTTTATATAATCAGTTACCTTATCATCAGCTACAAATTTTCAACTATCTAATCAGTTACCTTTTAAGATTTCAGCTAGTTTTAACTAATTTTACCAAACAAGATCTAAGAAGAGCATAATTTAATGTTACGTGACATAAGATGCTTGCCCGTTACAATGAACCATACATGAACCCTAGATCAAACGCGGTGGATTAGTTAAATTAATCAGACATTATGCGATCATATCACTAATCATTACAGCATAAGCACAACATTGTGATTCCTTTCAACAAGTTTATGTATGATTATTGATTTATAGTATTTTATTAGTGTGTTCATTTTTGTATGAGGAAGCTGACAAAACTAGTACATTAAGATTAGTAGAGACAAATCGGCTGATGCAAATAAAATAATTCATGTACTAATAATACCCGGTTCACATTGAACAATGTATCTGGCTATTTGCAAATTCTCAATTTCACACTAATTATAAAATACTATACATAGAATCTTGTTTACTATTAATGATGTTTTAATTATATCTTTTCGATGTTCCTAGATTGAGTTGACACCACCTTTGTTTATAATTCTCTCTTATTTGCTACACGACCATTCTTTACAGCCTTTCTTAGTTGCTACTCCTAATACTACTAATACACAGATTATAACAACACGTCTTCTTTTGAAACATCTCCAGGAAAAAAATCAATAGAAGTTACTAATACTCCGTCCCATTTATGTGTGTGATTTATATTCTTTGTGACGGTATTTTTTAATTAAAAGTGAACGAAAGATTAGACAGGAGGGGTAACATTAATCTTCTGTTTAGATTGGCAATTTAGAGAGAAATAAATGAATGTAATTTGGAGAATGCCGATTTTTTTTATTTAGGTAGTAAAACAATTAACTGAGATATCCAACGAGAAGAAAGTCAATTATTAGGTTAAAAGAGGAGAAAGTCAATTATTAAATAATAAATGGATTAAATTGAGGGTGAAAGATCAAATTATTTATTAAAAATATTTATAAAATAAAAAAATAAAAAATTAACTGAGATATCCAACGAGAAGGAGAGAGTATTACATGAGGAGCGGCAGTTTATACTCCGTAATATTTTAGAAATATTAGGTTGTCTATAAGCTGAGGCAATATAAGCGAATGAGCAATAAAATTGTCCAGTAGTGGAGGCTATCACATGGCGATTTGGTGACAAAGGTAAGAATGGATGTGGGTCCAATCAACGTGTGCAAAATCTATAAACATTGGAGTAGTAGTACTCTCAATCTACGCTTTTGCAATGTGTGGGCATGCACCGGTGCGGACGTACCCGCTGTCACACGACATTCCGACGCTGCATTTGTTGCGCTTGCATTTTATTCATTATGCTTCCACCTATTTGTCTTTCTATTGTTCGTACTACTAGTCCTAGATAGTATAACGAGGTTTTGGTCGATATCTATATATGGATCCTTGAATCTAGGCTTCACATGCAAATCTATTTAAATTTAAAGTCCGTCAAACTATACTTTGAGTTATGTTTGCTTATCCTTCACATGGCGCCAATTAAACTACATACATATTCAAACCATACACGTAAATTCCTAATTCCTTCACAATCCGTAATACGTCGTCAGTCTAATAACTTTTCAAAGTGGTTGAAACAATTATGTCATGAGAATATATAACAAATCCGTAGTTACTAGTATATGCAGTGGCGTATCCAGGATTTGAGTAAAGGGGGGGGCACAGTAAGAAAAAAAAATTTTACGGACAACATTTATTCATTAAAATTCAAATATCGTCTTTTTTTTAAAATTTTTTTTTTTTTTTTTTTTTTTCTTTTTTTTTTTGTCACGTGAGGGCACGTGCCCTCACTTTTCCCCCCCCCCCAAATCCGCCCCTGAGTATATGTGTCCATTCTTCATCATGAACTGTATTGTCATACAAGTACAAAATACTTAAATTAAAAGAATACTTGTAAATTTAAGAAAAACCTACATTTTTTAAGGAGTGAATGAATGTAATTCTAAAAAGCACAAATAGTGAGTGCTTCAGCTAAGAAGCCTGCTAGACACATAAATGCATGAGGAGGTGGAGTAATAAGGATTAAGGAGTACGTGGCCGGTCCAGTCAAATGACTAAAATCTTGTTCAACGAAGAATCATTTTTTTTTTTTTTTTTTTTTGACAGTAGGCGAGGACTCACTTATACCCTTGCATTTTTAGCAAGGGAATGAGCAATCCTATTAAGATGTCTAGGACAATAACTTAAAGAAAAACAGTGACACTGAAGAAGTAAATCCTTGATAGCGGAGAGGGTGTTCTTGATCTCATGACTATGATCCTGCAAATTCCCCAACTGAAGAACAAGATTAAGACAATCTGTAGAGGCATCAATATGACGATAACCACGGTGTACAGCATCCTTCACAGCAAGAAAAAGAGCGAGAGCTTCAGCATGAATTGCAGAGGTAGCCCAAAAGGTAGAATCGGCCGTCAAAAAAATATGTCCAGCAGCATTCAGAAATAACCAACCAGCAGACCCATTGAGAGAGGTGTGCCACGAAGCATCACACTTGATTCGAATATGCTCCGGACACAAAGAAGATCCAAGCAGAAAAAAGGGGTAAAAGTTTCTGATCCGAAGAGCATTATAAACATCATCAGTTGCTGGAGCAGTCCGTGTAATACCAGCTTCAGACCTCTGTTTTTGGACCCACAAATTGGCATAGGCGTCTGATGCAATAAGATCAATAGAGGAAGATAAAGCAAAAGCATCAGGGCGAAATATGGCATCATTTCTAATACACCAAAGACGCCATAAAGAGCTAATGAAAAGGGTAAGAGAAACACTTGATTTATCATTCCTTAAGAAGGATAGCCAGTTGATAATCCATAATTGGATTGGAGAATTATTCCCATTTTGGCTTCGAATACCCAGTGAACAACCTGCCCAGATCCTTACTGAAAGGGGGCAATCACGAAAAAGATGGCTTAATGATTCAACTGTCCCATTGGTCTGGGAGCAAAGCTTACAGTTGGAGCTCCATTGGAGGCCACGCTTCAGAGCTTCCTCACCAATAGGAAGTGAATTTGAAAAGATTTTCCACAGGAAGATTTTCCACTTGCCCGAAATAGGAAGACCCCATAGAAACTTCTTACAATAGGATAAAACCGGAGCAGGCATACGAGATTTATCCCGCACAGAAGCCTTTTCCTCCCAGAGACGTCTAAACGCAGTAGCATAACCACTTTTGCTATTATAGCTACCATTTTTAGAAAGGCCCCAGAAGACAGTATCCTGAACTTCAGAAAAAGGTGGAGAGATAGAGCAAATAAGAGGGATTGCAGCTTGACCACAATAAGTGGCAATGGACTCCACATCCCAAATACCCATTTCAGTTTGTAATTGGCAAACTGACAGAGCAGGCTTTGCTTCAATATCCAGATGAGAAAGCCCAAGCAGCGCCCCTAAAGAGCTACCACGTATCCATTTATCACGCCATACATCGAGAAAAGAAGGAAGTCCAATCTGCCAAGAGAGGTTGGTTTTAAGAAGTTGGAAACCCCAACGAACACCTCGCTCACCCCACGATTGGGAACCCATTTTAGGAAATGGAACAGACATAGCGGAGCTTGAGGAAATTCCATATTTAGGCCCAAGAACCCTACTAATCAAGCAGTCAGGTGACGACATGAGTCATGCAATAATATTAATGTGACCTGCATAACCATAAGTATATAACAGCTATCATTTAAAAGAGAAAGCCATGGACATTAATCAGCAGCTATCACTTTTTATCATTTAAAGCCTAAAGAGCTCTATCTTTTTCACTCAGCAGTCGTGAGTACTGAGAACTTCTACATGCATTATAGCACAAATTTATATTGGTGACCATACTCACAATCGATTTAAATAACAAATAGATAGGAAATATTTAGACACCGCAATCCACAAATAATCATAAGCAAGATTTGTTGTTTTTTAGACCATAAGGCATTTTTTTATGAGTATTAATTTTATGGTAGGTCGATACAATTATAGAGTAAGACCCTGTTCTTTTGGACTTAAAGTCACTTAATATAAGTTCACTTCAGATCCTATAAGTTGATTCGATTCGATTCGAGATCCTATAATTTCGATTCGATTCTATAAGTTGATTCGATTCGATCCTATAAGTTGATTGATTCGAGATCTTATAACTTGATTCGAGATCCTATAAGTTCGATTCGATTCGAGATCCTATAAGTTGATTCGATCCTATACCTCACTTAATTTAAGTTCGATTCGAGATCCTATACGTTGATTCGAGATCCTATAAGTTCGATTCGAGATCCTATAAGTTGATTCGATTCAGATCCTATAAGTTCGATTCGATTCGAGATCCAATAAGTTCAGTTCAGATCCTATAAGTTAAGTTAAGTTCAGTTCAGATCCTATAAGTTCAGTTCAGTTCAGATCAGATAAGTTTCAGTCCAAAAGAACAGGGCCTAATTAGCTATCTACTCTAGTTTTTAATATCTTGTCTGGAATTATTTTTTATGGGAGTGTGATTGTTGAGAAGGAGGGTCAACAAATAATCAGTGTTATGTGATTAATGCACAATTGCACATCGCAAAAAATGAGAAAGACAAGGAGAGTTCCATCTTAGAGCATCCACAATGGTAAGCAACAACCCTACTAGCTTAATTCTCCACATCACATTTTTGAGCTAGAACACTTTTAAGCTACAAACTTCCCCAATGGTTAAGCTATAAGAGTTGTTGCTTAAATTGACTTATATACATTTATTTAATTGGCACATATCTCTTTGTGGGTCCATTTGAGCTACTAGTTCCATGGAGCTAGTTGCTCAAACTAAGCTAGTTCATGTGAAGCTCTCCAATGGTTGAGCAACTAGCTTGAAACTTTTAGAATTTGCAAGCAAGTCCTTTTGTTCAACCATTAGAGATGCTCTTACACGTACTGATACAAGTCATACGACACATTCTGTAATTATCCTATATGACCATTTAATAATTACACATTTAATTGATAGTAGATTGTTTAATACGAACTATGGAAGTAATGTAACTATTACTCCGTAGTGCGAACATACAACCAATAATACATGTATACAGCGGTTGCACCTAAAGATTATTGTAAAATCGTTTGTTACTTTAGTTACTTATCCCCACTCTAATAACTTCCACTAATTACCATAATTGGTTACTAAGGACATCAAGGTATTTTCCTTTTGTTAATGGTGTTACGGTAATTTATCGTAAATCTATTTTACAAGAGATTTACTCAAAAGCACAAAATCTGGACATTACCAGGAATTGGTCCAAATAACTAAGAAAAATATTTACATAAATGGGCTTTAGTGTAAGAATAAATTAGACTGGCCCAAAACAAATCTGATGTGTGTGTCAGCTTGCAGCTCTATCAATCCAAACCTTTCATCCGAACCTAGTCCATATAATATGGTAGACACTAGACAATGATTATGTGTGTGGACTGTGGTTGATTATACACTATATGATGATATGTACTTCCTTCATATCAGACCAATGGTTACACTTATCTAATACAGCTGTACCACATCAATGATAACATACTATAAATGAGCTATTTTTTTTACAATAATAGCCTTATATTTCACTTATATTTACAGTTTTACACAATGACCACTTGTGGCCCACTCACCAACCCAATAATTTAATCCCTTATATTCATTTTACTTTCCATCTTTGTCCCTACTTTTACTCTTTTTTCTTAAATATCCCATTTTTTACCATGTTACTATTGGTATGGTACGAAGGGAATATATGATGTTTTTATTAAGAGATTAGTCCAATTACAATTAGATCAAACACCCTCCTTTCTAACGTCGCAATTTGCGAGAATCATTATGATACTGAGGAAATGTTGTTATTTATAGGTTGGTGGTCATCATAAAGTACAAGATACAATTGTCATTTAAGCTTGGGCTTGTTGTTATTAGACTCGTCATACAGTAAAATGGTACTCCGTATTACGGAAGAGTTATAAGCTGGCCTTTTTGTTAATCACCCAAGCTAGTACGTAGGATTTGTAGGCGTCAAGGGCTTGTGAAAAAGCCCAATAACCTTTCATTCAAGGATTTTAATCAGCCCAAATATACGGGCTATATTTTTCACCTAATCATTGATCACTAATTAGATGGAGACAATTGACCAAGTCATTGAGCTGCTGAGGTTTAATTAAGATGGAAGATAACATTGATAATGCAGGCTACGTCTATGACAGAGACACCAGCTCAAATTTCTGTAGGATTATCAACTCCTATTATTCCATACCAAGATAATTAAGGAGAATATATACGGGTAGCGTATTAAGATACTTTAAAATTTACTACGAAAATGATACGTCGTAGAAGATAATTAAAGATTATGAGTACTACTTAACCTTGAGTCCTTCACCCAGTAATTTTGTTGGAAAATTTTATGTAGAAAAACTTAGGCTCCGTTTGGCACGACATTTCAGGTAGCTTATTTGACCAAAGTAGCTTATTTGACCAAAATTTCAGCTACCTGATTTTTTTGCAAGTGTTTGGCAAGTAGTTTATTTTGTCAAATAAGGTAACTGAAATGAAATGCTACCTCAGGTAGCATGTGAGAAATCGACGAAATGACTTATTTTCCATTTTTTACCCCTTTATTCTATAATATTAAATAATTTTCATATCCTTTTACGTCATTTTATCAAAATCAGCTACCTTTTCAACTAGTTTGCCAAACACATTTTTCTATAATCAGTTACCTTATCAGCTCCTAATTTTCAGCTGCCTTATCAGTTACCTTTTCAGGTTTTAGATAGCTTTTAGTTTTCAGCTACCTTTTCAGGTAGTTTTGCCAAACAGAACCTTAACAATCAACATAAGATTTATTAGATGAAGGCTCTGACTAAAAATTAACTCCCCTATTGAGAGAAAAACAAAGTACCATTTTATTTTACTTTCTTTTGTGTACAAGCTCATTCCTAAAAATGACTACTGAAAGTTCTAATTTCTTTTGTGTACCACGTGTATTTACGTTAGGTAACTAATAATTTTATTTAATACTGTATTGAGTTTATAACCCTCTTAAAAGCAAAGTACTACTCCCTAATTTCTTTCCATAATTCCACCATATTGTTAATAGTCCGTCTCATTGAAGACAGCCACCATCCGTCGCAAGCTGAAGACGGATAGTAGCCCTCTCACAAAAATGAAAATGCAAGTGGGAGGGCAAGTGAGGGTATCCATTTCCCCCCACTTGTACTATCCATTTGCATTTTGTGAGAGAGACACTATCCATCTTCAACTTATAACGGATAGTGTCCGTCTTCAATGAGAATTGGTGTTGATGGGGCATATTCTGCACCGCTGACCAAGTCAACATATTGAGCAAGGTCAAGGGTATCCACAGTAAAGTCAACGACTTGGACAGTCTAGCCGATGGAGCCCATCGGCTGTCCACGGGTCTCGGCGGACAACTAGCCGGCCGGGACACAAATCCGCGTACTCATATCCAAGACCCTCGGCGAGCCTGCCACAGGTCCATCGGCCGAGGGTACAACGGTCTTTCCACCTGATAGCCACTTGACCACTTGGCCACTACGTGACAAAAGGTGAATGCCTATAAATACTCCTCAACCCTCATTGAGGAAAGGATCCATAAATTGACCTAATAACCACTGTTCATCTGGTAATATCTTGCTTATCTCTCTACAATACACTCTTAGCCAAGTTACAACAACTTCTCTCTAAGTTTACTGACTTGAGCGTCGGAGTGAGTACGCTCGTCCAAAGCCGAGCCCTCAGTTTGTTCATCGTTTCAGGAGACCGCAAGGAGGATTCAAGCAAGGACATCATTCTACTAGCTACGAGTGGTAACAAATATCTGCTCTGGAATTACACCCGGAACAATTGGCGCCGTCTGTGGGGAAGACACTAGAAGCTAGTCACATTCATTCCCAAACAACAAAAACAAAAACATAAAAAAAAAACCCACCCCAAAAAGCTGAGAAGATGTCAAAACAACAAGTAGTCGTGACCGACGAAACCGAGCTACCCCAAGATGATACATTTCACCATTCTGGAGTAGTGCAACCCTCCACCGGCGGAGTAGTCCAACCGGAATTCGGAATGCCGATAATACCGGACACGCCGCCGCCCGCCAACCAGGTCACCATCATGGGACAGGTGGTTGACGTAGCAAACCGAAGACACTCCGGACCTGGTGGGAGTACACCACCACACAGAACGCCGACACGAGCGGCGGAAGCCGTCCCAGAGACCGGGCCTTAACGTGACTCCAAGAAACTTGAACGAGCATCGGGAGAAGCGGACCTATCAAGACGCCGGAGGAGCCCAAAGTGGTCGTGGTAAACATAAGTCCATCTCGCACTCGGGGAGAGGACAAAGCGTCGCCACAACACCGACGAGGCACACCCCGGGAACAATGGCCCGACTCGGGAGAGTCGGAGAAGAAGCCCGAGCCGGAGAAGAAGTCCCTCCCGCTACGAGGAGAGAAGCCGGACTAGGAATGCGAGGAGTCGGTCGCCGCGTGTCATCCGACACGTGGTCAAACAAACCCCTCGCCGATTATGTCCTAGACACCGCCGTGCCAACCAAGTCGAAGTTGCGGCGTTCACATATAAAGGAGACAGCCGACCCAACCGACCACGCCGAGGCTTTCGAGTCCTACATGTCGGTATGGGAGCAAACTGACGAGGGTGCGGTGCCGAGTTTTCCCAACGACTCGCATGGGATGGCTCAAAGCGGTACAAGGGGCTTCCCGACGGTTCAGATATCTTGTTTCGCCGACCTAAAGGACGCCTTCTTAGCCCAATACTCTTGCAACAAAAGGACGGTCGTGGAGACGTCGGACCTCCTAACTATCAAGCAGGAGGAGGGCGAGTCTCTACGAGGCTATATGAAAAGGTTCGACGGCAAGGTCCAGCAGATTCGGGAAATCAACCCCGAATCGGCGGCTTTCAGTGAGCGATGAAGGGCCTCCCAAAGGGAAACTTAAAAGACGAGCTCATCAAACACGGAGGTTTGGGCACGGACGCGCCGGGAAGATGACCGACTGTGCCATCAAAGTAGAAGACTACCACAAGATCGGGTAGGCCCCGGCGAGACCGAGCCCTCGAAAAAAGAAGAGCGCCGGGAGGACGGCCGGAGGAAAGGCGCCGTGGCGACAATAGGACACGGTCCGATAAGTCCGCCAGAAATGTAACTCGGCGGGCGCGGGGAGTTCGGCACCTTACTACCGAAAGAAGACGATGATCACACCCCCGGTTGTATCCGCCGCAGGTTTTCGCCCGAGCAAAAGCGAAGGTCGAAGTGGGAAAGGCCCCTAAGCCGAGGGGCGACGGTGATACAAGTCAATATCTGCGAGTACCACGGCTACACCGCCACTTAACAAACGATTGCCGACATCCGAAAAATGCCATTGAGGAACCGATCAGGAAGGGGAGCCTAGGCAAATATATTCCGGAGGTCAAGAAAGATACCGACGGATCAAATAAGAAACCCGTCTTAGAACGGAAAAGAGTAATCAATGTCGTCATCGGCGGCAATGAGAACGGCGAGTCCGCTCGTGGGTACAAACAGACGAATGAACTATATCGGGCCATCAACTTTGTGCCCAACTTAGCAACCCCCGCTTCCGACATCCCCGATATGACCATCGGGAAGAAGGACTACGAAGGAGTCGCCGCTCCTCACTGCCGATCCACTTATAGTCCACCGGACATAGCCAACCATTTGGTGAAGAGGTGCCTAATTGACACAGGCGCTTACACAAATATTATGTACGGAGAATGCTTCCTTAGCCTCGGTGCGAAGGTTGAAGACTTGACCCCTCGCACCACCCCCGTTGTACGGTTTCTCTGGGGGCGGCATGGTACCCCGGGGTCAATCAGCTACAAGAATGTTCGGAGAGCGAGGCGCGACCAAGAACGTTATGTCGGAATTCGTGGTCATTGACGGTTCATCCGCCTACAACGTCCTCATAGGCCGAGACACCCCGAGTGAGGCCGACGCGGTGATGTCCATCCGAGCTCGACATTGATGTATGTCTCGGACCGGGGAAGCGCATAAACTCGTCTCGAAGAACGAGGACGATAAGGTGGTGAATATCAGTATCCGCCGAGGGTGCAACCCGCAATCCTTCAAAGCGGCGAAAAGATCGAAAAGGGGAAGAGCCCATCCTTGCGACGGGATGGCGAACACACGGATACCACTTTGTCGGCATGGTAGAGGAGCGGAGACCGAGGAGGTAGAGATTGACCCGGCCGGACCGTGACTATCGGTGTCGACTTGGAACCAAAGTTCAGAGCCGCTCTCTCCAGATCTCCGCCGAGGGAAAACAAAGACGTCTTCGCCTACTCGGCCGCCGAGATGCAGTGTGAGCCGGAGGTAATCATTCACAAGCTAAACGTACTCCCCACCGCTCGCCCTGTCAAGCAAAGGATGAGAAACTCCTCGGCCAAGAAAGATGACGCCATCAAAGCCGAGGTAGATAAATTACTAGCGGCGGGCTTTATTATGCCTTGTACTTATCCTGAGTGGTTAGCCAACGTCGTCATGGTGAAGAAATCATCGGGGGCATGGAGAATGTGCGTAGATTTTACCAACCTTAATAAAGCATGCCCCAAGGATTGTTACCCTTTGCCTCGGATAGATAGCTTAATCGACGCCACGGCAGCTACACCATGCCGAGCCTCGCTAGACGCCTTCTCGAGGATATCACCAGGTATTCATGGATGAGGAGGACATGCCTAAATGCGCATTCATCACCGCGAACGGCACATACATGTACAAAATGATGCCGTTTGGTTTGAAAACGCCGGTCAACGTACACGGATCGGTGGACAAAGTATTCCAAAGTCAAAAAGGGCGAAACATTGAGGCTTACGTCGACGACGCTATTGTGAAAAGCAAGTCCGACAACGAGCACCGGCCGATTTACGGAAACGTTTTGTTCACTAAGGAAATACAAGATGAAGCTCAACCCAATGAAGTGCAACCCGGTGTTCGGGCGAGTAAATTCTCGGTGTACTCGTCGTGCCAGAGGCATTGATGCCAATCCGATAAAGTCCAAGCAATCCTTAACTGCCGGAACCACGGAATCGAAAAAGAGGTTATGATCGACCGGGAGAATGGCGGCTCTCGCCCGTTTCATCTCTCGGTCAACCGACAAAAGCACCCCATTCTTCAAAGTGTTGAAGGGGAATAAAGACTTGGTGGGGGGAGGAACAGAGCGCGGCTTTCAAGCAACTAAAAGCTCATCTTTCGACTCTCCCGACTGTCGGCCGATACTAGGGGAGACGCTATACCGTACACATAGAAGTTACCTCGGCCACGGTCGCCGCCGTGATCATCGGGAAGAAGACAAACAAAGAACACCCAATCTACTTTGTCACCATACACCGCCGCCCGCCGAGAGAAATTACCCGCTAATTGAGAAAGCGACTTTCGCCGTCGTCATTGCCGCAAGGAAGTTAAAACCCTACTTCGACGCTCATCCCGTGACGGTGCCCTAACCGACTGACCTTTGGAAAAAGCTTTGGAGAAATTTGAACAATCCGGTAGGCTTATCAAATGGGCGGTAGAACTCTCTGGCTTCGGCATCCAAGACAAACCAAGGCCTTCGATAAAGGGGCAAGCACTTGCAGATTTCTGGCCGAGTGCACATATCAAGAAGAGCCAAACCCGGGCGTATGGGAGGTTTACACCGACGGCTCCTCCACGACGAACGGCTCGGGAGCCTAAGCATCCTCATCATCGGCCCCAAACGGAGACGAGTTTGAGTACGCTTTGAAATTTACCTTCTCGGCCTCGAACAACGAGTCCGAATACGAAGCGGTGATAACCGGAGTCGAGATGGCCGAGCGCCGGGAGCAGTAAACACATTGTGTTGAAGACAGACTCACTTTTGGTTACTAACCAAATCAGAGGAGAATTTGAGGCTCGGGATGACGGGATGGTAAGATACCTGGAAAGGGTAAAAGCCGACATAGCAAAATTGAAATCTTTCCAAATCCAATGTGTCCCTGTGTCCGAGAACAACCGAGCCGACGCTCTCTCAAAACTTGCCTACCAACCGTCAAAAACGTCACCGAACCGTCTTTGGTAGACATCGGGAATGCGAAGAGCATCACCGAGACCATCGGCGTGGTGGGGACGTGGAAGCCGAGACGACGTGGATGACTCGATAATGAAATACAAACTCACAAGTGAGTTCTTGGGATAACCGCAATCTCTCGGCTAAGCTCAAAAGGATCGCCGCCAAGTACTTGGTATTTGAAGGGGAACTGTACAGAAGATCCGTAATAAGACCACTCTTGAAATGTGTCGGTCCGACCGACGCAGAGCTAATACTGACAGAGATTCACGAGGGCATATGCGGACACCACATGGGGGCAAGAACACTAGCCCACAAAGCTCTCCGAGCCGGCTACTTCTGGCCCACCATGCTTCAAGACTCCAGAACAAAGACCAAGAAGTGCACGAACGCGTCGATGCATGCCCGGTGATACATGCTCCTTCCCGAGACCTACAACCGGTGCTTAGCCCCCTTCCTTTCGCACAGTGGGGGATGGATATGCTAGGGCCGTTTCCAACGGCCTCCGGGGGAAGGAAGTTCTTGATCGTCGCCGTTGATTACTTCACCAAATGGGTTGAAGCTGTAGCAGTACCGGCAAAGACCACAGCGGCCGTCAGAAAGGTAATCTGGGAGAATGTTATAACCCGTTTTGGATTACCCCAAGTAATGGTATTTGACCACGGCCGAGAATTTTGGAGTGACCTGATAATGAACTGGTTAGAAGAGCTTGGCATCAAGTATGCGTACTCCTCCGTCGCCACCAGGAGAGCAACGGACAAAGTGAGGCGCCAATAAGACAATCCTCAACGGTTTGAAGAAGACAAAGTGGAAGACCTTAAAGGAAGATGGGCCGATGAACTACCGCGTCCCGTGGTCCCTACGGACCACCGAGAAAGAAGCAACGGGTACACTCCCTTCCATTTAGTCTACGGATCCGGCGATCCCGCTAATTGAAGCGACGTGTCGGCATTCGAACGGCTACCTTTAATCCAATCGAAAATGAGGAAGGCCTTAAAGCCTCCCCGGATCTAGTCGAAGAAAGCCGAGATACGGCACGCCTCAACTTGGCAAGATACCAAAACCGGATGAGAAGAGCCTACAACCGAAGAGTCCACAAGAGGGACTTAAAAGTAGGAGATCTAGTCCTAAGAAAGTCGGCCGCCACCAACAAAGGAAATATTCATGGTAAACTAACGGCCAACTGGGAGGGTCCCTATAAGGTGGTTGAAGAAATGAGGCAGGTACATACCTACGACATTGACGGACATGGAGGGTGTGCCTTTGATGAGCCATTGGAACACCGACAACTTAAGAAAGTACTTTGTATAGCGGCGGAGGTGTCCAAACCCAATGTGGACACCCCAACGCGTGATCTTAAATGAAGAAACAACCAAGTTTTCCATCCAAGTGCCCGTCCTCCATAATCGCCACCCAAAGAGAAGAATTGCTATCGAGCCATAACCCCGTTACCTTGGCAATTGGCCGAGAGCGACGGGGACACAATGACCGTTACGCTAGAAGAATTGCTATCGAGCCATAACCCCGTTACCTTGGCAATTGGCCGAGAGCGACGGGGACACAATGACGCAGACGCTAGAAGAATTGCTATCGAGCCATAACCCCGTTACCTTGGCAATTGGCCGAGAGCGACGGGGACACAATGACCGTTACGCTAGAAGAATTGCTATCGAGCCATAACCCCGTTACCTTGGCAATTGGCCGAGAGCGACGGGGACACAATGACCCAGACGCTAGAAGAATCGCTATCGAGCCATAACCCCGTTACCTTGGCAATTGGCCGAGAGCGACGGGGACACAATGACCGTTACGCTAGAAGAATTGCTATCGAGCCATAACCCCGTTACCTTGGCAATTGGCCGAGAGCGACGGGGACACAATGACCGATGCGCTAGAAGAATTGCTATCGAGCCATAACCCCGTTACCTTGGCAATTGGCCGAGAGCGACGGGGACACAATGACCCAGACGCTAGAAGAATCGCTATCGAGCCATAACCCCGTTACCTTGGCAATCGTCGAGAGCGACGGGGACACAATGACCGGTGACGCTAGAAGAATTGCTATCGAGCCATAACCCCGTTACCTTGGCATTGGTCGAGAGCGACGGGGACACAATGACCCAGACGCTAGAAGAATCGCTATCGAGCCATAACCCCAGTTACCTTGGCAATTGGCCGAGAGCGACGGGGACACAATGACCGATACGCTAGAAGAATTGCTATCGAGCCATAACCCCGTTACCTTGGCAATTGGCCGAGAGCGACGGGGACACAATGACCGATGACGCTAGAAGAATCGCTTTATCGAACCATAACCCCGTTACCTTGGCAATTGGCCGAGAGCGACGGGGACACAATGACCGGTACGCTAGAAGAATTGCTATCGAACCATAACCCCGTTACCTTGGCAATTGGCCGAGAGCGACGGGGACACGATGACCGGTACGCTAAAAGAATTGCTATCGAGCCGTAACCCCGATTACCTCGGCAACTTCCGAGAGCAACGGGACGCACCTTGGCCAATACATCAAAGACGTTACACAGTTGAGATGTGCATTCAAACTGCCTCGGCCATACCAAAGGTAAAAACGAAGGCACTCAATTAATAACGCAAAAGGACAAACAAAGGTGGTTGATCAATGCCTCGGCCAAGCCAAAGGCCAATAGGACAAACTTTGTTAAAAGAATTAAAAGAAGAATACAGACGACGGCCGTCCCCATAGGGGTAAGCCTAAACACAACCTACCAAGAAAGTTTTTTACAAACAGGGAAAAGAAAAGCAAAAATTACAAGCATATCAATTGAAGCGCCAAAAGATGGCAGGGAGGAAAGGCTCAATAGTTGGCCCCCGAACAGCTAAGGCTATCCGAGATGCCGGGTGAGTCTGGAGACGACCGCCCGTCTCCCTATGCATGTTGCTTCCCTCCATCAGAGGCAGCAGCATCTACGGTAGCCGGCTCAAGAGAAGGCTCGACATTTTCAGGCACCTTTAGCCTCTCAGCCTCCTTTTCGGCCTCCTCTGCATCATAGGCCGCCTTGGCCAACGCTATCTGAGCTACCTTCGCCGCCTCCGCTTTCTCAGCAGTCGGGATCGAGCTTTCTGATTGCCTCCTTGGCCGCCTCCTCGGCCTGGTCCCGGAATTGAACGCACATTTTTGGGAGGAGATCATCTTGAAGCATGTCAATATCCTTCTCTTTTTGAGCAAGGATAGCCTGTGTGTCCCTGAGCACCTCCGCCTGCTTCTGGAACCGATCCTCCCACTCGTCCCTCTTGGCAACCACGGCGTCATAGGCACCCTTATATCTCTCCAGCTCATCCATCATCTTGGCCGTGGCGCCATCAGCCTCCTCAACTTTGGCCCTTTCGGCCTTCAGCAGCTTCTCAGCCTCCTCCGCACGCTCCTCGGCAACACGAAGATCCAGCTTAGCCTTCCCGGCTTCCCCTCTCGCAGCAGAGAGATCAAGCTTGAGCTTTGCAATCAGTGGCCCAGATTGGGCCGCGGCCTTTTCCTGCTCCATGATGAGGGAGGCGGCTAGACGGCTCCATTTCCCCAACCTCTTATATATTCTCTCACCCTCCGCCACGAGCTCGGTAGGAGTAGCCCTCTGGGGTGAGGAGTCAACGGTGACATTCCTGTCACCCGCCTTCTCAATCGCCTGCTCAGGCTGCTTCCCTACTCGCCGTTCAGTGAGAACGCCGGCTGCCGATGATGGATCTACAAAAAATTTACACAGAGCATCCATGTCACCATGCATTGATACATCGGAAAGTCTGTCATCAGGAACGTCCAACGAACCGGCTAAATCCGAACCACAAGTTAGATCCGTACCGGTTTGGACCCTCTTATGTGGAGGGCTGGTGGAGGCAGGTTTCTCCCCGGCAGCGGTGGAAGCAGACGGTGGGTCTTTCCTCTTCTTCGGAGAAGGGACCTTAGCAACGGTCACCTCCTCCTCAGTAATGTTGATCACCTCCACATAATCCTTTTGGACCACCG
The DNA here is from genome assembly GCF_048544455.1 of Silene latifolia. NCBI lineage: Eukaryota > Viridiplantae > Streptophyta > Magnoliopsida > Caryophyllales > Caryophyllaceae > Silene > Silene latifolia. The sequence continues at coordinate 200,447,864 of NC_133526.1, forward strand.
GGGGCGAAGAGAGAGTTGGCGTCGAAACCGCCGCCGACTTGGACGCCGCCTTCTTCGATCTCTTCGGCACGCCTCCAAGAACCCGTGCGAGAGCGTCTCCGATCCAACCCCTCGTCTACCTTTTCCATGATTTCGTTGGGGGATAGCCTCGCGATCTTTCGACTCAGCCGTAGGACGCCGATTGACAACCTTCCCGTCCTTGTCAAGCCCTAGCCTCTTCAAGTCCTTCTCAGACAGATCCCGCCCAAACCGATCTGCAAGAAATCAAACAAGAGTTACATAAAGGAAGTAAAACAAGGCTCTGAAAAAGGAACATAACAAGCAAAGGTAGGCCTCACACCGACCCCACTCACCCCGGTTGAGGGCCAGATGAGGCCGACGCGCATAGCAACCTCCTCGGATAATAACCGAGCCTGGGGCGACCATCCCTCCTCAAAGATCAAACAACCGACGCCCGCTTCTCATCCACAAGAAGGGGGACAAACGAAGCCTCCATCTTAACCTTGCTACCCCGGGAGATGTGTTTCTCATACTCTTCCTGGGTCTCACACCGTAAGTGAACGGGGCTCTGGAAAGACCGAGGCAACGGGTAGTCATCCAAGCACTGGACGTACACCCATCGCCCTGCGGTCTTTGCAAGAAGTGAGTTTGTTCACGAGAGACGTAGCCCGCTCCGTCTCGTACGCCGTACCACCCCACTTTGCCGATTTTGACGGCCGAAGACTATGGAGGCGTCGAAACAAGTTAACTGATGGGACCTCCCCTAAAGAGAGAGATCCATACAAAGCCGACTATCGTCCTCATGGCCAACGGATGCAGTTGGGCCACGGCAACGTTCATAGCTTTGATAATGGCCATGACGTGCTCATTCAAAGGAAACCGAGCCCATACTCCGGATGCCTAATATGCACGCCGATATGACCGGGGAGGACAAGAGATCGCCTCGACCCTCCTCGGGGATAACAATCTTATACCCCTCACCGAAGGAGAAATGATCTCCGAAAAGAGTCTCTCCGAATCGCTTGCGAATTTATTTGTAAATGCACGGTCGAGGCGGGTCGTGCGGCCTCACCATGATCCGGGATAGTCGTCCTTCCACCATCAACGGAGCCCCTCAAAGATCAAAGCATCGCATCATCCTCATCCTCCAACTCCTCCGGGAGGGGCAGATCAAGAACGGGAGAGGGAGACCTAGGGCCCCCAAACCTTAACGGGACGGCTTCTAGTATCCCCTCCTCGTCAAAGCACGATTTGGGAACCCCCTGTAAGTACTAGCCCCGCATCAATAGAAGACATGTTCGCAACAATTACTAACGAAATAAAAGAAAATTTGTTTGTTTACCTCAAAGAAAAACACTCGCCGGATCGAAGACCGAAGATTGGAAGAAGAGAAAGCCCTTGAAAGTTTAAAGAGAGGAAGATTTTGGGAGAATTTTCGAAAATTTGAGGAAATGAAAGTAATGGCCAAAATCACGGAATAACTGCCCTATTTATAGGGAAAAGCCCATGAAGAAGGACCAATCGGGCACATGACCCATGAAGCGTCAACCAATCGAAGCGGACACGTGTCGGACATGCAACCACGGAATGTCAATCGTTGCAATAGTTGAATGTCAATCAATGCTACAGTTACCAAGCGTATTCAACACGCCCATTCACATCTCTTCGCCTGTTCATCTCCCTCAACAAATTCCTAGGCACCTGCTCTCCGCCGGCCACATGATCGACCAAGCCGGGAAGCACGGGCCGGGGCAATCGAAATAAACCAAGACTCTCACCCTGGTCTCGACCGGCGTCACCTTCTTTTCCACATCGGATGCCCCTTACGCATCCATGTGGAGGGGGGATATGGTACGGCCTAACAAGAACCACGCCGATGCTTCGGAAGAAGCCGATACCGTAAATTTTGCAAAAATACTTACGCAGAATATACGCTCAACATACATCGGAGCCCATGCCACGGCATAGACTACTACTGGGGGCAAATTGATGGGGCATATTTCGCACCGCCGACCAAGTCAACATATTGAGCAAGGTCAAGGGTATCCACAACAAAGTCAACGACTTGGGACGGTCTAGCCGATGGAGCCCATCTACTGTCACCGGGTCTCGGCTGGACAACCAGCTCAGGGACACAACCGCGTACTCATATCCAAGACCCTCGGCGAGCCGCCACAGTCCATCGCCGAGGGTACAACTGTCTTTCCACCGATAGCCACTTGACCACTTGGCCACTACGTGACAAAAGGTGAATGCCTATAAATACTCCTCAACCCTCATTGAGGAAAGGATCCATAAATTGACCTAATAACCACTGTTCATCTGGTAATATCTTGCTTATCTCTCTACAATACACTCTTAGCCAAGTTACAACAACTTCTCTCTAAGTTTACTGACTTGAGCGTCGGAGTGAGTACGCTCGGCCAAAGCCGAGCCCTCAGTTTGTTCATCGTTTCAGGAGACCGCAAGGAGGATTCAAGCAAGGACATCATTCTACTAGCTACGAGTGGTAACAAATATCTGCTCTGGAATTACACCCGGAACAGGTGTATTGTTAATTCATGCCGTCATACAAATCCGAATTAGATGCTAATATCGATATTTTTTTTAGGGGAGATGCTAATATCAAATTAATGGCTATGTCAGGCCACTAATGAATTTGTAAATGATGAGATAAGATTAATAAAAATAGTTTAGCTAAAGCCAACCCGGCTAACCACTCCTTAATCAACAATTACACCTAGTCTACTACTATAAACTAACCTAAAATGGCCAGTACACCCAAAGACTTAATCAATCATTGACGGACCCCATCAATAGTTTTGGCCGGTGATCATAACACTTATCTACCGTCTGATCGACATTTATGACACATGGCACGATCACAATGTTTTGGAGGCTCCGACTATTAGCAATGCACAAATTGGACTTAAACATCATGCGGCCGTAATGACAAATCCCACATTTTTGTCGTTAAAAAATTAAAGGCACTTCATATGTCCCTTCATAAGGTCAGTATATAAAGCTCACTCAACTATAGGTTATGCACCAAATAGCTAAGAACAGCAACCAACTTCCACCACCTTAAGGCACACAAAAGCTAGCCGAGAAGCCGAAAATAATTTGCTTAGTTGGTATTTTAAGAATGGCGATCCCTAGAATTGATGTCGGCTCAGCTTCTGAGGCTAGCCATCCATCAACATTCAAGGCTGCATTAGCCGAGTTCATCTCCATGCTTATTTTTGTTTTCGCAGGAGAAGGGTCCGGCATGGCATTCAGTAAGTACTAATTATCCATGCTCATTATTTAATGATCCAGAAAAGATATAACATAAATATTCGAACGAGGGAGTATAAAAAACTTACTGATGAATTTGGTGTTTTGTTTGGTGGCCCAGGCAAGCTCACAGACAATGGTGCTGCAACCCCAGCTGGACTGGTAGCTGCTGCACTGTCTCATGGATTTGCGCTTTTCGTGGCTGTTTCAGTTGGTGCTAACATTTCTGGTGGACACGTCAACCCCGCTGTCACCTTTGGCGCTTTCCTTGGTGGCAAAATCTCCTTTGTCAAAGCCATCTTCTACTGGATTGCCCAGTGCCTTGGCGCTGTGGTTGCTTGCCTCCTCCTCAAATTCTCCACAGGCGGACTGGTAAATACTCCTTTCACGTAATAGTTTGCTATGGCAGTTTTAATTTGCCGGGAATTTTAAGTCTTTGATGCCTCGAAGCTAACAATATTTCTGTCTGTTCCCCTACTGCAGCCAACATCTGCCTTCGCTCTGTCCTCAGGAGTAAGTGTCTGGAACGCAGTTGTCTTCGAGATAGTGATGACCTTTGGACTTGTCTACACTGTCTACGCCACAGCAGTGGACCCCAAGAAGGGTGACATCGGCATCATCGCCCCATTGGCTATCGGTTTCATTGTTGGTGCCAACATCCTGGCCGGGGGTGCCTTTGATGGAGCTTCCATGAACCCAGCTGTCTCTTTCGGGCCTGCTGTCGTTAGCTGGACATGGGCTAACCACTGGGTCTACTGGCTCGGCCCATTTGTTGGTGCTGCAATTGCCGCTCTCCTCTACCAAATTGTCTTCATTCAGCCAGACAACTACGAAGAGCTTCCCTCATCGGCTCGTGATTATTAACCACACTTCGAGCTCATGAAGTTTGAAAGCTCTTGGGTGGATATGTTTTTCTAATTATTTGAGTGTTTTGTTGAAGTTTTCTATTTGTATTTAATTGTGAATCCTTGTAAAACTTTTATTTCCCTCTTTTCCTAATTTCAATGAATTATCACTTATACGGTATATCAGTATTCGTTCACAAGTTCTTTTCGATCAACAGATAACAAGTTAACAACTGACTTAATGGTCTTTTAAAACCAGTCCATTACCATAATAAAGGTAACATGAGAGGAGAGGATCCACAATAACAAGAAAGCCTTATTCCGGAAATGAATTGGAGCATGGCTAACATTAACCTAAAAGAGGACCAAAAAAATATGCATCTAAAGCAATCTCATCACAACCTTTCAAATTATAACAGGGAGCAAGTAATCGTTTTCTAAACACAGGTGACAGAAAGCATCTCGAGCAATATGCAGGCAGATAGATAAATGAATATTATAAAAAGCATGTGCCTTGAAGTGCATTGTATAAATTCCGCGTCTAGATACAGGAGACATGTCATTTACAAAGAAGAAACTGCAAACAAACCTTCAATGAATCTTCTTTTCATGTTGTTTGCGCAGCTTGGACCGTCTTTGTTTCAGTAAATACAGGTAAAGCTTCAACCAAAGAAATGGATAGCACACAAGCACCACCTAGCATAAAATCCAATGTCAATATATTAAACAAGGCATGGGAAATTCAAGTCCTGAACGGCAACAGAACCGTTATTTTCATCACCAGATCAGTCAAGTACACTAATATACAGGAGTCTGCAAGACATGAATCTAAAATGAGGTTTCACCAAAAACCAAAACTTTGAATGATTATGGAATTAATATTACCAAACGCGTGAGTGAATTGTGTTTTTACCATGCAACCGATTTCATACGGAGTATAAAGGATTCACTCTAAGTGCAACCGATTTCATACGGAGTATAAAGGATCCACCAGGAAAAGCATACAGCTAAGACCTCCAAGCTGTGTACGATTTCACTGAAAATCAAACTTGCTTGCTTATGAACAATTTAGGGGCCTGTGAAGATACCAAATCTACCTAAAAATACTTTGAGGGAGGCTCTGGATAAGATTGCTAAAAGTCCTAAAAATGCACAAGTCTGTTTAGTACTTTAGTTGTACTGGGAAGGCTTCAAAGTTGACAGTCTTGTTTAGTCAGAAGAGTGGAAACTTTTGTCAAAAAAATTTATTCTACTCAATCGGCATAAATCTCCCATCCTAGGATATGTTAAGTTGGCCTGAGATACCCCTGACCAGGGACCCACCACCTTACTATCTAGTCAAAGAGGACACCAATTTCACAGAAACTCAAGCTTCAAATACATAAGAGCATAATCAACCAACCAACAACACTACCCCATAGCACCAAAGACTCCTGCCTGTAATAGGGTAAGGGCGGTAGTCAGATGTATGCAAGCTTACCCTTGTGGTACCAATAATATAGAGGTTGTAAGAATACCGGTAGAGAAAATGCCGTCAAGAATTACATTGGCTGGCTGTTAACTAAATAATAAAAGAAGCATAAACATTTCAGTGGGCCATTCTGCTTTATTCCGTCATACTTTAAAGCTAAACAATAATGAATCTTAGGCTTCATCGGATTTGGCCGGTTGAAGGCTTAGAGCATAACCGATGGGTGCCTACAAATGATGCGCTCACATTGACAGCTAACAGTAGAACTGGGGTACTGTGGGTATGCAGGTAACTCATCTAGGGTCATGTGCTGATGTACTACAGAAATGACATTTTCAGAATAGAAAACTAGAAAATTGACATGTTGCACTGAGAAACAAATTACTCCGTATAAGTTACCTGCACAAAAGTGCTATACTTGAAGGGCATGGCACTGAAAAAATCTCCGTAAAGGTCTTTCTCCTTTATATATGGAAGTGCACAATACATGAGCCACACTGCGACACATCGATCAAAACTTCTTTGTAAACAAAAACGTGCAATTCTCAAGGATCAAACTAAGAGGATGATAATATGAACGACTTAAAGAAAGAGAGCTCGGCAGATATTTTAAAACAGAAAACAAGTCGGAATCAGCAAAAACTTACTTTCACCAGCAACTCCGGCGGGATATATAGGGATGAATGCAGTGTACCTGAGATAATTAAGATGGAAATAGGAAAAATAAACTGGTCATTATAAGCTGGACGAATACCTCTATCAGTTAAGACCTATGAGAGTTTCAAGTGAGCAAACCTGATAAAGGTTGACCAATACGGACATTTTCCGATGCAATTCAGAGCATAATACGAGTACCGTATGAACTGCATTCATTTTGGACATTAGATGCTTTTCAAAAGAATTCTAAAAAAAGTCTGCAGAATGCATGGTAGCTGGTAAGAAAGTATTTCTCACCAAAATCCATACAACAGCAAGACAACAACAGCATGGTAAACGGAAAACTAATGCCCACACATAGATGAACGGAAAATGATCAATGATACAGCGTAAACAAGCAAGCACAAATCAAGAAAAATTTAAGTGCAGTCAATTTAATGGTTGGTGACATCCAACTCATTTATAATGTACACACAACTTCCATTCTCTTTTCAGCCAAGAGTGTTATGCTACATGCCAGTATCGAAGCCTACAACTGTACAGTAGCAACTAACATTCACCAACTCAAGTAAGGTACTAATTTATCACCTAAGAATAATTGCAGAAAAAATGCACGAATATTCTCTAATAAAAGGAGAATCAATGCTTGATTCCTTCACCGGTGCCCCCTCCATCTCAATATATCAAATCAACCAGGAGTTTGATGGCTTATTTACATCAGGTAGAGAACAAAGAGATAAACTTTGAAAACAGTGTACAAGGAGATTGCCTACAATCTACAAACATCTAAAAGTGAGTAGTTTCAACATTATGAAACAAATGTTTTATAGGACGTCGAAATTAACAATCTCTTGTGTACTAACAACACAGGTTTCTAACTCAATAAATCTATTCTTACAAGTTGGGGAGGGGGAGCCACCTTCTAGTAATGCATCATCCATCAGGAAAAACATCTCCCGTTTTAAAAGAATATGGTTCAATGCTTCTCTAGAAATCTAAAAGATAACGGATTTAAATAGCACCGACAATTCAATATAAAACTGTCAACTGATTCCACGAGTTTGCATGATTAAATATTTTAGAGATCCTTACATGCAACTGGCTATATACTCTGTCAGTTTCCTTGACCTCACAACCTTTGCCAAAGTTTAAATTCTAGACACGGTTATTATAAAACAAAGCTTGTACTTATACTTAACGTGTCAAGTATCCTTGCAGTGACACAAACTTGTAGATCAACCTTGATACAGGCTTAAGGTCCTTCAACTGGTTGGTTGCTGGATGACACATGGTGAAATACAATTGCAGTAAACTTATAAACCTCTCTTCACTGCTCCCAGTCTCCCACTAGTCTAAGATAATATAGAGGATACTAGGCCAATCTGTGCAGTGAACATAATTTTAAGGGGAAGTAGCACAACATTGCCTAAAACTCTAAAAGCCATTCTCTAAAAATGCTTTATTAACAGGTGTAGCATTCCAGCTCCTGATGAACAGGCCAACATTTCATTCAATGGTCCAAATTCCCATCTACAATAGTCAGGTAGAATCCCCAACATAACTAGACGATACCCAGTAGACCAGTAATTGGGGGAAGAGTGACCTCTAGTAAGGTTTTAGTCATATGGTGTGGCCTTACACTACAATTTGAGAGCCTGGAATATAAAAAAGAACCACTATGTTCAGCAAGTAGTAGACATTGAATATATCGATAAGGTTAATGAGGGCAAATTAAAGGCGAGGGAAGCAACTCACTTCACCTATACTCCAGCAAAAGAATGTAACGAAAATGGATGGAGACTCTTGCACCTGAAAATATCAAAGACAGTGTGAACTTATAGTTATAACCTATAAACCCCTTATTATAAACGGTACATCAAAAAGAGCATGATACTCAAATAAGTTTGGTTCTAGGAGGCATTCAAATAGCTCAAACCTCGTCAATTTTCCTAACAATTGCCAGAAGATAATGAATTTTTCCTCCCCATTGCATAAGAGGAAGCAACACTCCACTTGGAACAATACCTACACACCAACATTAGACAGACATTGAACATCAAGATACGCGCAAAATCTGTGTAAACATAAACCTTTAGTCCCCTACAATCTAGTTGTGAGTTGTGATAACAACCATCATGATAGTTTCCCTTACGCACATGATCGGACAGATACAATCATAGTTTCAATATAATGTATTCGATTTAGCAGTGACACCTAGTGGGATGTAATTATCTAAATTGATTGTTGTAATTGAAGTTAACATAAGCTCGACCTATGCAACCAGCCAACCACCATTAGTCCATTACATATTAACCATGACTAGAAACTCTACAAGCAAGGATGTTTACAATTGACATTGTGATTACAAGTCCATTTAATGAAAGTGAAGACTAAATCAACTACATAAAACATGTAAAATGTGGGATAAATTACCCAATGCTCCATGTATAACTTCCAAGAAAGCAGCTTTTTCCAATAAACCTTGATCACCCACAAAAATAAACTGATTAATTATGAAGCATGCCCAAATGTTACCAAAAAAAAAAAAAAAAAAAAAAAAGCAAGAGATGAAGCATCTAACAAACAAGGTCCCCAGAAGATGCAAAAGCTCCATTGAATGAATTTGTAGTTAAAACCCCAATTACAATTCTGACAAATACAACAGCCCTGCAGCATAGTCACACATTCATTATACACAATATACATTGTACATTATTAAATTGAAGAGGGATATGATATAGCAGGAAAATTACCAACCAATGGCTTGGGCAGAATTGTAAGTGAGGAGATATAAGTTAGATAATCCTCCCATTTTATACTTAGCTCTGAAAATAGAGAGATTTTAGGAGTAATAAAGAGATCTGATTTAAGTTCCAACAGTAGTTTCTTATCTTGTGTTTGGGCTTTAAATGGTGCAAACTTTCTTTTAATATTACGGACTACTAACCTTTAACCAACTCGACATGTAGAAAGGGATATCCAACTACTATATCAGTCTATATTCATTTTTGCCTTTTGGCCTTTGGGGCCTTTGTCCCATGAAATGCAGTTATGCCCCATCTACCACGATTTTAGACTTTTGGATCTGATATAGTACAAATTATATTTAGGGTTGGAATCGGGACTAGATCTGAGAAAATTGATCCGACATGAATGATTCGATTGGAATTCGGGTCAAGGACTGAATCTGTCTTGAAACTCGAATCGAGTCGACTCTATTCAACTCTATCTGAATGTTTATTATTACATATTGACGGTTATCCTCAAATAACTTGATAACAATTAACAATCCACCTGAAAACGATCCGGATCCGAAATGTCCCGATCCGATCCGATTTCAAATCCGAACAAGTTGAACCCGAATTAACCTGAGTCGAACCCAACACGATTGACCCGTTTTCTAGGTCTACTCAGGACACGTGTGAATGTGTGATGTGTCCAATCTGTCCATGATCAACCCAAGCAAGCGGCATATTTTACGCGGGAATTGACAATTGTTTGCGTAAGACTATCGTCAAAACTCAAATTCCCAATTTCTTGACGCCAAATTAAAACCCTAACGTATACAGTACATCCTTTCACTCAATTGCTGAATTTACACGGTATTTATCTCTAATTTATCGAATTGTATTGTTTCTATCTAATCTTATATGTTTAATTTCATTTTAAATGTACAAATTCAGGATTATAATCAAGATTGTTATCAATATCTGCAATATCGTATTCAATTTTACTGCCGTGATAAGTTTAATTCAGGTAATTTCCTGCTTTTTCCTGATCAATTAACTTTTTATTGATTCTGGTAAATAGTTTGCTTAATTTCTGGAAATTCTTTGGATGAATCTGGAAGCATATTGGTGTAAGCGTGAATATGTTTTGTGATTGGCCATTTGGAAAGCGATTTTACGAGGACAGAATAGATTATTGATTTCCTGAGAGAATTGAATTATTTGGAATGTTTTGTGTTCTAGTGTTTGGTCACTTTAGTAGAATGATGTTTGCAAATTCAACGGTTTCCGACAAGACTATAGGATATATACTCAATATAATGCCTTTGCAAACCCAATAATGTAAACCAAAGTGGCTTGAGTGTAGTGGAGCGCGGGAGTGCCTCAAAGCGTTGCAAATTGGCAACGAATTGAGAGGTCCCGGGTTCGACTCTACACGGGAGTGTTGCGGTTACCTGTCATCCTAAGGGATGCACGTGGTTTGCAGGGTATTGCATGTGCCCGGGGGATTAAACCCCTCGTCATCAAAAAAAAAAAAACCAATAATGTAAAAAAGGGATCTAATAATGTAAAAAAGGGATCTTTGAGAAGAATGATTAGTAGTAATCTGAAAATATCTGAGCAAAAGAAAAGGAATTATTCATGTCATTATTCAACATTCTCCTTTGTTATTGAGCTTATTTATGGGCGATCGTGGTCCCAAATGTAAGTTCATTGTTGTCTTCTTTTAATCAAACTCAACTTTTATTTGGGGGATCTTTGGTATTGTACATATATAAAATAGATCATTTTGTTACATTGAGTAAAAGATTATTAAGCCTTATTAAAGTGATTTACTAGATGCTTCACACACCCTTCTTTTTGTATACTTTTTTTGTATCATTAGTGTTGTCACATATTTTTAGAAATTGAAACTTCATTCTTTGCTATTATTTTCTAGATTTTCTGCTTTAATATTCTCTTTACAGTTGACTAAATGTAGTGGAATTTTACTTTATGTATTGTCTATGTGCTCTTGAGAGTTTGAAGTGTGTTTGTTAAGGCAACCTTATTACTGGCTTTTATCCCACTTATGCTTAATTGAATGGTTGGCCGAATAAAATTTGATCACGGTTAAATGCTATGTTTAAATAATACAGAGTAGAAGAAAGTCTACATCGATTTTGATTATTTTCTCGTTTAAGTATGGAGTAGATAGGAACTGGAATAATATATATTAGCAAAATAAAGTAATGGACTCTACGTTTGTAATGAAGTTTTTTAATCAATTTGGTATTAAAAATAGATTCGGAGAAAGTGAGAAATCCAAGTCAACATATACAGTCATTGCTAGCCAAGTTATTAAGTTTAATGGTAAGTGTCTAAGTGATGAATGTATCCTAGTAGTGGCTGTTATTTTTGGTAGTTGTTGGAGCTAGCCTCCAAAAAAAGGAGTGAAAATTTTGTTCGTTTTAGGTGATGATTGGGACGGAAAATAAAAGAATGGAAGGTAAAGGAAGGGTAAGAGAGATTCCGTTGTTTAGTTGAATCTATGAGAATAAAAGAACATCTTTATTTGCCTGATCAAAAATAGTTGCCTCCTATAACCTCCCTCAGTTCCGTGTAGTAATACTACACAATGATTGAGTTCCTGCTTCCAGGCATCTTAGAAGGAGAATGACCTTTTTTGGTTGTAAGACACTGGAAGTTATGTGAAACTTATTTTTTTGGACCTTGTACCGTTAGTTTAGTAAGATTGGACGGCATTGTTAATTTACATTACTTTTCGCATTAGCTCTCTTATTCTCAACGCTTTTCTTTTTTCAAATATTCAGTAAACTCTCTGAACTTACTTAAATGTCCTTTCCATCCTCCAGGGGGGAAGGGGAGTTATACAAAACTCTCCTCAAAAGATACTAATAAAGTATTCTGCAAGAGCATTCACAGAAAATTAACTAGAACCTGGCAAATCTTATAAGAGAGTATATGTACAATTAGTATGTGCAAATATCCTGTATCCATGATGAACTGAGCCTAGTGTGGCATTGTTTTTACAGCCTGTGAGCCAGTTCAAACTTGATGTATTTACTAATGAATTTCACAGAATCACAATAGCTTTAGTGCTATCAAAATCCTGGGTACTTATATGATGAATCTTTTTCCTTTCTATGTTTTTCTTTTCAAGTTACATAGTCGTCTATGCTCTTGGCCGTTAAGATATAAAATTGTTTCATGTAGAGCTAGCCTAGTTAAGTGCGATATGTTGCACACTCTGATTTAGTAGTTTAGCTCCCATTTCTATATAAAGCTGCACGGTTTGTGGGAATAGATTAGCGCATGCAGACTTCGCCTCCTGTCACCGCAACATTTTTTTTTAAGTTTTTATAAAAGAAATCCGGAATTCGATTTTAAAATCCCTAAGTTTACCTTGACTTTCCATTACATTTTCGTTCTTCCTTTTTGTTTTTCATTTTCCCTTTTTTATTCGTATTTTGAGGTGTGCGTTCACCCATGGACGGTTCGAAAGGATGATTCATGTCAGCCGACCCCAAATCATTTTGGGATTAAGGCTCTGATGTTGTTGTTGTGGAAAAAAAAAAGAGAAAAAGAAGTGTATGAAAGAGGGCAATTGAAAAAAAAATATACAAATGACTGAAATGAGTGGCTTTTAGGACTTTGAAGGAAGGCTTTGCCGTTCTGTTTCTTTCTGGTAATATTCAGTTCATAAATGTGTTTCAGCTCCTCCTCTACGACCTCGACCTCCCCTACAGTCATTACCATTTCATAACCGTGACAGAGAGAGTAGCAATGACATTCATACAATATTTGGAAGAAGAGATATTCAAAGATTGCTGACGAAATAGTGGATAAAATGCTAGTAAACTTCAGTACAAGTAATCTTTTATGATACATGCACAAATTGACGTACAACTTCTAGTTCTAGGAACTCTTACAATAACATCAACTGGAAACTGAAAGCATCCACTACCTAGAGAGTCACTATACTACGAAATGGTACAACACTGACAATTCTCTGGAAGTAAAAGAAAGTAATATCTTCTACTATGACACCATACTGTACAGGTCGGGTCTCCATAACATGAAATTGTTGAATATTACATAAAAACGAACTAACTCGGCAAATCTAGAGTAAAATATTTCAACGGTACGACATTGTTGAGTTTTTCTAAGGTGTTGTGAGTTTTCAGCTTAGACTTTATAATCTCGGCCATTAACTATGAGCCTCACACATCTTACCTTAGGACTGTCTTCCACAAGTTTTTGTTGAACTAACTAGTTAGAGACATCCTTTTGATAGCAAGGAACAACAACTTATTTACATCAACAGAACAGCATTTTACTTGCATCTTCATCCAATCTCCATAACGTGTCCGGACAATATTCCCACAAGGGAGAAGCCATTGTTGGACATTGGAAACTGTTTCCTTCACTGTACCCATCATATACTGGTTTAATTGGTTCATCTTCTGAAGTAATTTCTTTCCATATGTCATCCATGGAGAATAATTCTTCATCCTTTTTATTCTCACCTTTTTTATATATATTTTCTTGCAGGGCTGATCTGTCAGAAGCTTCTGTGCTCTGAAAGCTACCAGTTGTCTCATTAGCTCTTTTTGAATTCACTGCTGTACTGTTTGACGAGGAATAGGAACTTGGCGATGATGATGATGAGGAGGACGGAGATACTTCTCGTTTCTTCTCTTGGGCTTGCTTCCGCATATGTGTTCTCCAATAGTTTTTGATCTCATTATCCGTTCTTCCTGGTAATCTTTGAGCAATCCGTGACCATCTATATTTAAATTAATAGTACAGCAGTGTTATGCTATGAAAGTATTAATATAAGGATATTTAAAGAATTCAAATGATTTAATGTCGCCTTACTATGCTCTAGTACATACCTGTTTCCCCACTGTGAATGAAGTTCAAGAACAAGCTTCTCTTCATGTGGAGTCATCTTTCCTCTTTTAAGCCCGGGATGCAGATAATTAACCCATCGTAACCGGCAGCTTTTGCCTGTTCTTTTCAAACCTACAAGAAAACCTAGGTTAAACAAGAGAGGCTCCTGCCAAAATTTCCCCATGATTCAAACACGCATACCTATGATTTGTCTCCCGCCACCTTCAAACCTGAAACTTTAGCTATGAAATCCCATCGTCGGTCGCCAAATAATCCTACAAAGCAGACCAGTTCAAGGTCCTCTTGCTCTGTCCATGGACCCTTTCTGGTTTCCTCTTGAACCATTCTGAACTTTTCAGTATGTTCGTTCAGCTTTTACTTCTTGTAAGATGGACACTTCCTGGTTGTGGTGTTTTTGGATGGAAGAGAAGTCTGTTTTGAGCTGCTACTATATATACACACACATTTTAGACTTTTCTAACCCATGAGATAATCCGCATATTTTTTAAAATAATGATGTTTCTGATCATCACCGTACATGTGTTCACCACACGTCCTTGTCTTATAATGCTCATCTTATCAAGTGATGTAAGCCACTTCCAAATAAATTAAGGTTTATACTTTACATGGAGGATTGATATGCTATGTATAATCTATAGTATTTTGCTGTTGATTGTAAACCGGATAGCAAATCAAGTTTTTGTATTATCATATTTATCAAATGAAATTATTTAGTGATATTATAGAAATGGTTGTTCATCAATTAAAGTAGATCTAATTTTGAAAGCTTATAAGGATCATGATATCAGTCTGTTTCTTTATCTAATTCACTAATTGTGGTAGATTATTAAATTGAGAAAGCCCGGTTGCATGCATTAAACTTTGTGGAGGCCACTAATAGGAATAGGAGGCCTAAGAAAAATAGCAAAAGGACGAGCTTGAAGGAGTACATAAATAAAGCTCTTTTTTTGTGATAACTTATTACTTATCTCATCAAAAGACCTTTTTATTGGATTTACTATTGCTTGTCTATTTTGATAAAATATAGGAGGCTGTATTCAATTTCGCATGGGCAGCTTAAGTCTGATTTGCAGATATTACGAGTGCTCGTGTTTTTACATTCCCTAAACCCTTGATTTAGTCATCTGGACTTGTTTTGATAAAGGTAGGTTTTCACATGTCTGGCTTTGCAACTGATCACCGTCTTCTCATTTTTCTACAATTCGTACACGAAATTGAATATAACATCTTCAGCACCATTAGTAAAAACTTTTTGAGTCGGCTTGAAACTGCATTTCTATCTTAAGAGTAGTTTTGCTTCCCTTTTAGCCACTTGAAACTGCATTTCTATCTTGTGATTATGAAATTATACAAGAGTTAATTTGGAAAATATAAAATTTTTAACTAGGAACTGCATTTTGCAGGTGCTTCTTAGTTTTCTCCTCCTCTCTAAGAAAATAGTCATAATTGTATAGTGCCCTCTTTAAATTTGACCATCAACTTTGTCCAATATTCTCTTATAATATAAGAAGTACAATACTTAGAACTTTTTAAAAAGAGAATATGAAAATAGTTGTTTTTGATAAAATAGGCGTGACAGTTGATATATATTGTGCCGTTACAACTTTACATATATTTGAAGAAAATTAATGGTCTTTGCTAATTGTCAAAGTCAAAATAGGACAATATAGATAGGATTGTGTTTATACTTTATAATACTAATGTGAGCGAATGAAAAAACTTATCTCTTGTGCTAAGTTACTTTAGGATGGATATATAAATGTTAAGATTGCCAGAGTCATAACTAATGCTGTAATGGCCTCTTTCGTTCCTGAATCCTGATACACCAGCCCTCTCCTGCTTTTTATATGGTTTTTGCATCGAATTGTTTAAGCCAATCGAAGTCTTGAGTTATATTGTTCCATGATTGTGAAGATTCAGGAAATATAAAATGGGATTTACAGCGACGTATTTGTTTTAATACTATCCTAAATTATATGCTGTTATTGCCGAAAGACTGGATTGTTCTTTTGCTATTATTTTTTTACTATCATATGGTGATTTTCGTCGGCATCGTAGTGATTTTATGTTATTTGTGAATATAAAAGGAGATACCTGTTAAAACAAAGAATACTTAGTGGCTCTACCAATATCTTGTGGTTGTACAAAATACCTGTCCCTTTCGTACCAAAAAAAAAAAACAAAATACCTGTCCCTTTCAGAATATCTTTATCTTACCGTCATGGCATTAGCACTAAGAAAAAGTAAAACTAGAATTTACTACAAGAATTGCATTAGCACCAAGAGATAGTAAGATCAGAAGATGTTGAACATGTGTAGATTAACAATATGATATATTATATGCCAGTAGTGTCAAGGGTATATAATTATCAATATTTAGTAGGCCTGCCTTACTTTACGGCTCCGAGTGTTGGGCCGTGAAACATTGTCACATTCAAAAGATGTGTGTGACGGAGATGCGTATGTTAAGGTGGATGTGCGGCCAATCGGCCATACAAGGAAAGATCGATTAAGGAATGAGGTGATTAGGGGGGAAAAGGTGAAAGTGGCGCCAATAGAGGACAAGATGATGGAAAACCGACTAAGATGGTTTGGCCATGTGAGAAGGAGACCTATGGACGCACCAGGTTGGAGACCTTGGGAACAGAAAAGGTTGGTAGGGGTAAAGGGAGACCAAAACAGACATGGTTGAGAGTGATAGAGCACGATATGAGATTTCTCGGGCTTGATGAGGGAATGGTGACGGAGAGGGCACAATAGAGGGAAATGATACATGTGGATTTTTAGTATTTGACGTTATTTGAAATATTTAATGTTTTTATTTAATTTTTAAAACTATATTTGTTCTTTTCGGTTTTATTATACCTTTTTATCAATAGCTTTCTTATATATTAATACTTGGTTCACCTTTAAGGTTTTCCGGACCCTTATGTTTTACTTCGATTTTCAAAATCGTTTTAATCTTTATTCTCGATTTAAATTCTAAGTTTTATAAAAGAAATCTGGACTTCGATTTTAAAACCTTAAGTTTACCGTCTTTTGTATTATGTTTCACTCCCCTTTTGTTTTTCACTTTTTCTTTTCTATGTTTTCGCATTTTTAGGTGTGCGTTCACCCATTGACGGTTTTAAAGGATGATTCATGTCAGCCGACCACAAATCATTTTGAGATTAAGGCTCTAATGTTGTTGTATTTGTGGTATGATATTACAGGTGACATGAAGCAAAGTTGGATGTGTGTATTAAATTCAGATAGCCTTTCCTTAGCGTATCAATGGAATGAGAATGAAAGCTCGCAAGCGGACAAATCAGTGTAACGTGTAAACTGTAAAATGCAAGTATGTGACTCCTACTTAATTTTGTTTATCGTGACACCTTCTGTAGATGTAGCTAGGGTTATGACACTTTCTGGCCTCCATCTCCTACAGGCTGAATTTTAA
Source organism: Silene latifolia (assembly GCF_048544455.1). NCBI lineage: Eukaryota > Viridiplantae > Streptophyta > Magnoliopsida > Caryophyllales > Caryophyllaceae > Silene > Silene latifolia. The sequence goes on from NC_133526.1 coordinate 200,465,198, forward strand.
AGCAATTACCATAAAATTCCAGGTGCACAACACTACACCAAATGGGCCTAGGAACAACATTTGCTAGTTTGGATGGCTTTGGGTGATTAGTTTAACTATTTCTAATTGGGGCCTTGGGGGGACAGGTTGCATGTTCATTAACAATGCTCAAAACACTAGTCACACAATCAATGTTCAAAGAAATTAGTACTTCTGACTATTAACTGTCGGCATTGGAGTAAATAGAATGATGTCTTCTGCCTCTACTAGAATTATCTTTCTTGTTTTATCCTTACTTCTTTGTCTTATTTAATCAGTTATTCCAGATGAATATATAATGTCTGGTCATGATCAAGGGCTTAGAAGATGAAAGAATATGAATATTCGTCATTTTTTAAAATTATTAATCGTTTGTCTTGACCCTGGAGTAACGTATCCTTGATCTTCTGCAGTTAATATTGAAAATCCTACCAAAGAGAATTTGGAATCCCTGATTAAGCTCATATCCATCTTACGATCTTGAAAGAGACTGGACCATTTGCTTTAAAAAGGTATGCGTAATACTACAAAGATTTTAGCGATGAAATGATATCACATAGTAGCATGCTATTACATGTGTCGTTGCTGTATCGTATTTGCCTTTCTTGTTTGTGCTTATTGAGAGGATAGAAAGGAGGATTAGTTTCCACTGATTTTGGGGAGAATAATCATCTTTGCACATTGAGTGGGGAGTCATGCCGCTGGATGATAGGGATTGATTTGTCCACATGATATAACATTGCTTTGTTTCTACTACTTGTTTACTGTGTGGAAAAAGATGATCTCTGCTGATAGGGACATTCATAATATTAATTTATGACCTAGGTGACCAACGCTTCAGATTCAGGAAAAAACATATCATAAATTCATAATCATGATTAGAGGGTACAGAATGAAAGAGTGGAGGTGATAGCTTATGTGTTTGCAGAAGCATAGGAGAGCTGAAAAGCTAAGCTAGTTATCAAGGAGTGATTCCGAGACGTTATTAGTGGATCATTGCTGTCCATAATCTGCTGTCTTTGAATAATGGAGTCATGAGAACAGTGTCATACTCTTTGAGAGAGTAAGGTGTAAGGACAACCCTTTTTGTTTTTTATGGCTGTGGGGTGTGTTACGACCACTAGAGAACCCGAAATCTGCGTTTGTATAGAACTATGGATTACCTTTCTGAAATAGTGAATGAATGAGCTATCAGTCAACTCAAGCAATTATTACTATCGCGAAGAGTAGATCTATTTGTGTTTGGAATTTTCATCAAAACCTGTGCGCTTTCCAATCTTAGACATAAGGCTCTTGCTAGATTAAGCTTTAGTATAGAAAGGAGATATTGTCACTTGAGATAAATATCTCCTGTAAGTACTGATTAGAGTGGCAAAGATGAAGATCGGCTGTTGAGGAACTTACTACTATGAATCAGATACTTTTTCTTGCAACGTACATAAATAAATAAGTTAAACTTTCTCTTGAAATATTTTATTGTGGGTTAACCCACAATTGAAAGATTTTCACCTTTTGAGGTGATATTGGTGGGAATTTCTAATGAAATAAAGTTAGAGCCAATTGTTATGGTATTTTCCAATAAATTTTCCATTTCATGCATGTTCTAGTTGTTTAACCCCAAGCTTGACTTAGCCTAATAGTCAATATGCCTAGTAGTGAGTTTAAAAGTTCAAATGATCACTATTGGTATACTTGTATAAGGCGCTTGCACACAAGTTTATCGTAAAACGGTATTTTAAGTAACCATCTTTACTCACTAAATAAGTTGTGTTTAGATCCGTTGTACAATTACATTAGTGTAAAACTGCCTTACACAAGACTTATTCTTACTTTCATTGTCTTAGAAGTTAGAATGTCCTAGACTGTAGAATTTAGGTGTGGGGATTTGAGATGAGTCTAGTCCAAACATAAGGCCATTGATCTTGCTAAAAATATAGTTTCAGTACCCTTATAGTCATGTACGGATTATTGAATAAAACGTCAAAATCTTAAACTCGTAATTCTCAACAAAATTGGGTATGCTAACTAGTAGTATTAAAGATAGATACTTACTGTATCATGCGGAGGGAAGAAAATGCACAGTGAAATTTGATGGATTATTTTACGATATAACAACATTACCCCATTGCTTCAATGGCTCCCGCAAATTGCGGGGTAGGGGGAGGGGGTCGGATGTACTCTTATTATGGAGTATTTTACTATGACTCGATAAAAAAACGTTACTCGTATTGTTTACACTTTAGTCTTTAGTGGATTTGGGGTGGGGGTGAGGAGCTTTGAGTTGCTTTTTCTGCCTGAATGTAATCCGACTCTTGTATTGCAATAGAGCCAAATGTTGAATATCCCCTGGGCAGAGTGGTTATAGTTTAGTGTACAGCTTACTTTTTTTAAATGGAAGTAAACTGTGTAGGTTTGCGAAAACTATTGCAGGTAATGCATTGACGGTCCATATTATACAAATGTTCTGAAACATCGTTATCGCAACTTGATTACTTGATAATAAGATAAGCCTAGTTGATGGCTGTGGACTTATCTGCAATATATTTTTTTTTTCTCCAATGGAAAATTTAGTGCAACATTGTGACAATCCCATTAGGGAATTGCACGTAAGCATTTACATCAAAAGTTAGGATGTTTAATCTCATCCAAGTGCTTGGTGCATTGCGGCCCCATTTTCATTATTGTGCATATTGACGTAGATGGGGCATGTAGTCTTAAATTGGCAATTAAAATGTGGTGTTAAGATGCCCAATGTAAAGTAATGGGGTAAACCAAGGAACTTGCGATGGGAGGATATGACAAGAATGCTTATGAGTTTGACTGATCTTTTGGCTTCTAGACATCGAATACCTGGCTTTCTTTTACTTCTTCCTGAATGAAAAAGAATTGATAATTTTGATGACATGCGATACAAGATACGATTCTTCTGTCTTCTGATTTCACGTCCCGTATTTTGGGATTGTTGCTCATTTAAATCTTCGGCTTAGTAGCTATTGAGTGGTGCAAAATTTGTGTCGACTTTGTGTTTATTCAATTATTAGCCTTTTCGTTCACTTGTCAGTCTCATTTCCATGTTGGTGTAATTAGTGTCTCGCTTAATTTCACGTTATGTCTGAAGATTTCGTTAGTTTTACTTTGGTGACTTGAGTTTCAAAATATCTCACTTTAGTGCCCTAAAATATTCTTGACATATATACTTTTCAGCTATGTTACTCCGACACTTTACTTAGCTGCCGTGTCGCGTGTCCGACACAACACTTGACAATTTTAGACCAAAATAATATTGAAAAATTCGCACAAAATAGCCGTATCCGACACTCGATACGTGTCGGATAGTCGGGGTGACAACTTTTTAGCATAGAAACACCATTAGTTTAGATGAAACATCATTAGGTCTGAATTGTAACATTACTACGAGTAAAATTTAAGAATAAAAAAAATATTTAAAGTCTGATGAGGTAGTTTATTCAGCAGCATTTTGTGAAGTGTCGATTATTATTATTATTATTCTATTTTTTATTTAAAAGTACCAAAAATGAAATCTGTATGAGTTACTTATTCGTCATCACCGCTGCCACCTCCGACTGATGTTCTATCATCTTTCTCGTCAGCAGGTTACAAAGATGGAATGTCAGCTTAATCAGGCTGCAAATCTTTTTCAGATGGCAAGCATTTGTCGATACATGACCAAGTAGCAGTTGCTTTCTGAAGGCATATCTGGGGAAATTCCATAATATCATCATTTCAACTGCTCAGCAGTCAGTAAGAAGCCTAATATGCTCTCAGAAGGGTCAGAAATCAGGGAATACAGAGTTGGAGACTTACGACTAAACTTTTCTTTCGCCATCTCCGAAGTTACCATGCCGAGTTGGCTACCCACTTTCAGATATAAAGGCCTTCCAGACTCCCCAAGTAGACTCGAATCAGCGATCTTCTGCTCATCAAATGGTAATACGGAGACCATTGACAGGTTAAATATGTGAATCTACCAACTGATTTTGACATTAGACGCATATTCCTTACTTGTTCGCAAGATTGCCATTCTGAGACTACAATGGAAGTTTTTCTATAACTGTATATTTAGCTAGTAAGGTAGGAATACCATAAATGTATAGTTGATCTGAAAACACTAGTTCTAGACTGGGGTAACTCGCAGCTGTAAGACTGTTGAACATCTGTACATAGATAGTGGAAATTCACAGTGTTATCTGATATCATAACCAACAAAAATGTTTCTGACCATTTTTCCTTTACATGGTTTGACAGGATGCACTCTTCTAGAAGAGGACTCCACTTATCATCTTTCTGTCACCACTATAAATCCAGATTACCTTTTCCGGAGGATTCATAAGATCAAATGATGGCTTACTGAACATTCGTCGCGGCGCCTGTAATACAGCAAGTTTCTAGCACTATCTACAAGTCAAACAGTAAAAGGTACAAATTGCTTCAATGGTTTTACTTACAGTATACCGGATTACTGGGTGCTCAATGTCAATGCATCGCATTTTGGTTTACATGTTTGTGACTTGAGGTATCTTTGTACTTCTGCCAAAGTTCGAAATCATCAGTAACTTACTGCAAGAGAATCGTATACCTTCTCAGTATCCAAATTAAAGTAACAGCACAATCAAAACCATTTTAGCACGACAATGCCAAAAGAAGCGAAGACAAACAACCGCAAGTACGTAGGTGAAGATCACAACATGGAAAACCAACATCTGGATCACCGCTTTCAAAGTAACAGAATGTGAAGGATTGTAGGAGACAAACAGAGACTTGAGCAGTGAGAATTTGATCGAGGAAGAAAGTAAATGAATCTCGTGAGTGATTTTTAAAGCCTAACTCATAATACACGAGGAAATGGGAGTTAAAACTAGACCTAGCTGAGATCGTATGCTTTCTGAACTCTGAATTGTACTCTAAATCATGAAGCAGTTTATATCCAACAAGACAATAACCGTGATCAGCTTCAAGCAAATGCAAATATGCAATGACATTACCAACAATAATCAATTTCCAGTTAGAAAAATCAAAATAAAATACATGACACTAAAAGGTAGCACAAATTCAATTGGCAACGTGAGCAAATACAATTATAGTGATAGATAGTAACCTAATCATTAAAATCCAAATCAAATTTGTGATATATAATATTTGCATTGAGATCCCTTAATCGGGACCATCACACGGTACTATTGATTTAAAACTATATAGTATAATAAATTTGTATAACTTTCTGTAATTACATTGAAATCCCTTGGTTTCTGGATTTAATATATAGTACTAGTATTGGTGCCCGGCTTCGCCCGGGCTACCTCTACTTACTATTAATTTTTTTTTTCATTAAATAAAATTACTTAAAGTTGCATAACCCATAAATTTATCATTAATATATTTGTATATGACATATCCTAAAATTACGATGAAATAAATTTTGAGACAAATTCACTACTCTCGCTAGTAATATTTTACTCTTATTAATGAAATAATGGTAATAACATTTCACTACTTGGCCGTAATCATTGTTCCTTTCACTACTCCCGCCGTAATTATTGTTACCGTCACTACTGCCGCATTAATATTGATAATTTCACTACTCGATCCCGCCATAATTATTGTTACTTTTACTATTGCCGCATTAATATTGATTATTTCACTACTCTCGTTGTTTCAACCACTTTCACTAATCTCGCTGATAATATTGTTACTTTTACTATTCAAATGAGTGATTACTATCATATAACTATATCCAATGTTACTACAATTCTTTTCTTTACTGACGAAATTACTTTTACTACTTAAGCATGTAATTTTATGGGGATTATATATTTATATAAATATATTACATATATACATTAAATCAAATCGAAAGAATTATGCAATATTATATATTATGGAATCTAACTTGAATTATTTATAACCTACTTATATTATATTTTTGTATGTTAAATAATTAACATCTCTATACATCTAATAAACTATAAAGTCTAATAAAATTGCATAGATTTTAAATTTAATATATAATTTTATGATGATAATAATTAATACCATAAGTGTGCATGTTTATATTAATTAATTATTTTATGTTAAGAAAATTGACCATCTTCTAGTTTCTTTAAATAATTAGGAAAATTACCAAGCACATCTTAATTAGTTATTTTATTTTAAGGAAATTGACCATCTTAATTAATTATTTTATGTTAAATAAATTGACCATGTTTTAGTCTCTTACAATTGTTTAGGAAAATTACCAAGTTTCTATATAATTTAATTTTAATCCAAACTATATAATATTTCCATTGAGATCCCTTAATCGGGTCCATCACACGGTGCTAGTGATTTAAAACTATATAGTATAATTAATTTGTATAACTTTCTTTAATTACATTGAAGTCCCTTTGTTTCTGGATTTAATATATAGTATTGATTGATTCATATTAATATAATTACTACTACTCCTAATATTATCATTAATAATAATTAATAATAACATTGTTAATGTTTTTTTTTTTTTTGCAAGAATTTTCTTTTTTTATTCATTCGTATAGGGAATAAAAAAAAAAATCACTTACAATACTAACCACTACTTTCCTTACGGATAAGGAAAAAGTCACTAGAGAAAGATCAAAAGTCGCTATTTTCTTTTTTTTGAGAGACAAAAGTCACTATTTCACCAACATTGTTAATGTTAGTTTTTCATATACGAATTTTACTTTTTCACATATATTTTTTTATAAATGTTCTATTTTGTACCATTTTCACCCAAAATTGAACCAAATGAACTCTTAAATCAACATTTTCCTAAAACTTAATTTAATTGCTCAAATGACTTAAAACTTAAAAGATTGATTTTAATTTACCAATTAATAAATTAATTTACTTGTTTATCAATTATTAATATTATTTGTTGAGTTTTAATTAATCTATCAAATTTAATTTGTTTGTTAACGATGAAATTAGGGTCTGTCGATTTTTATTTAATTAATTAAATTAGCATTGTTGGTGGTTTATGGTGGCTTTCTAATCACTAAAATTAGGATGATACACGTCTATACTTTGAACAACGATCTAGCAAATCGGTGCTCCATTATTTCACCTAATTAGGATTGATGGTGAACCGTGGTTCGTGGTGACTACCTAGCTAATCACTCAAATTAGTAATTACTGTTGTTGTTTTTATTATTATTGTTATTGTTTAGTTCAGCTTTATTCATTCAGTTCAGCCCAGCTCCATTCATTTTAGTTCAGTTCAGCTCCATTCAGTTCAGTTCAGCTCAGCTGTAACACCCCACACACTAAGGTGCCTTGGCAAGACCACCTGATGCATGGAAGTGCTACCATCTCGGTTACCCGAGGCAATGTATATCAAAATGACCATAAAACAACGTACTTTATTATATAAGTTTAAAGCAATACATAACCAAAATCCAAACTATTAAAAGAAATACAACTGTTCCAAATTCCAAACCAACTAAAAGAAATTAAAGTTCGATAACACAACAGAAGACTCTAAAAGACTCGTGGTGACTCAATCTCAGCTATCCCTTGTGCATCCATCTCATACCTGCTCACCATCCCCGAATGGATCACCACAGTTTTTAAAACAATTAAACGAGGTCAGTTACTGATTACACAATATAAGATAAAGAAATATCAACAATACATACAATCCTCCAACACCGTCACATCACCAATCACCTGACTAGCCTGAAGGCCTAGTCTTGTCAGATTACGGCCGCAACCAGTAATCCACACCGTCAGTGAGGGACCGCAACCGTTCCCATCTAAGCCCCTCTCATCAATACCGAGCGGAAACCCATGTTCCATAATGTGCACATCCCCTCTTGTGGCGGGTTCCACATGGGTGAATCAAGGGCGTGAAGCCACTCTCGCAAGTGACTCCACTCAGCCGAGGGCGCACCTCGCGAACCACATACAAACAACAACCAACTACAACATCAACAATTACTAATTCAATACGATATAGGACAATAACATCAATCAACCATCATCAACCAACCAATTACCTAATATACATGTAAACAATAACTGAGTAGGATAATTGGTTGCATTCTGAATGATGAGAGAGAAATTTAGAGAGATAAAGTTCTCTGAATTTTAGGTCACAGTTTCTGCGCAATGGCGAAGAAGATTATTACTACTCATCATCATGCTGCTAATTCAACTAAAAATACCAATAAAAATAATAATTCATCAAGTAGTAACAACAATACTAGTACTAATAAATCTAATAATCGTACTCCAAATATTTCTAGTAACAATAAAAATTCTACTATAAATCTAACAAACAATCAACAGGTTACGATTGAAGAAAAAATTGATGCTGCTAAACAACAAGTGGATAATTTGGTGCAGGAGGCTAGTGAAACTGTGTTGGTGGAAGGATTAGTGTTGTCCGATGATCCGAAAGATTGGCGAGAGGTGTCACCTAAACGGAAGGGGGATGCGTCTTCTGGTACCAAGTTGGCTCCATTTGCAGAAGAAGAGACTGAGACTGGTGAATGTTCTTCTCCTCGACTTAAGCTAACGGTGGATGATGTTAAGGAGGAGATCGAATATTGGAAGTTAGCAATCTATGGCTATGTAATGGGGGCTAATCCACCTCGGGAAGTCATTGAAGGTTTTCTGCGTCGAATCTGGGCTGCTTATGAGATTTCACAGATTTCCTTCCTGTCGAATGGATTATTTGTGGTAAGGTTTGCTAAACTGGAACATCATAAGTTGGTACTTGCTAATGGTATGTTTACCTTTGATGGGAAATCTATTATTCTGAAGCCTTGGGATCCTTCTGTCAGGATTTCCAAAATTTCTGTTAAGAAGGTTCCTATCTGGGTCAAGTTAGTAGGTTTAGATCTTAAGTTTTGGGGTGCCAAATGTCTGGAGAAACTGGCTGGTTTAGTGGGACGTTTTATCAGAATTGATGATTCTACTCTTGAGAAATCTCTCATAGGCTTTGCTCGCATTATTGTTGAGGTGGAGATTGACCAGCAGTTTGTTACCCAGATTATGTTTGAGGATGAATTAGGGTTAGAAGTGAAGGTGGCAGTGGAATATGACTGGCTTACAATTACTTGCCAGAAATGTAAGGGCATTGGGCATAAAACTAGCAATTGTCGCAGGAAAGAAATTGGAGGAAGGAGGCCTATTGGAGCTCCACCAATTAAGCAGGTCTGGAGACCTAAGGTAGTAGGGGCTAGTACTGCTGATCCTGAGGAGTTTCCTCCCTTGGCTAGGGCTCCTATACCTGCTCAATCTGATAATGGTAATGGGAATGCTACTGCAGTTACTGCTACTCCTACTGTTACTCCTGCACATAGTCATGGACCAATTTATACTCCTACAAAAGTGATTACCAAGATGACCAGGCATGAGACTAGAGTGGTGGATGGTAGGCAAGGGGCATTTAATGTTAACTTTAATGCAGAAATGGTTGTGGCGTCTGATTCCACTGAATTGGTTGATAAAGGTGGGGGAGGAGGGAGTGCCTCTCCCAATGATTAATTTAGGTGTATGGAATGTTAGGGGCCTGAACAATGTTAATAAACAGAAACATCTGAAGTGGTTCCTGCATCAAAATGATGTGGACTTGTTTGGGCTCCTAGAGACTAGCGTTAAACCTAGTTCTCTAAATAATGTAGCTAGTAATGTCTGTTATAGGTGGAATTATGTTACTAATACCAGTGAGCATCCAGGAGGAAGGATTTGGATTCTCTGGAAAGGTAATAGTGTGGTTGTTGATGTTCTTGAAATGTCTGAGCAATATATACATAGTAGAATTAGGATGGTTCAGAATGGGACTGTCTTCTTAGCTACTTTCATTTATGCTTTTAATATGATTGAGCATAGGGTGCCATTGTGGACTGCTCTTGATAGGCTTAGTGGTAATGGACCTTGGATTGTTCTGGGTGACTTTAATAATGTCTTATATACCAATGAAAGATTAGGTAAAGCTGTTAGTGATGAGAAAATGCTTCCATTTCAATCTACTGTGGCTAGGTGTGATCTACATGATATGAAAACTACGGGTGCATTCTTTACTTGGAATAATAAACAACCTAGTGAAATTAGAATTTTTAGCAGGATTGATAGGGTGTTGGTTAATAGTGATTGGTTGGATTTTTAGTCTGATTGGATGGCACATTATCAGCCTGAGGGTACTTTTGATCACTGTCCTTGCATTGTGTCCTGTAGTGAGAGTTGCAAAGGGAGGAAGAGATCTTTTAAGTTATTTAACATGTGGTCCAGGGTTGAGGAGTTTGGAGAGCTGGTCAAGGAGAATTGGCAAATGCAAATTAATGGGACTCCTATGTATATTATGGCTAGGAAACTTAAGATGCTCAAGCCCTGCTTGAGGAGTTTCAATAGGGGTCTTTTCTCTGATATTGAACGTAATGCTGATGTGGCTTTCAATCTGTTGATTGATTGTCAGTTACAAATGTTGTTCTGATGGACAAGGAAAAATAGCTAAGGGAGTCTTATCAGCTGTTGGAGGAGTTTAGGACTGATTTTCTCAAACAGAAAGCTAAGTGTGCCTGGGCTAGAGAGGGGGATACTAATTCAGCTATGTTTCACCAAGCCATACAGCAGAGGCAGATGCATAATAAAGTTCTACATATTGAGAGTATGAGTGGGGTTGACTGTAGAGATCCTGGTGATATTCTGAAAGCTTTCCTTGATTATTATGAGACCCTTTTTGGGTCTAGTGCTCCTACTTCTGCCTTTTATAAAAAAAAGTAGTCACTCAAGGTGTTACTCTGGATGAGAGTGAATGGCCTGGCTTATGCAGTATACCTACTGAGGAGGAAATCAGGAAGGTTATTTTTTCTATACCCAATGACAAGAGCCCTGGACCAGATGGGTATACTAGCTGCTTTTATAAGGCCAGTTGGGAGACAATTCATGGGGATTTATGTGCAGCTATTAAAGATTTTTTTATTCATCGCAAGCTGTTGAAGCAAATTAATAGCACTAATATTGTGCTTATTCCTAAACTGGATAACCCAAAATCTGTGAAAGACTTTCGCCCTATATCTTGTTGTAACACTATATACAAACTGATCTCAAAGTTGCTTTGTAATAGGCTCAGTGGATGCCTCCCTAAGATTATCAATCCTGCACAATGTGCATTCATTAAGGGGAGAAGTATTTTGGGGAATATTTTGATTAGTCAGGATCTGGTGAGATTGTATGAGAGAAAAAGTGCTTCCCCTAAATGTCTAATGAAAGTGGACCTTAGGAAAGCCTATGACTTTATTGAGTGGGACTTTGTTGCTAATATGTTGGATGTTCTTCACTTCCCTCCTCAGTTTATTAAGCTCATCATGCAATGTGTAAGTACTACTTCTTATTCCATTGGGTTGAATGGTCAGAACTATGGATTCTTTCATGGGAAACGAGGTTTAAGACAGGGGGACCCAATATCCCCTCTGATCTTTACTTTGTGTATGGAATATTTAAATAGGCTTCTGGTTATGGGGAGTGGGCTGCCTGGATTTAAGTTTCACCCTCTTTGCAGGAGTTTGAGGTTGACTCACCTTATGTTTGCAGATGATTTACTCCTATTCTGTAAGGGTGAGGTGAAGTCTATTTGCATTCTAATGGAGTTGTTAAAAGATTTTCCACTGCTTCTGGCTTGTGTATCAACAATGATAAGTCTGATTTTTATTGCAATGGTATGCAACCTGCTATGGTTTCTCAGGTACTTAAAGAGACTGGTTTTAAGAAGGGTAGCTTGCCTTTCAAATACTTGGGTGTGAATATATCACATAAGAGGTTGACTAAGAGTGATTGTAATATTTTGGTGGATAGGGTGATTAGTAGAATTAGAGGATGGAATAGTAAGAAAATTTCTTACACTGGTCGTCTAACTTTGGTTAAATCTGTCCTGTCCACTATTCATACTTATTGGTCCCAGATTTTTGTGTTGCCTAAGAGTGATGGATAGGATCCAGGCTCTTTGTAGGAATTTTTTGTGGGAAGGAAGTGATAAGTACTCTAAGGCCCCCTTGGTTAGCTGGAATGTGTTATGTAACTCTAAGGAACATGGAGGGCTTGGCTTGATTGATAGCAAACAGTGGAACATAGCGGCCATTGGCAAACTTGTCTGGTGGTTGGCAACTAAACAGGATCATCTGTGGATTAAGTGGGTGGATAATATTTACTTAAAGGGTAAGAACTGGATGCTTTATGAACCCCCTCCTTCTAGCACTTGGGCTTGGAGGAAAATTTGTGATGTGAAGAACGTTTTTAAACCAGGTTATGCTCAAGGTAATTGGTGTGGAGATGACTGTTACACAATTCCTGCTGGCTATGAATGGTTGAGGCAGGAACATTTGCTGAAGGTTCCGTGGTATTCTGTGGTCTGGAATAGGTACAATGTTCCTAAATGGAGTTTTACTATGTGGCTACAACAACAGCAGAGACTTCTTACACTTGATAGATTAGTCAAGATGGGTATGGAGGTGTCTAATGAATGTTTTCTATGTGGTATTGCACCTGAGTCACATTCTCATTTGTTTTCTGATTGTGCCTATGCTTTGAAATGTCACCAACTGATTGCTGATTGGCTACATCTACCCAAAAGTGATATTGCTGACTGTGTTAAAATTGCAAAGAAACATGGCCAGTCTATGTTGATCAGGCAGATTACTTTGGCGGTTGCAGTTGGGACTGTCTACTGGATTTGGATGGCTAGGAACACCTGCAGGATTGATGGGTATGTGATACACCCTGTGCATCTGGTTCAACGAGTTAAAGAGGACTGCAGGAGAAGACTTCTGGGGATCTTTCAAGGGGATATGAAATAGTCTGATAGTTTATGGTGTCATGAGAAAGGTTTTAAGTAAGCATTGTTTCTTGGTGAATATGTATACTGTAGTACACAAATAGTGATCACATATAGAGGAGGTTGATGTAAATGGTTGTCCATTTGGACATTGAGTTATAATATATACTAACATTCCACCAAAAAATAACTGAGTAGGAAAATCCTACCTGGAAAAGCAATCACCAATATCGTCACAATCAGCGAATCAGAAACGTTCCTCTACGAAATCACCTCCTACCAATCACACAACTATACAATCAACATCTAAACCAACAATACACCCAAAAACTCCAATCTACCCAATTAGGGCTTAAACCAAAATCAACAAAACAACATAAAAACCATACTAGGATCTTACCCACAACGCGACGATCCCAACGTTGTAAAGAACTCTGGATTTCGACGACACAAGCCTTGGGATTTGATAGCAATGAGAGAGATGAGAAGCAACATAACTTTTTTTTTATCTTTGTGAAAGTTAAAATAGGGTAAAAGTGAAAAGAAACTGACGGATTATGTTTTTATATCATTCTCACGTTGCTATTAAAACTCGGCAAAATAACCCGTAAAACCGACTTACTCGATCGAGTAAGTGACTTACTCGATCGAGTGGCCCCTACTCGATTGAGTACCCATCAGACAGAACATTGTTTCGTAACCAAAAGTCACTTACTTGATAGAGTACCCAACAGTACAGAAAACCGTAGTATTACATCAGCTCCATTCAGTTCAGCTCTAAAAAGCCATAAAGAACAAGGCCTAAATCCAGTTATTGTGTATGCAACACTTTCTACTATCCTTGAGTCGAATCGTTCAACAAGCAGTTTTCGCACTGTTACTTGAATGATATTTTTTTGCACAATAATTTAGAGATCAAAATCATCACCATTTTCAACATATAAATATACTTGTACTTTCTAGGTTGTTTTAAGCAAAAAATTACCTCGATGTCTAGTATTAGCATTTCAATACTTGCATGCTGGTTGGGGATAACATAGTCGATCAGGGCACCATTTTCGAACAACTCTAGCAATCAGGGTTTGTTTTCTCATGTTTTCCTTAAGTTGAGTGATGGTGGATGTTACAAGGGTGGTCTTTCGAGTTATTAATGTAATGAGGGTCTTTTTTTGGGCCATTCTTCTGCTTATATATTAGTTCTGTATGGTTTGCTTGGTAGTGTGTATTTATATGTATTTTTATACGTAAAAATGGTAGAGATAATGTGTATTTTGGGAAGAATATCGATATGAATAGAGATAATATGTATATGGTAGAGATAATTTTAAATTTAGAAATTATTTTTATCATAATCGTAGAAATAATATTGTGATTGTGACTAATAATTATGAATGGTAGAGATAAAGTTAATATAGGAATATAAATTTAAAAATGTTACAATTTAAAAATATGTTTACAAATATATTCTGTTATATTTCGTTTTGATCTATTATGACTTTTTTATTCCATATTTTATGTTTTGTTTCCTTTTATTATGTTGCATTTTCATTGGTGGAAGTAATCTTTGCACAGATTATGAAATATCAATTATTTCGTTCATAGTAGTATTAATAGTTAGTTGCAGGATATTTTATATTTTATTAAAAATTGTGATTGCTACGTAGTAGTAATTAGTTATGTGATTTCAAAGCCAAGATTTTCTTGTGATTAACTTTATTATTAGTTTAATATTTTGGCATAGTAGTATATCGTTTTTTTATTTTCAAGATTATGCACAATCAACGCCATGAAATTAGGAAAAAATATACTCCCTCCAATTCATCATAATGTTCCCATATGAATATGGCACAATACTTAAGAAAGATGATTATAAAATAATAAAGGACAAATGTGGGGTATGTTGATAGGAGAGAGGGAAGAATAATTAGTAGTTAAATAATGATGAAACTTTTGGTAATTGTTCCCTCCAAAAGTTAAACACAAAATTAGACATGCTTAATAATGTTACTAAACCGTCCCATTTCTATTAAGATTAACCGCCTGATTAAAGTTAAGTTTACAAAACTTGGTTGTTTAACAACCATTACATATGGAGACATGCCTCCATTTACCAATAATCCAATGTTTATTAAATAAAATTACATAGGATTAGTAGCTGATTAGTATACAAATCACAACAATTTTTCGTAAAAAAAAAAAAAAATTAAAACGGCAGATCAATGGTGATCAGAGGACTTCAGTTTTCATTATGGGTTTTCCCTATCTTGTCAGCCAAATTGGTTGTCCTTCAACCAAAAACCAAACTATCAAAGTCTAAATCTAACAAAGCAAGTTGCCTTAAATATGAAAATTTGGCACCAAATTCAAATAAGGAGCCAAATATCACAAACATTTCAGTTTTTGCGCCCAATTAGTTTTCAAACATTGTGCAAAGTTCAAGTGTATATAAATAGAGAGGCAGTTATCAGTTGGGCTCATTTATTTGAGTAGAGCCAAAAAGTATCTTTCTTACCATTACATAAATCAAAAAAAAAACATTCTCAATAAATGAAGAAACCAAATCTAGATAACTTGGAAAGAGGGAGAATCTGTGGTCTTCTACTAGAGAAAACCATTGATGGAAAAGTAAAGCATGGTGCAATGGCAGAAATTGCAGCACAATTTGGTGTATGCAGCAAAACAATAACCAAAATTTGGAATAAAGCTAAAGTTCAACATGCTGCAGGCCAGGGAATCAATGTCAACAGCAGAATCAAAGGTAGAAAGATGCCAAAAAGAAAGGAGTTTGACACTTCTAAGCTAGAAAGTTTGAAACTTGCAAAGAGGACAACTCAATATGAAGTTAGTAAAGGGATGGGTGTTAGTCAATCAACAGTATGCAGATGGGTGAAGGCAGGTCTGTTGGATTCACATACAAATGCAATCAAGCCACTTCTGACAGATAAGAACAAACTTGAACGATTAATTTAATGTCTTTCACACCTTCAATATGATAAACATACCAAACGTTTTATTTTCAAGGATCAAAGCAATGTGATTCACATAGATGAAAACTGGTTTTTTTATTACAAAACCAAGTCAAAGGTTTTATGTAGGAAAAAAAGAAAGAAGACCTTTTAGATGTGTGCAATCTAAAAGATTCATAACTAAGGTTATGTTCATGTGTGCCGTATCAAGACCTAAATATGGTCCAAATAAAGAAGTAATTTGTGATGGGAAAATTGGTATATGGCCATTTGTAATGGAGGTACCAGCTAAGAGAGAATAAAAAAATATAACTGCAGGCACACTAGAAACAAAGAACATAGAGTCAATTACTAAGCAAGTCACCAAAGAAATGTTGATTTCTAATGTTTTGCCTGCCATTAAGTCTAAATGGCCTGCAAACTACAGTAAGAATATTCTGATACAGCAGGATAATGCAAGACCCCATATAAGTAATGTAGATGAAGATTTCAGAAAGCATGCTAATGAAGATGAGTGGAACATTCAATTTAGTTATCAACCTCCAAATTCTCCAGATTTAAATGTTCTTGATTTGGGATTTTTTAGAGCCATTCAATCTCTTCAACAAAAGAAAAAATCAAACACACTACAAGAACTTGTTGACAATGTTATGAAAGCTTATGAAGAGTTGGAAGTGATCAAGCTTAACTATGTGTTCATTACTTTGCAGGCATGTATGTTAGAGATTATGCAACTCAAAGGTGGGATTGACTATCCTATACCTCATATGCACAAATCAAAATTAGCATCACAAGGTTTATTACCTGAGTATCTAGATGCTAATACAGAATTGGTGAAAGATTACATTAGATATGTAACAAATCTTGGTCATGGAAGTAGAATTACTGAACTGGTAGAGTCATTTAGTAGTGCAGAAAATAGTGTAGAACTAATAGATGTTGCAGGTTGCAATAATGATCCAACAGGTGAACATGAAGTTGTTGGTAACATTACTGAAGACGGTGCAATTACTAATGCAGTTCAGGTTGCAGATATAGTAGAAGCATGAATGTGTCAGGGAAGATAAATCAGTAACAGGCAAGTTTTTGAAGACAACCAGATGTATGCATTTAGACATAGTAGAAGCAAACAAGTTTTTGCAGTAAACAAAACAGTCAACATTTTGATGAGAACCAGATGAATGCAACCAGAGTACAAGCATGTAGTGTAGACAAAAAGATGAATGCAGTAAAAACATAGAAGGCACACATGCAATTTATGTACTCTTTTGAACTTTGCACAAGTTTTTATTGTCTCTTGGGCAATTAATGTAAACTGAACTAGTTAAATGGCAATTGTGCTATTGTAGTCAGACTTCAACCAAATTAAGTTTCAAGTTAAGATAACCAACATCACAATCCATACATAGCCTGCATCACGATTACCAATGGTAGCGTAATGCATAAATTGTGTAACTATGCTCTCAAATGAAATCATTGAGCATAAATAAACTGAACAAAAGGAGAATAAAAACCCATAAACAGCAACTTTTACATCATTAGTCCTTCAAACCGTATTTAAAAAAAACAATAAATTAGGAGAAGAATTAGACCTCCCATCGTGTTTTTCTTCCAAATCAGGAACAAACAAAGAGCAATACCGAGAATCAGGGACAAATGTATCAAGTTCCCCATAACTGTCAGGAACAACATCAAAGGAGTCAACTATGGGCTGACTGTAACCACCAACATCAACAAAATCTTCATGCATGGCATCACCAGTAACTTCATCTCCCATTAGACCTTCCTCGACATCTTCATCTTCAATGGCAAACATGGGATCAATTTTTGCCATTTGAGTCAGCATCAAACGACGGTATTTTGGGCTTTCACGTCTTTCAACCATCTTTTTCATCCTTCTTTCTACATCAACCCTCATAAACTCCGCCATCTCTTCCCTAGCCTTCTGATAATCATCATTTTTCCCAAATTCAAGGATATCATCACCAGAATCAGTAACAACTTTCTCACCTACATCATTTCTTTTCACCCCCTCGCAATCTTCATCAAACCCAACCAAAACAACAGAGTTGTTAAACAAACAAGGGTCATCTTCAAAATCCGAGTCAAGATAACTCAAATCTGGAAAAAAATTGATAAACTTATCGAATTTCTGGCGATTTAAGTAAAAATCCATCGACATAATGATTGAATGATAGAAAGGAGAGTGCGAAAGTGAGATCAGAGATGAGGAAAGGGATTAGATGTGAAACAAAGGAAGATTTGGACGGAAAATAAGAGAGATCTACAGAGAGAAAGTGAGGAACAATGGCGGAAGAGAGAGTGACAATTAGGGTTTGGCTGATTAAGGGGTTAAATATGGCGGGAGGGTTAATTAAGGTTTGGTTGATTAGGATTACGGGTTAAATGGGCTGGGTTAATAATTGGGTTAGTATTTGGGTTGGGTTAATTAGGTGAATTAGTATTTGGGTTAGGAAATAAAGTAGGGGTACAAAATGTAAAAACAAAAAATAAGTAAGGATAGAATGGTAATTGTGTAGGTGAAAAAGTTACTAAAAAAGGAAAGGGGAACATTACTTGAATAATCCGTTTTGGGAAATAGGGAACATTATAGCGAATTGGATGGAGTATTACCCTAGTTAATATTGTTTATTTATTTTTAAGATTATGCTCAATCAGTGCCATGAAACTAGAAAAGAATATTACCTTAGTTAAACATTGTAGTATAACATTTTTTTACCTTTAAGATGTTGTTACTCTCCATGAGATGCCACGTCATATTTGATGAAATTTTATAATGACATGTCAGCAGGGAACTTAGAGGATTGATATGTAGAATTATAATTCTTCAATAAGACGTTGATATCCATCTTACAATTACATTAGATCAAGTATAAAAGATGAGGCAAAAAAAGATGCCTGGAGACTAACAAAAGATTTATCCTATCCAGTTAGTCTTGCTTATAACCGTTGTAAATTATAACGGAGGGGTATATCACCCTATGACCCCGAACAAAGGTGTTGGTTGGGTTGAATTTATAACTCCGTTGTAAATAATAACGGATGTAAACAAGAATTTGTGTTATCCTATATATGCAAATGAGAACACATTTAATTCCTTTTCCTCTTGACGAATACAATTAATTTGATGGAGTCACCCAATGCCCAAGTTTTACCACATTAATCACATTTTTTTTGTTTAACAAGTCCAAGTTCACCCTTACTTTTTATATCACTCGAACATTAATGAAAATGTAAATACTTTTCTAACCATAAGGTTCAATGCAGTCAAGCATATCCTTCTACGTCGGTCGTTTCTCCTCCTTGTCTTTCAATTCAAGGCAATGAGATAGTGACTGCTCTTTGTTCTTGGATTACACGCAACCAGTCTGCCTCCAACCATTCGACTTCTATCTCCGTCGTTGCTACGCTCCATTTTTCACAATGCAGTTCATTGCCCGTTATTCGCTACCAAAACGAGAAACCCCATTTTGCTTCTTATGCTTTGTATCATCTGCTCATGATACAAAATGATATACTTGCCAAATATCATGGTACACCTCGCATTTTCATTTCCCTCGTCTACCTTGAAAATCTTTTGAAAGAGTTGAATGAAGCGAGGAAAGTCAAGAAATTCGTTGGTTTGTTGTTTGGGAGATGTCTATGTTGTTTTTCAGCTTACAATATTACGAAAAAGCAAAATTAGTAAAAATGCATTACGTTTGACAATTTATCATCTAGCTGCGATCAATATAGCTAGGTATTTTCAATGATGAGGATTTCACTTTCATCCTTTGCGAGTCGATTCCTAGCTACGGAGATGTCGTAATCACTATGCCTTGTTTCTGGCCCAATGATGATCGAGTAACGACTCTTGTACAAGTAACACCCTCAATTTCCGACCTCCGATATTTAAAGCCTTTAACTCGGAAACTGGACGTGTTAGCGATGTTTCTTCAAATAAAGTAATGATATCATATTTATACAAGGGTGCTAAAATAAAACATCATTGCAGCGGAATAATACTTAAATATTTACATCATTCTCAAAACTCAACAACTTAAATAATAAAGGTTTAAGATACAATCTTTAGACTACTAGTTTATTCGCGAACTTTCAGTCGACATGTTCATATATATTTTATTACCGTCAAAAAACAAGGAAACTTTCTACGAAATTTTACAGAAGTCAACTAAACTTGAAAATAACCGAAGTCCGTTATTTAAGTTTTCAAAGATAACAACTTCAAGATGGTCCGATAATTCGTTTACGACAACATACAGGTTTACAACATTTGCCGATTTTTATAATTTTTAATCAAATCGTCACAAATCTATCTACTTATGATTATATCTAATTTGGACATGATGATATGATAAACTAATACTTAAAACATGATTCTAGAGATTAAAGATTAAAACTTCTCTTATTAGGATTTTAAAAGTTGTACAAACAAGAGTATTTATACTAGTAAATATCACAAGACCTACTAAGATTCAAATTACCATAGAACAAGACTCTTGTCTCTTGAATTTGTGATTAAGGTTTTAAAAGTTATATAAACAAGGGTATTTATACTAGTGAATATCACAAGACTTACCAAGACTCATGTCAACCTTACTCGGTCAAACCGTGTTTCCCTTCCTTTTTTTAGTAATTCTCTTAATCAAACTTTTCTAATTTTATTCTACTACTAATTAAATATAATATAATTATCGTATGTGAGCACATATGTTATATTACTAATATTATTAATGGGATAAATCATCTAACTCATAATATTAATTACTAACTAATCAACTCATTACATTTACGATTCACTAAACCAATTCCATTTATAAAATGAACTACTCTTTAATCAAATGTAATTAAATAAATAATATCTCAAAAATATCGGGTATTACAGTTCATGTGTATGGAACCACTAATTCGTGCAGAAAAACATTAACCATGCTTTGTGTTGCTAATCATTTACTAAACTGAATTGTGGGTTTTATTTTTGTTGTATCGATTCGGCTAAGAACACGACGAATGATTACACTTTAATCAGAGACTTGATTTCAGGGCAGGGCTGTAATTTAAATGCTTTCTAGTGTGTAAAAAAAAAATCACCAGTAATTATAATAAGAAAAAAAAAATGATGACAAAATCGTGACAAAATACAAATCAAAGTAACAATATGTATGACAAAATACTAATAAATCGTGACAAAATATTAATGACTTGTTGCAATATACATCAAATGCCCTATCTACAAAGTAAATCGAATACGATAAACGCATTGCATTCTCTTGGCGTGTACCTAACTTAAGTACCAATACGATAAACGCATTGCATTGTTTATGCCGTGTATCACTTTCTCATAACGCAGAGTGATATTATTTCCAAATATTGCCGTAAATCTCGTATTTTTTTTCCATCCTCTATGTTGTTATGGTGGTTTCAATTATTAGAACGACAAATTAAGAAAAAATGCATTACACTTGACAATTTTTGATCTAGCTACGATGAGTACTATTAAAATAAGTGTGTTCAGTGACGAAAAGTTCTTCTCCATGTTATACGAGTGCATTGCTAACTATGGAGGTGTCATAATCATTAAGCATTCATTATGGCTCGATGATAATTGAATTACGAAACGTGTTCATGTGCCTAGAAATACCAACTACGTAGAGAAATGTTAATCATGCCGTGTATTGTTACTCATTTATTAATTTGGAGGGTAAGTCATATTTTCGCTGCCGGCTAATGTGGTGGGAAGTGGTGACATGGTAATAAGAGACTTGAAACTCATACTAAATTTTATTGTCATCCAGCTGAATCCATGAGATAAGCCTCCCCTACTTGAACAAAATCGAGTCCAAGTTTCGATGATGATTGTTTTGTTAAGTTAATGAAATTTGTTTGTATCATTGGTACAAGTGGTACCAAATAGTGTATTTAGTAGAAAATTAGTGCAACATAGATCTTATTAATTTTGTTGAATGAATTTCACTATTCAATATAAAACTTGCCTTTACATATTTGCATTTGTTATTTTTGATGCTTTTATTTGTTACATTGAAATATGTTTTTTGTGTATTTTTCGATGTTTGATTTTGTGGTATTTGAAAAGCCATAGTAATACGATCATACACAAATGTTAGATATATAATTCACTTTTAACACTATCTTACAAATGTGATCTGTTTATTTTGATACATATTTTATCGCAAAATGGAGATTAAGCACATGACTTTACTCAATTGCAAAATTAACTTCTTTAATTTTCTCGTGTAGCAATTAGTCCCCGTAATTTATACTTCGTATCAAATGTTAAATTTAATCCAATTTTTAGTTAAAATTACAAATTGAATATAGATCATATTTGTCTTTAAAATATATTAATTATATAAATAAAAATATCAAAAAATAATGAAATAAGTTTGCATATGTAAAATTAATTACAATTATTATCTTAACAATCTAACCAGGGACGAAGCTAGAACAAAATAATGACCGGGTCCGATTTAATTTGTCAATGTTTATCCTCATTTTTTTATAGATCATGACGCCATTATTTAGCACGGTCGATAAACATTTCTATTTATTATTTACTTTTTAGAGTATTGAATTAAACATCCACTAAATTATTACAATCATAAATTTTTCCTTCTGCTATATTTTATAAAACATTGTAAAAATAATTTTATTATATAATTAAAATTATAACTAAAAAAAATAAGTCTTGTATAAGATAATTCTATACAGAGTAATAGTTTAATCAGGGTGAGGCGTCTAATGTCATGAAATTATTTACTTCGCATGAAACAAGGAGTACTCATAATGATAAACGGTTCCCTATTTTATAAGAATAATCTTTGACGAAAATGATATTTAAAAAAGAATATAATACTTTAGTAGTTAAGGGACGGAGTGTAAATGTATAGTAGTACGGAGTATAGTCAAAGAATAAGGATCTTGTAAACAAAAAAAACAAAGCGCAAGTATAATACGTTAACATATGAACTATGGGGGTATAATATGATGGGAAATGAATAAAATTGAAAAAATAAAGCCTAAGATGGTTGCTATCAGGGATAGAACACGCAACCTACTAGGCATCTTCACTAACTATGGACATTTAACCACTAGGCTAGTTACAGAAGACTAACTAATTTGCTACTTAATTATATGTTATATGTTTTCTTACAATGATCACCCGGGCCATGGCCCATTTAGCTAAAGCCAAGCTTTGTCTTTGAACCTAACTAAAGCCCTACAAAAATGCTTGAAATCATAGTTGTTCTATACTCTTCAAGATCACTTTATTTGGCTCAAAAATTTAAACATGAGTATATTATTGGGCTCTCACTTCTCGTGCCGCAACCTCTGCAAAAAATTTTTGAAAACGTTCAATCTCTATACTTAATTTCTTCATTATATTTGAATTTCGAAATAAAATCTAAGATTTTCACGTCCTTCTACTAAGTGGTTTCATGTTTAATTATCATCCAATTCTACATCTTCACGAAGGCGCAAATTGTTTTTGTAATACTCTACTGAACCGAAGATGTTATTCGGGTGGGGTACCCCTTGAAGAGGTCCATTGATAGGCTTAAAATCTGACTAGTGCTTAAAAGGATTGAAAATAATACTCATATCAACAAAGTGCGCTTTCTTTTCTGGTTATCCATGCAAAAGAACTCTGCAGTTAAGCCAAGCTTGGCTGAAAGTAGTCTTAGGATGGGTAACCTCCTAGGAAGGATTTCGGGATGCGCATGAGTGAGGACAAAATGCGCTGGAAAGGACTCGTGTTGATCTGTGGACCATGTACACAGCCTGGAACTCTACCGTGAGTGACCGCTCCCGACCTAGATTTGGGCCGGGGTGTTACAATTGGTATCAGAGCAACCCTGCGACCGTCTGGTAAGCTTGTGGTATGGAGTACCCGGGTTACCAACCTAGATGGGGAGGATTCTGGGTTTAGCTCGGCTGCGGTCAGATGCTGCGAGGTGCAACGAGGACGTTGCGTTCTTCAAGTGGGGGTGTGTAATACTCCACTGAACCAAATACGTTATTCGGGTGGGTACCCCCTTGAAGAGTTCCATTGATAGGCTTAAAATCTGACTAATGCTTAAAGAGATTGAAAGTACTACTCATATCAACAAAGTGCACTTTCTTTTCTGGTTGGCCATGCAAAAGAACTCCGATGTTAAGCGTGCTTGGCTGAGAGTAGTCATAGGATGGGTGGCCTCCTGGGAAGGTTTCCGGGATGCGCATGAGTGAGGACAAAATGCGCGGGAAAGGACCCTTGTTGATCTGTGGACCATTTACACAACCTGACAGTCTACCGTGAGTGACCGCTCCCGACCTTAGGTTTGGGCCAGGTGTAGACACCTCGTTTCTGCACCCCTCGCAAACCACCCGGTGATGATTGGGCCGCATGTTTGATTCGCGGAACGATTAGTGACAGTTCGTAAGATTATCGTCAAGTGATTGCTCAAATATAAATGTCAACCTCTTAGTTGTCATCTACGTGCCGATACGGTCGTTTTGGCAATAATTAGAGTACATTTGAGTCGGGTCAAAAACCGTCTCCATTTTTCTCGATATTTGTTAAATCCCGAGTCGGAATGTTCTGGAATGTTCCGGATATTTCTATTCCATATTCATCAAATTTTATCTTTTGGCAAATAATATCCCGTAATATTCAAAAGATAATCAAATTAAATCCGTCCTACCATAACTAAAACGCGGAAATCTTTCTTAGCGAGGAGGAAACCTCCGGGAACAAAGCGCGGCACTTTGCGCCTCTTCCAAGAGACGCAGTGGCTGCTGCGCCTCTTCCCAGGCCCTTCTTTGCATGATTTACGTATCTTTTTTATATCTTTCCGAGATTCACTTCCAAAGAGTCTCCGAAACCCTATTCCTTCACGTGATTAGTATAAATAGGAGCTTTCGTTCCTCATATTTCTCACGCGAGTGTCCGCCCTTCTCTTCTCCCTTTGCATTCTAGACTTTGTTCTTACTAATTGGCGCCTACGTGCTTGGACTTCCGACCACGTAAGCTCGGATCTTTCCGGGTACCAGCCTCTCCGTTGCATGACCGACCAATTTGACCACTACACTCAATCAATCTAATTAATCAACTTGTTAAATCGTTTTCCTCTTAAGAGGGCACTCTTTCCTTGCATTCGCGTCGAGCATCACTAATCGATTTTCTTAGTTCTTCTCGTTCCGTCAACATGTAAGTCTGAGGGTGTATAATTCTCTTTATTTATTGTATTTTAATTATCGTATCAACAATTGTAAGGTTTATGTCGAAAGTATCTCATTAAAACCGATTTCTAAAACCGTGCTTTAAAACCTGTTTTGCGGATTTCCAGTAGATAGACAGTCGAGAAAAGACGCAGCAACTGCTGCGCCTCTTCAAAGGAGCGCAGCACCTTTGCGCCTCTTCATGAGGCCGCGCAGTTCTCGCTTCTTTTCTTCTTCTTCGTCCTCTCCGTAATTCGTCTCTCGCTTTTTTTTTTTTTTTTTATTTGCTTTCAATTGTTTTCTGTTAATTCGTTCGCATGATCATTAATAAATTATTCATTCATCATTAATATGTTTTATTCATTGTTGTTCCGACTTAAATCCTAGATAATCGATATTTACGGGTTTTTTGTCATTAATGTTCAAACCCGGATTCTTAGGGATTCAATCTGTCCATATTGAGTTTCTGAGATTCGTCATTGATATATTTGCATCCATATTCATTGATATTTCGTCATTGTTTAGTTTGTTTCACCGATGTCACTAATTAATTCGTTCATTAACATCGACCCTTCACATGTTTAATCTGTCTTCGTCTCCGTCTCATTCATGTTTATTGTTTTATGACCTCAATCATATGTAAATAACATGCTAATCACTTTCATCCGAGTAAATAATTAAATCAATCCATTAAATTCACCAATTAACGTTAACAATTGCAGTTTTGGCTTCACAGCCAGAGTTCGTCCTTGGAACAGACGCAGCGTCTGCTGCGCCTCTTCCAAAGGGCGCGATGTCTTGCGCTTTGTTCGGGACGACTTCGTCCCCGAACTCCTTTTTCGCCTTGACCTATATTAATTAGTTTACGTATCAATTAACTAATATTCGTAATATCGCTAATTCCCGTTCGTTAATTTGTTGTTTTATTCTTTTGTTCCTTTTTATCAAATTATCCGTTTTAAAGGTATTTTCGACATAAACCGCCTAATCCAATGTAATTAATGTAATTTCCATCATTGTAATTTATTTAATTTCTTTCATTGTTTTGTATGCTTCCACATGTAATCGAGCATTAAAATCCTACTTTGACCCAATTGTTTGCTAACTTAATTGTTCACCGACTTAGCTAATTTCACATGTTAGGATTAATCTATTGGATGTTGCATTGCATGCATATAGCCGACGATATATCAAGTACGAATAACTTCCCTAATCATTAGTAGAGGCCGCTATCGAGGCGGGCGGGATTAGGTGTTCGATCAAAAGAGCTTCCTAATACGTACCCTCACCCCTTACTCCAGATCTCCGTGAGCACCCGTGTTCATTGGCATCCGCGAGAGTCATTCTAGACATAGAATGCTAAGGGTAACGATTGCTTAGTGTTCATGTCACTACTTTGTGTCTTGACATGACACGAGGTATTCGAACGGTTCCAATTTCCCATAAAAATTGGTGGCGACTCCACATAAAATGCAAACGCTTGTTTTCGAGCCCCTTCACTCCCAAGCGCCCCCGTGGGCGGCCCGCTGTCCCACGGTTTGGCGACTCATTTGGGATAATACACTTACGTGTAGCTAGGGTGAAACTTGAACAAGGTTAGGGAATAAGGTTGTACAAGACAATTGTCGGTTTTCATAACTCGGTCTTCCTAGACCGTTTATTCGGCCTTCCTAGGCCCAACCCAACCCATTCGACCAATTGTCCCGTCTAAACGGTCCTAATTCTTATTTGGGCCTAAAGATGGATAGCGATTGACGTCATCCATACCATGGTGCTTACTCTTGTTTGTATCAAGGGCCTTCACTACTTGAGGAAATGGACTAGGAATCGGCCTTACTCTTGTTTGGCGCGAGCCTCTCCACAGACTTCGGGTTTGATGGTTCGGTATGGCAACCCACCCTTTAAACCAAAACCCTTCTAAACGCACTCAGCATCCCGTTATAATGCTTGTATAAATGTGCAAACCTTATGTGATCACCATTCTAAACAAAACCATGACGAACTTTCAAAAATCAAAACCCGTTTTCAATCAAGAATTTCGAAAATAGGGCCTTTAATCAGTACAAAATCCGGTCAAAACTCTGTCCGTTTGTCGTGTCAAAATTCGGGCCACAAGCCCATTTCAAAACCTCACCTCGAGTCCACTCCTACAACTACACTACAGTTGGCTAGGACACACATTTTCAAAGACCTTGTCTTTCTTCAAAACTCACTCGACACAAGTGGCACACACCCACTTCATGAGTCAAGTCTTTTCCTCTTTTAGCAAGTGTGATAGAATGGTCGATCGTGTTTTGATTCGTCGCCGATCTCTTGTCCAGTTTCCAAGATGCCTGGGTCAAGTGATGATACGAACCTCCAGCAACTTCAAGAGAATAGTGATCGAATCCTAGCCGCTACCGGCCCAAATGCAAGTTACCCAAAACCAAACCTATGACCGCCTCGAGCTCATCGAAGGCCGTATCTTTGACGTAGAGGGAAGGTTGCCTCCCATTAAAGGTGAAGTACTACAATTTTCCGATGACGAGTCTAAGGATGAGAATCCTCTCATGGGGACGACGCTTGGTGAGAAAAGGCTCCAATACCTAGAGGAGCAATTGATGTACCTTAAAGGAGATGACATTTACAGGGAGAACAATCGTAAGTATGAAGCCGTCAATTCCAAATTGCCCACTAACTTTAGCATGACGGATATCCCTAAGTTCAAAGGACACGAGAACCCTTTAAACCACATCCGAGCTTTCAAAGATTACATGTCTATCAAAGGCATCAAACCCGAGATGTTCTTAAGGATCTTTCCTTCATCTCTCGACACCATCCCGAAGCAATGGTTCTATACCCTAGATCACAAGAAGGTCGCTACTTGGGAGGACGCCGCGATCGAATTCTCAAAACAATACGCGGATAATGCCGAGATCCAAGTCAATATGCGCACTCTAGAGGTTCTTACCCAGAATGACAAAGAAGGATTCACCGACTTTCTAAGTAGGTGGAGGAAGACTAGTACTCAACTAGTAGAACGCCCGGATGAGGCCACTCTTGTGGAGAAATTCGTGGACAATCTCAAGCCCATATATGCCAATCATTTGAGATATCAAAACATCAAGACTTTCAAAGACTTAACCGTGTTAGGGACACGAATTGAAGATGACATCCGCAAAGGGCTCTTGTCCAAAACGGTAGGTCGAGGATATCAAGGGTCCACAAGTCGTTCATACGGCTCTACTAGCAAGACCGACGAGGTTAACCTTCTCGAGCCATCCAAGAAAACTAGCCCACCAAGGAAGTTCACAAACCTTGGAGATACGTACTCCAATGCTCTAAAAAGGCTAGTGAAGCAAGGCAAACTCCAACCCATTGGACCTACTCCCGAACCCGAAAGGAAGTCCAAGTTCTGGGACGAAAATTCCTACTGTGAATACCATAGGGGTAAGGGGCACGACACCGAAAAATGCTACAAGCTGAAACACGTGCTTCAAGATATGATCGAAGATGGTCGACTTCCAATTCCACCAGGAGGTAAGCCTAATAACACTCAGAATCCTCTTGGAGTTCTAGTGATTACAAGTGATGAATCTACCTTAGATTGCTCACATCTCATTTCTCCCGCCGAGGATGAAATTCAGGCAATTGAGAAAGAAAGACTCTACTCTACCATCTCCCCTACCATTTCCGACTTCATCGCCTGGGCAAGGAGTGTAGATAGACAAGTGTGGGAATTAGAAAGCATGGTAATGATCTTGCGCGATCCCAATGCAACACCTAAAGAACGCGTACCGTTGATCTTCTCTCAAAATGCCACTATGCAAGAAGTAGTCACCGTGGTCGATAAACTAGTCGATCAAATCATACAACTAGAAAGTGACATCATGAGGATGAGGGAACTAGCCGCGATCAATGGAGTTTGGGCCGATGACGATGAAGACGAATATCTCATTGAAAACTCCTTAGTCAAGGAAATAGTCCAAAATGGCGAAGACCAAGATGTAGATCACCTAACTCGCTCGGGTCGTCCATACCAAAGCACTACTCAAAACGGTCCAACCAATGTCATCACACCAAATGACAACGAAGACGACCCCACTGATCATTTGCTCAAGCAATTACAAAGAACCAAGGCGATCTTTCGGTCGGCAACTAGTGGCAAGCTCATTTCCACACCGCCAAGCTTTACTACAAGCTTTGGCCAAATTGAATGTGGCACATAACTCTACTCCCGAAGATGTAGTCAACTTGGTCTTCCAAGAATCACCCAAGCTAAGTAATCCTATTACTTTCTCAGACGAAGACTTGCCACCTTTCGGCGCTAGTCACAACCTTGCTCTATACATCACCGTCGTCTGTCTAAAGAAGAATGTGCCAATGACCTTGGTAGATGATGGCTCCGCGGTCAACGTCATACCCCTCAAAACGGCATACAAACTAGGCATGAAAGAGTCGGACTGGACTCCTACAAATCAAGGTGTACGGGCATATGACGGTACACGACGAAAAGTGGTAGGACTTGCCAATCTAACCATAGCAACGGGACCAATCGAACGAAAGGTCAACTTCCAAATAGTAGACATCGAAGCTTCGTTCAACATACTTCTGGGAAGGCCTTGGATTCACGCTTCCAAAGCGGTAACATCCACCCTTCATCAAAAGATCAAGATCCCACTAAATGGCAAAGTTGTGACAATCACTTCGTCACCCATTAAGGCCATAATCGAGAAGCAATCAAATAATCAAGTCCTTGCGGATCCCATATACGAACTTGGGGGCTTCCAAAGTGTAAATGTCATAGAAAGTGAATTGGCACCCTTATACTATAATCCCTACTCCAACTTGGTGGTCAACCACATTCTCAAAAACCAGGGATACTTCCCTGGAATGCCTTTGAACCCAGCTCGGAAAAACACCTTCGCGCCATACAAGAAAGGCAACTCATCGAGAATACCACTTGGACTAGGGTACAAACCCACAACAGAAGAAGTTCTCGAAATGCTCGCCCAAGTCCAAAACCGCAAGTATGTAGGAGTCCAAATGAGGCCATATCTTCCTACCCTCAATGGATACTTCGTTCAAGAAGGAAGTTCGGAACTCTTTCATGGATTTCCCGAACCTTGGCATTACCTCGAGAAGAAGTTGGCCGGAATCGAGATCTTTCACGATTGCTACTTCATCCCTCCAGAAACGGTTCCTACCGTCAAAAACCGTCAAGCACCTTGCTTAGACGAACAAGCTGTTAGCCTCCTGTTTGGAGAGGACCGATTTGTTAGGGCCGCGCAGGATGAGATCATTACTACGATACTTCAAGACGATCGCTTCAACCCCACCGCATTGATCACAGAAATCGACACAAAGCAGCAGAAAGGGTGGAGGAAATCAATCAAATGGACCAACAATCAAGGAAGACTCTTCAAGCTCACCACTGGAGAAGGAGAGATGTTCAAAGAAGAACCAGAAGACGACGAATTCGAATCAGAGTCGGAGTCGGAGTCAGAGTCAGAGTCTAGAGGAGTCATTAGAGAGTCTACTCCTGTCGTCATCCCCACTCCCCTCGTTTCTCCTAGCTTATTTTCGAGTAGTCACAGTAGTTCGGGAAATGCCCCATTATCGTCCCTTTGCCGCCACTATCCTTGGATCGGTTGGCTTCTTTGTTTCAACTTTACTCAAATCTTAATATGAATAAATCGGTTTCGCTTACTCTTTGCGTTATCTTGAGTGCAATGCATTTTTATGATGATACCGAGGATGACCAAGACCCAGACTTGACCGAAATACCTCCCTACGTAGCCAAAGAAATACTACAGGAAGGGGAAGGGGGACCTGTAATTGAGGACACCGAACCCATCAATGTTGGAACCGAACTAGAACCCAAAGAACTTAGGATAGGGACTACCTTGAGCTCAACCGAAAGAACCGATTTCATAGACCTCCTAAATGAATTCAAAGACGTTTTCGCTTGGTCCTACAAAGACATGCCAGGGATCGACAGGGATATCGCCGAACATAGGATTCCGATTAAGCCAGGTTTCAAACCTGTGAAACAGAAGCTTCGACGAATGAGAACAGAGTGGGCTCTGAAGATTAAGGAAGAAGTTGACAAACAATTCAAAGCCGGGTTCATCAAAGTTTCCGAGTATTCTGACTGGGTAGCTAACATAGTACCCGTGCCCAAAAAGGATGGGAGAATCCGAGTTTGTGTTGACTTTAGGGATTTAAACAAAGCAAGCCCAAAAGACGACTTCCCTCTACCTCACATCGACATATTGGTAGACAATACTGCAGACCATGCATTACTATCCTTCATGGATGGGTATGCGGGTTATAACCAAATCAAAATGGCCATGGAAGACATGCATAAGACCGCGTTCGTCACCCAATGGGGAACCTATTGCTATACGAAGAATGCCGTTCGGATTGATCAACGCCGGGGCTACATACCAACGCACCGCGACTACACTTCTACATGACATGATGCATAAAGAAGTCGAGGTATATGTGGATGACATGATTGTCAAATCCAAGGAAAGAGAGGGACATATTGCGAACCTTCGCAAGTTCTTCGCAAGGCTACGAAAGTACAACATGAGACTCAATCCTCATAAATGCACATTTGGGGTGACATCGGCAAACTCCTAGGATACGTCGTTAGCCAACGAGGTATAGAAATAGATCCGTCCAAAATCAAGGCTCTGATCGAAATGCCACAACCTCAAACAGAAAAAAGAAGTCGAGGATTTTCGGGAAAAGTGCGAAGTACATAAGTCGATTCATATCGAAACTTACGATGATTTGCGAGCCTATCTTCAAGAAACTCAAGAAAACAGACCACACCATGTGGGACGATGATTGTCAAAAGGCGTTCGACAGAATCAAGGAGATATTGGCTAAACCACCAGTGCTCATGCCACCACAACGAGATCAACCTCTTGGTTTATATCTCACAGTAACTGAAACTGCCATGGGTGCTATGCTAGCTCAAATCGTAGGAAGTGAAGAAAGAGCTATTTACTATCTAAGTAAGAAGTTCTTGGAATACGAGTGCAAATATTCACAACTCGAAAGGACATGCCTCGCTCTTGTGTGGGCAACAAAGAAGCTACGTCATTACATGCTTAGCTACTCTGTCAAGATATTCTCCAAAATGGATCCAGTCAAATACCTCTTCGAGAAACCCGTTCTCAACGGACGTCTGGCAAGATGGACCATGATGCTCTCCGAATTTGACCTCAAATATGTGCCACTGAAAGTAATAAAGGGCCGCGCCGTCGCCGAATTCTTCGCAGAAAATCCCATCAACGACGCACAAACCATAGATACTTGGTCATTTCCCGACGAGGATATACTTCAAACTGATGTAGACTCTTGGGATCTATACTTTGATGGAGCATCAAACCTAAGAGGATTTGGGATAGGAGTGTTGCTCATTTCTCCCGAAGGTGAGCATACACCGATTCTTTGTCAAACTCGACTTCGAGGTGACAAACAACGCTGCAGAGTATGAAGCTTGTCTCATTGGACTACAAGCGGCAGTAAGCTTAGGTATCAAAAACCTACGAGTGCACGGGGATTCGTCACTGATCATCAACCAAGTTACGGGATCCTGGAAAATCCGAAGTGAAAGCCTTGCACCCTATCAGGCTAGGATAGACCAAGTGGCTCAATTCTTTGATCATGTAACCTACTTACACCTACCTCGAGAAGAAAATCAATTTGCGGACGCTCTTGCGAAACTTGCATCTTTGATAAACATGCCAGATTACATGATGGAAATGCCTTTATGCATTGAACGACGGTCGGAGCCGGCGTATGTCCATCAAATTACCGATGAAGAAGAAATCGCACAAGAACCCTGGTTCCAAGCAATCCTAAACTTCAAGCTTAACGGTACCTATCCACCAGAAATGGACAAAAGGGGACAACGAGCTATACGCCTACTAGCTTCCCAATACATCCTGATGCAAGGAGAATTGTACAAAAGAACACCTCTGGGTGTAGTCCTACGTTGCCTTGATCATTCACAGGCAAGGAAAGTAATGGAAGAAGTCCACGATGGAGAATGCGGCCCTCACATGAGCGGACCTATGATGGCAAAGAAAATCACACGTCTAGGGTACTATTGGACCACAATGGAATCCGATTGCATCAAATATGTGAGGCATTGCCACAACTGTCAAATCTTCGGGAACGTACAACATGTCCCTCCTTCGTTGCTCTATACGATGACATCTCCTTGGCCATTCTCCGCATGGGGAATTGACATAATTGGGAAAATAACCCGGTAGGAACAGGAGGTCACTGTTTCATCCTAGTAGCAATTGACTACTTCACGAAATGGGTAGAAGCGGCTTCCTACACCGCTCTCACAGCCAAAAATGTAGCCAAGTTCATACAAAACAACATCATCTGTCGATATGGTTGCCCACATGAAATCATTAGCGATAATGGGTCCCACTTCCAAGCCGAAACCGAACAATTGCTAGCCAAGTACAAGATCAAGCATCATCACTCCTCGCCCTATCGACCACAGACTAACGGCGCGGTAGAGGCTGCTAACAAAAATGTCGTCACGATCCTCAAGAAAATGACCGACAATTATAGAGATTGGCCAAGCAAAATACCCTTCGCTTTGTGGGGGTATCGTACATCAGTCAGGACGCCCACTGGGGCTACTCCTTTCTATTTGACCTACGGCATGGAAGCCGTACAACCAGTTGAGCTAGAGATACCATCCTTGCGTATTCTACTAGAAAGTCAAATCCCA
Source organism: Silene latifolia (assembly GCF_048544455.1). NCBI lineage: Eukaryota > Viridiplantae > Streptophyta > Magnoliopsida > Caryophyllales > Caryophyllaceae > Silene > Silene latifolia. The sequence goes on from NC_133526.1 coordinate 200,498,982, forward strand.
GAAGCCGATTGGAAAAGGGATAGATACGAAGAACTCATCCTCTTGGATGAACGTAGGCTACGTGCCTTACATAATGTCCAAACATATCAAGCACGCATCAAACGAGCTTTCAACAAGAGAGTTAGGCCAAGAAATATCAAAGAAGGAGATTTAGTTCTCAAATCGGTTAGAGCTCTTTTACCTGTCGACCCGAGGGGAAAATTCAAACCTAATTGGGCCGGACCATATCTAGTCAAGTCCATACTCCCAGGGGGTGCGGTTAGAATCACAGACCTAGATGGGAATGAGTTTTCAAACCCCACAAATCTCGACCAACTGAAACGATACTATGCCTAGGATAAGACAGAAACGCGCCTCGCGTAAACCTACGTGTCGCTCTTGTGGCACTAAATAAACGGCCCCTGGCCCATTTGAATGTCACTATGCTCTTGCATCTTGGCAAACTTGTCATCCTCATATCATCAAACAAACTAAATTCGCACCTCCCGAGTAAGCAAAAGCTCATGCTTATTTTCTATGTTCATTACAAGCTCTTGCTTCGAACAATTATTCTTTTACATTTACTCGAACTACGCGCAAGGGTTTGATTTCGCTTTTTTAAGTGAATACGTAGGCAATCCTTCACGGGATTCAACCCGCCATCATATATAAAATAAATGTAAATAGAAGGACATTTGCATTGCACTTGAAATTCGACAAGAATAATTAAAGAAAATGCCAACGGTTTCATAACCATTTAACCTTTTATTTCATTCAATTTCTAATAACAATAGTACGACAAATAATAAAAATAGATAGGCTAGGATTCTAAAAATCCCTCCTTTTTATTACAACAATAATAAATAATAATCAAATAATAATAACTAAGACTTGGGCTATTCCTCCATCTTTCCCTTGCCCTTGTCGTTCTTGTCATATTTCTTGTCACGACCTCGAGCCGGGCGCTCTTGCACCACTTCAGACCTAATCACCAACGGTCTTTCTCGAGGCCTGACCCTCCTGTTCTTGTCAACCACCATCTCTGCGACAGGAGTAGTCTTTGATTTCTTCGAAGGATGAATGACTTGAAAGCCGGCTTCTTCTTCTCCTTCGGTCAGATGCTTCTCTTTCTCTTTCTCTCCCTCGCGCACCTTGTAATCAACGGGCTCGCGCTTCCTCAGTCTTTCGCGCTCTTCCGAAGTTGCAGCCTTCCTCCACCTCAGATAAGAATCCGACACCCACAAAGCATTGGAGGAGAAGCTCAGGAACCACATATTTCTTTGGGCCCATTTCATAGCCCACTCTCTTCGGCTCTCGGTAGTCAACGCCATGGCAGTCTGCGGGACGGTGTCAAGCCTAGGGATCATCTGCTTCAGCCCAACTTGCCTCATCAACCTCTCAGGGAAGATGCACACCATAAACTCCAATCCAGGGATGCGCGCGGACCTAGTGGGATCTAAAGAAGACACCCCAGTGACAGACTTGAGATGCCACCACGGTACAACCCACCTGATCAAAGGGCCATCATCAGTCTTTAGCTTGTTCTTCCAATAGTCACAGACCCGAGTGAAATCCACCATGTACAACCTCGTCCTCATCGAAATCATACGGGCATGATAGGAAAGTGCATGAACTGGGGGCTCAAGCAATCGGAGCCGTTCCATGAGCCAAACCTACCAAGACAGGTATTAGACACCAAAAAAAAAAAAAAAAAAAAAAAAACGAAAAAAAAAAAAAAAAAAAAAAAAAAAAAAAAAAAAAAAAAAAAAAAAAAACAAAAAAAAAACGAAAAGAAAGAAGAGAAGAAGGTGTCTTTTACCTGTAGGATAACGGGACTTCCCAAGAACGGAAGATCGCGGTTGGATTTCCTATTATCCAAACCCAAAATGATCTCCCCTAAGAACAGACAAGCTGGGCTCCTGCGCAGCTCCATTTGCTCAATAAGGCTCAAAAGGCGAGGATCACCTCTCAAATCCTCATCAACATGTCCCTGAAAGACATACACATGCAGCAAACAGAAGCCAAATGCTCTCCTCCTGGCAACATAAGAGACAGTAGGGTCGGCCCTGTTGATGAATCGATCTATAAAATCCAACATCCGCACGCCTTTCGAAGTAACAAGGCGATCCACCTCAAGTCTAGTAAGTCCAAGCAAATCTCTAAACTTGCTCTTATACCCTTGAGCAGTAGAAGGGATGGCAGGTAAGTGTTCGGGGTCCCACCCGCCAATAGCAGCAATCTCCTCCGGAAAAGGACAAATATCACCTCCTGGAAAGGCGAATACATGATAATTTGGATCCCAATAATCAAGGCAAGCATCTAAGAACGGTTTCACCACCTTGATGAGTTTTAAACTCAATAAAGACCCAAGATTATAAGCACCCATGTCGTGCTTTTCCATGTTCGAAAACTCATTAGTCCATTCCTTCAAGCGAACCTCCAAAGTATTCATGATGATAATTTTCTCTTGAAAATTTATTTTAGGAGTTTTTAGGAGAAGCGACGAAGAAAAGACGGAAGAATTATATGATTCAAAACTTGGCGGCGCTTTCTATTTATACTAATTTTTGTTTCCAAAATCCGTCGAATAAACCCTCTCGGGAACAAAGGCGCGGCACTGCTGCGCCTCTTCAAAGGGACGCACTTGGTGTCTTTGCGCCTCTTCCCAGTGCTCACTCCCGTGATTTCCGCGTTTGGATCTTTCCTAATTCTATAACACGCGTGATTTCCTATTCCTATAGGATTTTATTTTGGTAAACTACGGAAGTTTACCATGTTTTGGGATTTCCTAATTTCGCGGGCACGCATTTCGAGGCGACATTGACATTTTCGCCATTTTATCACATTTGTGTATTTAATTGTCCGTTTAATTTTTCTTATTATTCAAACATTTATACATTTATTTCATTTTCTTAATTTCTTTTCCTACATTTTCTAACTTATAAATTTCTATTTTTCTTTTTTTTCGGGGGTAACCCTCCCTACCGTCCGGTCATTTGTCATTTCCGGTCATTTCCGGCAAAATTTTTGCATTTTTGCGTTTCTTTTGAGTCTCATTGTGCGCTAATTAAAGGCCTTATGTGTATATAAAATGTGTGAATCGCGTGATTGTCCATGTAAATTCCGGTAACATGACGGCGTAAACCGTCATCTACCAAACCTGTTCAAGAACTAACCTGCAGGTACAAACAAACAACCCAGCAGCAAAGGCACTCAGGCCATCATATACAGCAAAAAGCAAATGTACAAGCAAACTGGGGGCTCGCGCCCCGAACAAGTCCAAATGTACAAGCAAACTGGGGCTTGCGCCCCGACCAAATCAAAAATCCAAGAAAACTGGGGGCTTGCGCCCCAAACCAGGTCCAAAAATGTTTCAAAATCAAAATGTACAAGTCTACAAAACTACGCCAGACTACTGCTGGGCACCCTCCAACTCAGCAACTCTCGCCATCAGAGCGGCGATCTCGGCATCCCGAAACTCGAGCTCCCTCGACAAGCGAGCCGTCTCCTCCCGAGCCTGGGCCAACTCTCGTCCCGACTCGCGGTCACCCCCGCAAACAAAGAACGAATTGGCTCACATCAATCAACTCAATTGGAAAACCAAAACTCAAAAAAAAAGAAGATCGAAAAATGGGTACAAAGGTTCATACCTGACGACCCCGACCGCCGACGAGTGCCTCAATGGCCGTAGCTCGTAGCCGGTTGGCCACCCTCCATAGTGCCACGAACCGAGAGGGCGCGACCTGCATTTCAAAGAAATCCTCAGCAAATTAAACAAATTCAGTCAAACGTGTTCTTACACGAAAACTATGCAAAATGGGAACTCACCCTCCGAATCAGATGCTGCCAGTCATCCAGGCCAGCGTCCGTCACAGCTACGTCAAAGTCACGTAACTCAGAGATCGTCGTCCTCCCAGTAGCGTCAGTGTACTCGAGAGTCTCGGGGTACTCTGGGGGCTCGATGCCCGCCGCCTCAACCTCCTACAAGGACAAAACAACTCTCGTTAATCGATGATCCTTCGTCGTAATTTTCAAAATCAAATCAACAAGAAAACAAAGGATACTCACCACCACCGGCCAATAGGCCAACCTCCCGTAAAGGAACGCCGAGTAATCCTCCTCAGGGAGAAGAAGGTCGTCGCCACTGGCACCGGCCAGGTCCGCCTCCCTCTCAGCCTCAGAAGGCTCCCTAAACATCGTCCTAGGAGGATCGACGGGAACCGTCAACGCGCCCCGAAAGCTCTGACGAGCTAACCGCTCGCCCAGATACCATACGGGACCCATCGACGTCCACAACAAAGAGCCGACTCGAACTCCTAGGACGAAGGGTCTCAAAGAACAAAGGGAGGCGCTCAAAGATACTCCGCCCAAGGTCCGGGCACCCACTTTGTCACAATATGAAGGCAAAGGTCATTCCTATGATCAATTGAAAACAAAATATGAGAAGATGTGAATGAATACAAATGGGATACTCACGTTTGCTTTCGGTGAAGGGCGTTCACATCCCGCCGGTAGACATTGTGAGAAGAACGCTTGCTCTTCGTCCAGCACATGACCCAATCCCTCACCACGGGATAGGCCCTCTCCAACGGCTCCGTCCTCTTGGGCGCGAGGTCCGGAAAGTAAGAGTACACCCACGCCCGTAAAAAGAATAGTCAATGACGATCTTTCGATCTTCGATAAAAGAAAGGAATTCACGTTGATCTAAAGGAAGGTTCATACCTCCAACACAGCCCGGTCCGACAGCCGGCGCCGGGAGAAGTCCCCTTCTCCATCAACTCCGGACGAACCATGGCCCTCATAAAGCGGATGAGGACCGCAAAACCAGCATGACCAGTCCCAACGCCCTAAGGAACTCGGGTCGAAAGGAAGGGGAGAAGCTTCGTCGACGACCTCTCACCCTTGTCTCCGAGGTAAATCGAAGACAAGAACCACCAAAGCCACAGACGAGCCCTCTCGCTCTACCTGTACAAGGAGGAGGAGCCGTCTCCCTCCCATCGATCACCACCGATACCGGGGTCTTCCCCGCAAAGTAATCTCGAACATAGGTACTGGGTACCAAACCCAAGCACCGCAACGGACCTTCGGCGACAAGTTCCAGCCGATCAACCTCCTCGCCTCGGCCGAGTCCGCCCTCATGCCAGCCTCCGGCCACACCATCTCCTCAGTCCCGCACGGCAGACCAGAAATCATGCCGTAGTCCTCCAAGGTGACTCCTACCTCGCCAAAAGGCAGGTGAAATGTGGAAGTCGTATCCCAGAATCGATCCAAGAAAGCGCGAACCAAGCTAAGGTTGGCCCGCAACTTCCTCTTCACAATATCCCTCCAAACCCGAACCAGAGGACCAAATGCTCCGCGCTCGATCATGGCCCTCTCCTCCTCCGACAGCCGCTCGTAATGCTCCATCGCCGTCGTATACCCCGAGAACGACCGGATGTTCCCGGCCTCCTATCATGATTTGAAACAAAGCTATCTTTGGTTTTGGAATAAATTTAAAAGGAATTTGAACAGAAACGGAAAAGGATAGGTAAAGAGTTAGGGAATTCCTATTTACCAAGCTCTTCACCGTCCTGTAGGACAAGTGACCCTCTGCAGCCCACACAAGGTGCCTACTCTCCCAAGTCTCAGCCCACGCCGGAGCACCTCTCAGCTGGCGACCCCCTCGTCCGAGGTGGGCCCGTCTCGGAATCTCCTCCTCGTCAGCAGCCTCCTCCTCGGGGACCTCCTCTGCAGCAGCCATCACCGCGGCGGTGAAGGCCTGCTCTAAAGCCTCCTCAACAGCAGCGGCGTCTATGTCCATGGGATCTCTCCCAGAAGAAGAAGCATCGTCACCTGCAACGATTAAAGCAAATCCAGGCCGCGTCACATGGCGACAAGCCCTTGTTAAGTAGTTTTCGAGCCTTCAAGGCCCAGAAATCGCCCCTTTCCGGCCATCCTTGGCCATGTTCCCGCCAAAATCAATCACTCATGTGATGAATAGGGTCAAGTCAAGTCAAAGTCAAAGCCTAGTTCCGAGTTCGAGTCGAAAATTCGGCAGCATTTCGCTATAATGGCGATTATGCCCTAAAAAGTGTCCTGCAAAAAGTTGTCACAAACCAAATTTCCGAGATGACAGGAAGTTTACCCATCATCCAAGGGTCCCAAGTATCAAATTTCATCACAAATGGGCAATCCTAAGGCCATTTTCGAAGCAATTTTCGATCTAGCTGTGAAACCGTCTCAAAATTCGCTCAAGGGCTCAAAACTTGATGAAAATTCGAAGTAAATACATGGTTATGTTCCTAACATTGCCTACTACTCATTTCTAGTATCAATTTGGCATGACAAATCCATTTGGGGGAAAAGCCCCAAATTTTCGATCAAAAGGGTCGAAAACCCTAATGTTCGCGGCTCAAAATTCGACAAAAATGAATGATTAATGCAAGATTAAAGCACATACCTCGATTAGTCATATTCCAAGCAAGCTTTTGAATCCAACCTTGATAGAAATGGTGAAGATTTGAGAGAGAAATTGAAGGATTTATGTTTCGAAATAATGAAATGGAAACCTTTCTGATTTCGCGTTTTTACGCGGAATTGCTTTGAATGGGGGAGACGCACGCGGCGGCGCTGCGCCTCTTCCAAGAGACGCAGCTCTTGCTGCGCCTCTTCCTTTGTTTCCCTCCTGATGGATTTTCAAAAATCCGTTATGAGTTCGTTACTCGTGGGCCCATCTTTGGTGCGCCTCTTCCTCGATGACATTTTATCCCTTTGGTCCGTTTCGACGATTCCCTTCGTTCCGGTCCGCATTTTATCCAGTGCGACAGTATTTCGCAGTATTGTCCAAATTCATTTTATCCCGCGCAGCAGTATTTCGCAGTATTGCTCAACCATTCTGGCGCAGTAGTATTTTGCAGTACTGCTCACCCAAGGCTTTCTTTCGTGACGATTCAGATGTTCCTAGTCGTCAAATCATTTTATCCAGCGCAGTAGTATTTTGCAGTACTGCTCGCTCAAGACTTTCCCCCGACGATCAAGATGTTCCTAATCGTCAATATATTCCCCAACAAGAGTTCGCTTGAGACCGACGCAAGCAGATTCAACCTCAAGTTTTTGCCAGAATTCGTTTGAGACCAACGCAAGCGGATTCCCACAGCAGTGTCTACCGACGTCCTGCTGCTTTCAATATTCCTTGTTTCCCCGCGGAGTTCGACAGGGTGTCGTTCTCCAGAAGTTCCTATACCCGAACCTTAGTTACCTTTAGGTCAGAACTCATATTTGGCCTCCTTCCTGTCAATGCTTTCCTTTAGGGTCCCACACCCTGGTACGCTCATATATAACCTTTAGGTCTTAACCTTAGCTCCTATGCTCCCCCGAAAGCATCTCGAGGAAGAAGTCTCAGGTATGGTCTTTTCTTATGGCTGGCGAGCCTCCTTACGTAGTCTAATGGACTTTAAACGACCCTCCCCGATAGTCGACAGACTCTAAAATGTTCCCGACGACAGGTCCTTGGCTCAGACCCCTTGAGCCGCCTCGCGTCGCCATAGTCGTCAGGTTGTAATCTTCGATTGACCTGATGGCTATACTTTGACTTTCGCCTTGTCCAAGCCTCAGTCAAAGTGGGGGCTCTGTAGACACCTCGTTTCTGCACCCCTCGCAAACCACCCGGTGATGATTGGGCCGCATGTTTGATTCGCGGAACGATTAGTGACAGTTCGTAAGATTATCGTCAAGTGATTGCTCAAATATAAATGTCAACCTCTTAGTTGTCATCTACGTGCCGATACGGTCGTTTTGGCAATAATTAGAGTACATTCGGAGTCCGGGTCAAAAACCGTCTCCATTTTCTCGATAGTTTGTTAAATCCCGAGTCGGAATGTTGGAATGTTCCGGATATTTCTATTCCATATTCATCAAATTTTATCTTTTGGCAAATAATATCCCGTAATATTCAAAAGATAATCAAATTAAATCCGTCCTACCATAACTAAAACGCGGAAATCTTTCTTAGCGGGAGGAAACCTCCCGGGAACAGCGCACTTTCTGCGCGCCTCTTCCAAGAGACGACATGGCTCGCTGCGCCTCTTCCCGTGCCCTTCTTTGCATGATTTACGTATCTTTTTTATATCTTTCCGAGATTCACTTCCAAAGAGTCTCCGAAACCCTATTCCTTCACGTGATTAGTATAAATAGGAGCTTTCGTTCCTCATATTTCTCACGCGAGTGTCCGCCCTTCTCTTCTCCCTTTGCATTCTAGACTTTGTTCTTACTAATTGGCGCCTACGTGCTTGGACTTCCGACCACGTAAGCTCGGATCTTTCCGGGTACCAGCCTCTCCGTTGCATGACCGACCAATTTGACCACTACACTCAATCAATCTAATTAATCAACTTGTTAAATCGTTTTCCTCTTAAGAGGGCACTCTTTCCTTGCATTCGCGTCGAGCATCACTAATCGATTTTCTTAGTTCTTCTCGCCCGTCAACATGTAAGTCCGAGGGTGTATAATTCTCTTTATTTATTGTATTTTAATTATCGTATCAACAATTGTAAGGTTTATGTCGAAAGTATCTCATTAAAACCGATTTCTAAAACCGTGCTTTAAAACCTGTTTTGCGGATTTCGGTAGATAGACGATCGAGAAAAGACGCAAGAATCGCTGCGCCTCTTCAAAGGAGCGCAAAGACTCTTTGCGCCTCTTCATGAGGCCGCCGCAGTTCTCGCTTCTTTTCTTCTTCTTCGTCCTCTGTAATTCGTCTCTCGTTTTTTTTATTTGCTTTCAATTGTTTTCTGTTAATTCGTTCGCATGATCATTAATAAATTATTCATTCATCATTAATATGTTTTATTCATTGTTGTTCCGACTTAAATCCTAGATAATCGATATTTACGGGTTTTTTGTCATTAATGTTCAAACCCGGATTCTTAGGGATTCAATCTGTCCATATTGAGTTTCTGAGATTCGTCATTGATATATTTGCATCCATATTCATTGATATTTCGTCATTGTTTAGTTTGTTTCACCGATGTCACTAATTAATTCGTTCATTAACATCGACCCTTCACATGTTTAATCTGTCTTCGTCTCCGTCTCATTCATGTTTATTGTTTTATGACCTCAATCATATGTAAATAACATGCTAATCACTTTCATCCGAGTAAATAATTAAATCAATCCATTAAATTCACCAATTAACGTTAACAATTGCGTTTTGGCTTCACGGCCCGAGTTCGTCCTTGGAGCAGACGCAAATGACTTGCTGTCTCGCGCTCTCTTCCAAAGGGCGCAAGATGTCTCTTGCTTTGTTCGGGACGACTTCTGTCCCTGAACTCCTTTTCTGCCTTGACCTATATTAATTAGTTTACGTATCAATTAACTAATATTCGTAATATCGCTAATTCCCGTTCGTTAATTTGTTGTTTTATTCTTTTGTTCCTTTTTATCAAATTATCCGTTTTAAAGGTATTTTCGACATAAACCGCCTAATCCAATGTAATTAATGTAATTTCCATCATTGTAATTTATTTAATTTCTTTCATTGTTTTGTATGCTTCCACATGTAATCGAGCATTAAAATCCTACTTTGACCCAATTGTTTGCTAACTTAATTGTTCACCGACTTAGCTAATTTCACATGTTAGGATTAATCTATTGGATGTTGCATTGCATGCATATAGCCGACGATATATCAAGTACGAATAACTTCCCTAATCATTAGTAGAGGCCGCTATCGAGGCGGGCGGGATTAGGTGTTCGATCAAAAGAGCTTCCTAATACGTACCCTCACCCCTTACTCCAGATCTCCGTGAGCACCCGTGTTCATTGGCATCCGCGAGAGTCATTCTAGACATAGAATGCTAAGGGTAACGATTGCTTAGTGTTCATGTCACTACTTTGTGTCTTGACATGACACGAGGTATTCGAACGGTTCCAATTTCCCATAAAAATTGGTGGCGACTCCATACAAAATGCAAACGCTTGTTTTCGAGCCCCTTCACTCCCAAGCGCCCCCGTGGGCGGCCCGCTGTCCACACCAGGGTGCTACAGTTTTAAGGTATAGCTTCATCATATTTTACGTCGACGAATTTTCTCAAATATTTTTTTATGTACCATATAATTTTAGGATAACCTTAAAAGATAAATGTAAATTTTTTGTAATACATGTTTATCATAAAATTTTGGATATCCATGTGCTCAACTGAATGAAAAAGCTACGCAAGAGCATATTATTTTGGGTTTTGCTCTCAGTAATTCGATGCGTATGTGACACCCCCACATACCAAGATGTCTTATCAGGACCACCCTAGCATGAGAGACCGTCACCATCTTGGTTGCCCGAGGTTAGTATATCAAAGTTAACAATCCAAAACACAATAATTAAAGTATGAATAGTTAAATGGTTACATGTTCCAAAATCCAAACCAAAACAAGCGTTACTAAAGTTCAACGACTACAACTGAATACTAAACTCGTGACAGCGGCAACTAGACTCACGTGAGACTCCCTATCTCGTCCCCATAGCTAGCAGACATCATCACCTGTCACAATCTGCTCACCATCCCTGAAATTGAAAAGAAGAAACCAAAAAGATGGAGGAAGATATCGAAAGGAAATATGGTATGTGACCGTAGTGTTGACAAAGAGACTAAGGAAAAGCTTGAAAAAGAAATGAACCGAAAATGGCAAGAGGTTCAACATGCCATGTGTAGGTTACATGATGTGATGACAAGGGTGAAAAGCTCTTGTTTTGTTGGTAGTAAAAATGGTGGAAGGTTGGTGGGATCTCGGGATATTGATCCCGGTTGAATGAAGTCTTTGAATGAAGAAGTTTGGCGGAGTTACTTAAGAACCACCGCAATGTATATATTCTCCTTCTCTTTAATTAAGTTTTTACCGCATTCATCAAGTGTTCTTCTAGTGTTCTTCTATTATTCTTTGCTTATTATTTGGATCATCCTTAAGTTGGTATAATCCTTTTTACCCTTTGCTTAATTAATTATTGCTTTACTCATTCACCATGTTTAACCTTGTTAATATGATTGACACCCCTATTAGCATGTTTACCATGACCATGAGTGAGTAGTATTCTAGTTAGGGTTAATGGGGGATTAGGGGAACTAAACATGGGGGTAGAATGGTAGATCCATACTTAATCTAATATGTTTTCATAATATTGCTTGCTTGTTGTAGTTTCAGCTTATGCACATGTTATGCTTGATGAATTGCTTGATTGATAACCTTGGATGAATCTCTTATCCATTCAACAAGAGTTATAAGATATAAACTAACTCAAGGCTTGTTAGACCATGCATATATTTGAATAGGAAGAAACTAAGTCGACTTGTAGATGTTGTACAGTCTTGACCGACTCAGCTCCGGAACCCAAATCTTCCTAGGAATTGTAAGACATAAACTAACTCGATTCCACTACAACAATAATTTGCTTGCATCTATGTAAACATGTTTGTATGATCACCACCATGAATCCTCTATAAACCCATGACACCCTAGTGCCTTAATCAATTGTTTACAACCCCTATTTGTTTACTTGCTTTGTTTTACTTTCATTTCTTTACATTTCATTTTTAAGTAGTTTAGAATGCAAACCTCAAACTCAACCCGATTCGTGACACATCAAGACATAGCTCTCTACAACCGATAACTTGATTCAATACCCGTCCTTTGGAATCCGACCTTTACTGCCACTCTACTAAGAGTAGTTAGTTAAGTTTCTCATAAAGATGGAATTTTGTGTTTCATCTTGGATTGTTATTGGGGTTTGCTAATGACCACCCTTAGTTTTACTCAACTTGTCCCTAAGAATTTTTTTTTTTTTTTTTGCCCTTGAGTAACTAAAATCCCATATACCACCCACTAACTTTCTTTTCTTGCATTTTCGATTTTAAATTTCAAATCTAAAAAAAAACGCTTTAAAATTGCTTCAAAAATTAACAAAAATAAAACCGTCTCATACTAATACGACGTAGCGATTTAAATTGGGACAAAAATTGACGACTAAGAACGAAAACACTTTAAACGGCCATAACTTTGTGCTCGGGTATCCGTTTTGCGACGATTTGTTTTTTCAAATCGCTTATCGGCGAACGCAATGGAAAAAAATTAAGAAATGGTCCATTCATGCAAAACACACGAATTGGCCTACGCCGTTTCATGTGGTTTACACAAACCAGCCATGACCAGTTCGTGTAATCCACATGAACTGGTCATGGCTGGTTCGTGTAAACCACATGAACCAACCTAGGTCAGTTTGTGTTTTTCACAGGAATTGACTCACTTTTCAATTTTTTTACCATTGCGTTCGTCTCATCGAGTTAATAAGTTATTTGAAAAAAGAAACCGTCAAAATCGGACACCCAAGCACAAAGTTATGGTCGTTTGAAGTTTTATGTATTTAATCGTCATTTTTGTTTCTAATTTAATCGTTGTTGTTATTAATTATCGTAAAATGGGTCACCTTCACTCATTTGTCGAATTACCGATAAAAATTAGTTTAGAGAGTGTTTTAAAGTGAAGGGCAATTTTGACAAGTGAAATGAATATTAGGGGTGAGATGAATAATACAGAGACGTTCTTTTAGCAATTTATTGTTATTATTGGGCTACATCATTTTTTAACTCGTCCTTATGGTTACGGAAGCCCAACTACATTCAATTTGAGCCCGCATTAACACCTCAAAATTGTGGAAATTTTTTATCCTTTTTTTTTTTAAACAGATTCTGATTTAAAAGGATAAAATGTTAAGTATGATAAATGAGACAAAAAAATATCTAAGAACTGACAAAAGATTTGTCCTATATAAAAAACAACGATAGCATATTTAACTTATTTTCATCTTAAGAGGGATATCTTTATCTTAACAGAGATTAATTTATACCTTTCATGGGTTAACCAAGGCCTTAATATTAAAAATCATTACATAATCAATCACATTTTTTTGTCTTATTTCTAAACAAAAGAATAATTCATTAATAGAACGTGTTACGACATTTACAAAAGATATGTATAATCGAAAATCAATCTAATGGATACCAAAAGTAATTCTCTTATAAACTAATATGGATTTCAAAACATGATATGACAATTCGGCTCGTATTCGTATCGCTATCTTAATGCAGCTTTTGAGGGGACCCTTCGACCTTCGTTTAATTCATTATGAGTGAATTTAATTTACCTCTTTTTGGTTCCAAAGGTCGTTGACAAATACTTTGTATCCTTTAAAAGAACACGCGACACCATCAATGAACTAGTGTTTTCTTTCTTACCGATGAAACTAAACCCACGAATAAATGAAAACTCCTAAAATAAGGGATTAAAAAACGATTCTCACCAAAAGGGAGACTTTTATTAACCAAAAAAAAAAAAGATATCCATACTATTGACTAAAACATGATAATGACTTGGTTTTTAAACAATAAGGATCATCTATCTCACTTTTGTGTCTCACTCCATTTATCTTCTGACATATCACTAATTAAAGGATAAAATATGCAATATATATACCCAGAAATTAATTAATGTGTCAGAATATGTATGGAGCGAACACCAAATAAGACAGATGATTATTAGTGGTTTTTAACGAGAAATTTTTAGAGAGTGTTATTGATCCATATTTTTTGTCAATGGGTCATTGATCAAATATGGTTAACAAGTCCAAGTTCAGTCTTGCTTTTCATATCACTCAAAGAGAGTTGGAGAATAGGGTGGTTGAAGTTTTAACAAATTAATGAAAACGTCACTAGTTTTCTAACCACAAGCTTCAAGAATATATCAAGGTCAAAAGCTTATAACCTATAAGCACATTGTTGGGCACGCATTATTCCCTCTTTGTCAAATTCACAACTCCCATATAGCCATCGTGGCACTTGCTTAATTAATTAATATAGGAAAATGAAAGTGTGTAATTGGGTGATACTCAATTTGGGCGTGACCCTTTCATATAGGGTGAATGAGAACCCCTTCAATTAAGAATGCATGTCAGAGGATGACACCCAATTTAGACGCCATTTGGTAACGCCCTATTAGTGTCAATTAATATATAGTCTGTATATTGCATGTAACAAATAGGTAATAATTAATGCAAAATAAAGATAAGTCATAGTTGTTGACTGTAGCATCCCCACGGCGACCAAACCATAGAGTTGAATCACGTAAATGTCATGAACTACGTAGTACTACCAAATATATACAAGTATACTATTAAAATGTCAAATAGAAACATCCCAAAAAGTCAATTAAAACAGATGATCAATTAGGAATCTAGATTTTGATTTTGATAGTCACCATATGCGTAAAACTGATCACGGTATATGTCATTCTAGATCACTTGGAAATATCCATTTTTGATACTACTACTATCAGCTAATTTTATGATAAAATTTGTGAGGCGCAGCCCCCACCATAGCATGATCTGATCGAATCAAGACTATTACAGTATTTCTTTTATTTTTGTCATTCTTTAATTTAGTATTGAACTTATCTTTCATTTTTTTTCCAGTTTTGTATAAAATGAACTAAAAGCGTGTTAATACAAATAACATTTTAAACCTAGATCATAAGTATCATTTCGTGATATTTCACTAATGAGTTATTTGACATCTACAATTTCTTTTCTTCACGCAGTAGTATGCAATTCGTTGGTCATTCGTGAATCCTCTTAAATTAGTACTCCCTCCGATCCACACCAAATGTAACACTTACCTAAAACGGACGGTTCACACCAAAGGTAACATATCTTATTTGGCCCACAACATTACTAAATTGTCCTTATACCCATTTCATATTTACAGAAAATGCAATTACATACCCCACACACCATCGCATAATTAAACCAACAATTATATGACCCACCTATTTTTTTCCTCTTTACCTTTACTTTTTTCTACATTTTCTTAAATACTCCATTTTTCTTTATGTTAACTTTGGTGTGGATCGGAGGGAGTAAGTTGGTCATATAAATCATGATTTATGAAACGCATTACTAGAAGGGTAGAATGTTCTAAAAGGAAGTAACAAGAAATCATCAGTGGGGGCAGTGTTGTAATCGCGAATAAGGAAGCCAGGTTTGAATGTGACACTTCTGGTTTAGATTTGGTGGGGTGTAAAAGCGTAATTAGCCTGGTATTGAATGGTGTACAACTACATACACTACATGCATATAAGAATACAAATCTAGAATACATACAATACATTTTGTGTGAACATGCATGTTGACATGTTGTTTTAGTTGGTGACGGCTTAGGTAAGACTTGACGCTGCACCGCGTTGATTCACTACCAACATTCCACTTCCGTCCCAATATTATATTACTTTTATACCCCTCAACCTTATTCTGACGCGCCATTTTACGCAAACAGCTCCTTCTCCTTCTCCTGCCCTACCTATTCTTTCTTTTTTTCTCATGCTACCTAGTCTTCCAACATTCAATATCATCCACTTCGAAATTTCTGCTGCTTCTATATTTGTTTACGCAACATTATTGTTTAATATGGTAATATGCATGTGAGAATATATCTAACCCGTTTTCACCTTAAGATAACATTATCGTTCTAAGAAAGACATTATACGTTTGTTTATGCACTCTATTCTATATAATTATTTCACTCTAACTTTATGAGTTGTATTGTGAATAAGAGAAAGTTAGATGTTTATGTTTGCATATTTGAACGCTTTATTTTATCTGCTTATTTCTTACCAATCTTGCGTGTACGAGAATAGAAAAGAGACGATAAGAGTAATTTCATAAGGTGTATTTTAAGTTTAGATGCGGAATTTCGAGTATTTTTCATAATGCCAACAAATTTATATATTTACCCTAGAAGATGCATGTATATATGCATCTTTATAAAAAATACTTTCAGACGAATTAGTTGATCAGGACGGAAAGAGTAAATTAATTGATCAGGAAAGTGGATAACGTTAGAGAAAGGAGATGCAGATAACTAAGTAGATAAGCAAGGAGAGACATATTATGATTATTGATTTATGAATAAAGTGGACTATGGACTATATTGGACTGTTTACCGATTGGTCTGCCGCAAATAACTCCTTACCTTGATTGGTTTGCTCACGCCACACGTTGCTGTAATCTAATACCACAAGTTTACCAAGTTACTTACTATAGCTCACGCTGAGTCATACCTGATGTACTCGCCCCCAAGAGATAAAATTTTGACATAATAATATCTTTACTTGATACTAGTTTTACACCCGTGCAGAAAATTGCACGGGATTCTTTTAAAATTCTGATATTCCACGTCTGATAATTCATATAAATATAATGAGATATAAATATTTAGGTGAAGTACTTCATGATTTCTCTATCTAACTTCTTATTACATATGATTTGTTATTCTTAGAATTATGGATTTGATATGATAAAATTGAATGTTTGAATTATAACTAAAAAAATGTGAGATGTAAGTTAGTTGTTTATACTCCCTCCGTCACAGTTATTTGTTTGCTTTTCTATTTTAGGGATGCCTATAATAGAGAATTGAATCCTCGATACTCAATTTGGTCCGCTTGTCATCTAATGATTGACCTACCCCTTTTTTTGTCTATGTGCTAAAGCCAAAGCAAACAAATAACCGAAGGCAGTACCGAATATGTCGTAGCTTAAATTATAATCCGGAATTAAGTTCTCATATTTTTTATTGACAAAAAGTGAAATAGTAATGAAATCCAACTATCCATTTATCCAAGTAGACCAAGCAAAGCTGACCCGATCCGAATGATCCGAGACGCGAAAATGACCGGAAATGTATCACCCGAAAGTGACGCAATACACCCGAAGTGACCCAACCCAAAACTGACCCGATCCAAAGTGACCCGATTGACCTAAAATGACTTAATTACTGCAAAATTATGACCCAAAATAACATAAACGACCCAAATTGACCTGACCCAATATAACCCGATTCGAAGTGATCATATAAATTATTGGGCCGATCCGATGTGACCCGACCCGAACTCAACCTGAATATCCCATTTACCACGTCTATATCCAAGTATACCAAGCCCAACCCATCATAATTACTAAACCTAAATTCTTGAACATACTTCCAAGTTCCAATCGCCTCCTTCACTTACTCACTTGATCACCTTCTATAGTTCTATGACTTCTATCACATTAACCTTGTATCCATTAACCATTTATTCATAATCAAAACCTCATATATATTCCTCTTATATACACAACCCGTTTAATTCAATCTCATATTCTATAAAACACATTAATTATTAAATACTCACACAATACAATGGAGTCTTTGCACAATTTATGGACTTCCTAACATTCACATATCTATCTATTTCAATCTATTTTTACCTTAGATCTCCCTGCTTTCATGATTTTTTTTTTGTTGAATGCCTCCAGGTAAAATTTTTGATTGAAACTCAAGTTCTAATCATCGCACCAATTTATTTAAGTTGTTCAATCCAAGCTTCATTTTTTTCAACCGGATTTATTTATGTATTTAATTTGGTTATAATTATTTTGATTTTGTAATCATGCCGACATTATTTTTTTCTAAATTATGATTTATGATATTTTTTTAGTGATTTTGTATTTTAAAATCATAGCAATGTAAATTTAATACCACTATTGAATTTTTTAAGTGGCATAAATTTTAATTGGGCATTAAATTGTATCGTGAAGACATCAGTAACAAATGAAGATTTTTTTTGTTTTGTAATTATAATAAACGTAGTATATTGATTTTGTAATTGGTTATTTTGGATGTAATTATTAATCATTTTAATTATTGATTCACGGATTAATTATGAAATGAAAGCATAGTATAATGTTAATTAATCTAATCTTGATTTATTTATGAATCCTATTCATTAAAAGAACAACCACAATGCTGAGTTGTCAGCACGTGGTTGTCTCTTGACTTTTCAAAGCAAAATTTATCTTCCTTATTTTAAGAAACCACTAACTTTTCCTGAATTAATTACACAACCTTAATTTAATTTACGTATACAATGTTCTATTAAATACAAAAATACAAATACCACTTCTACAATACAAATTTGATGTTTTAGTTTATGGAACCCACGTTTTCTCCCTGAATTTAATTTGCTTGCTTCATCTATTTGAGTTTGATGTTTTCTTTTTTTTGACACTTATGATAAATCTGATTGCTTACTTTAATAAAGTCAATTATACAAGAATTACTGCTATTTGAAAAATTGAAAAAAAATGACTTATTTACATGAAGAAGATTTTAATATTCGAAAAATAAAGGAGAACCTTACATTCAATATTTAAACGACGCTAAAAATTATAAGGAAAAAAAATGTAATACTCAAGAAATGAGTATGTTTTATAATATATTTAGAAAAAAAATAAATCATTTCACATCCACCAACAACACCCTAAATTAAAAATATAAAAGTTGAACTCATCAAAATGTAAAAAAATAGTACAAAGTTGGACGGTGATCTTCCAAAAATTAGAGATCCACGATTCCACACGTGAGTTTCGAGAAAAACTGGGTATAGATTTGAAAAAGAGGTAATAAGACGGAGAAAAAAAATTGGATGATTCTTTCAGAAAAATAATAAACCAGTTATAGCACATTAAGACCACTTATTCAAAGTAATAGATGGTGAAAAACAATACTCACGAAATGACAATTTGTAAAAAAAAATAAGAAAAACGAAAAAAAGATAATCACTAAATTTATAATACATGACATTGATAATATGGTGAGAAAAGGGTTGAAATTGCATGTGTGACTGGGTGTGGTTGAAAGTTGAGTTATGAGTGTGATCAAAAACTAATGGTGATCTTGAGGGCTTCTTTTTATACGGAGGCTGATAAATTGTTAGGTTTATTATGTCTTTAAATGGGCTGTGTTTTTGGGCCATGTTTTCTTGCGATGTATTATACGAATACAAATGTACAATGTGACTTTAGACCTGTCAAATGGGTCAGACGAGTCGCGTTCCATGTCAATACGGGACAGTCTACGGATCGGGTTTCAGATCGGGTTAAGGTTAGAACACGGGTAAGAAAATAGTTTCCGGCGATTTTTATTTTATCATTTTTCAGTTAAAAACATACTTTTAAGAATCAAATTAAATATTAATAATATGATTATATTAATTGTTTATCCTATATTAAAACATTTTTTTAATAATTTTATTTATTTATTATAGAATGATATAAAGTTATACTTCTTATAAAATTGATTTTTAAATTAATTATTTAACTAAAAATATTAAAATAATTTTTTATTTACTATTTATCAAATAAAGTATAATATAAAAATATTAGTAATATTTTAATAATACTCTTGATTTATCGTTGACCCATCGGCTCAAACGTGTTAGATCGGATTTCGAGCCTAAAATAAGGGTCATCTCGCGTTCGACTCATTTCAGGTCACCAAGATTTACGGGTCTTTGACCTAAAAATGAGGTACCGTTGGATCGTGTTTTAACAGGTCTTACTGTAACAATCGTGTTTTATTGTAACATATATATGAGAACATATCGTACTTCAACAACTACCCAATCATCCAACCCGAATCCATTACTTACGTTACATGATTACTTTTTACCATCTCCATTACGCCCGATGATTGCAAGGTAACCAAGTGGTTCAAGTCAACCAGTTATCGATCGCGCAACCTGATTAGTCATGATTTGAGTACAGATTCGTGTGGATAATTCAAGACTCATGAGTATTCGAGTAGGGTTAGTTGATGATGACGAAAGATTTATTTTATAGAGTATAATATATTGGATTTTATACAAAACTTAATCTGACATTATTTGGTAATAACAAAACTTGAAATAACAAGCCCTTGCAATATGACATTATTTAGTTACGAGTTACGACATATGTGTCTCTACTAAGACAAACATATTCGTTCTAACCTTAAGACGGGTCAGGTAGTATTAGTAAGACAAAAATGAGTTTACATTTCACCAAAAAAAAAAAAAAAAAAAAAGACAAAAATGAAGTTAATAGGGACTAGCAAAATAATTATTCTATCTAGCCAAATGAAGTAGTATTGGACCTGTTTTATTAGACGGGTATATCAATTGATCTTATGGAGGCCAATTTCCGAAAAGAAGTGATACAAGGATTTGACATCATATACATGAATTATGTTGGTCTTTCAAAAGACGGTCTTACAATATGTAGTAATATGATAAGAGTTTTATAACTATCCACTTTAAACAAAAAAAATTCAATAATTTAAAATAACTATCCAATTATATGAGTCGATCTCACATAATCTTATTGTAAAATAATCTTTTTAATAGTATTTGTGTACATAGCCACACACTTCTAATCTTCATAATTAGGTAAGACTTCTTAATGTATATCAACAAATGACTAATTAAAACATAACAATTGTTTATAATACAATTTAAAATTTAAAAATCTTAAATATGATCATTATTTTTTACATTTTTTTTAATAACAAATTTTGTAAAAGCAATTCCGTGCAATTTGCACGGGTTTAAAACTAGTTTATTTATGAAAGCAGGAACCTAGTTAGGTAGAAGAGAGATGGTAATTAATCTATTTCATAGAACGTGGGTTGCATTTTGAAATAAAAGATTTTTTACCCCCTACAAATCAGGGACCAATCACAATCCTCTAATTGCTTCAGCTTTTATAGATAGGGGATTGCGTGTTATTTTTTTCCCGTTCCACATAAAAGTTTTGGAATTTTTTCCAAAATAGCATTTTAATAAATTATTTTTAAAAATTGGACCGGAAATAAAAAAAATTCAGCATTATATTTTCGTGTACATATAGGATCTATCGTTTTGTGGGTCAGGGAAGTGAGGTTGAACCGTCATTAGACAAGACAAAACCGTCATTGAGCTAATGGCTTGCGATTTTTATTTCGTGGATAGTATAAACAAAATAAACCGTCACCGGGTGCGTGGCGGTGGTTGAACCTAATAAAAAAAACGTTATTTCTAGTGGCGGTTTTCTCGACTTAGCCAAGCCCAAATTAAATGACAATTCTAAATGGACATTTGTTAATTACTCAGTTTTTATAAACCCATTAATTTTTTTATATTGGCCAAAGTCTAGTAAAGTATATCAATTTAGAATAAAATAATTCTACTATGGAGTTTGGAGTATATTCTATAATCTATAATCAATGAATAAAAATAAAAATAAAAAAGAAGAAGAAAAAGTGATTAGTACAAGCGCGTAGTGATTAGTAGTACGGAGCACTAATTAGACTTAGACTAAAATATCTTAGCCCCCAAGTCAATGAGGACAAATTCGTAATTTCACACGCTCACAGAAACACAGAATAGTCCTACAAAGTCGGTTTACTTACTTGCCCCACACTTCATACCTTACCATCTCCTATAAATACTCGGCAACCAGCACCATTCTCATCACACACAATTTTATTCATTCAACCCCCCAACTACAATTACTTACACTCATTCAATTCAACAGATAATAATAATAATAACAATAATAATGAATACGTCAACGATTCCTAGTCATTTTTACAAAGGCGGCGCCGATGAATTAGAGACATTCGTCATGGAGAATTGCTTAATGCTCTTCAAACAACAAGCCGCCGCAGCCGCAGCATCCGCCTCTAGAAACGCTGCGTATCATGTATCTGACGATGTCGGAAGATCTTACCCGTGTAAAACGTGTGGAAAGAAGTTCCATTCTTTTCAAGCACTCGGCGGCCACCGTGCAAGTCACAAGAAGCTCAAAGTTGATAACAATACTACTGACGTGGCGTCCACGGTGGCAGCGAAGCCGAAAACTCACGCGTGTACGATATGCGGTGTTGAGTTTCCGATTGGCCAGGCGTTAGGAGGTCACATGCGCCGTCATAGGGCGGTGGTTTCAACAGCGGGGTCTGCTAACGTGAGCACGGTGACGGCGGAGGTTAGTGATGGGAATAACAGCGTAAAGAAGCGGAAGAACGAGGATGTTTCGGATGGGGAAGTGATGCCGGTGTTGAAGAAGTCGAATAGTAGTAAGCGTGTTTGCTTAGATTTTAATTTGAGTTTTGCGCCGTGGATTGGGAAAAAGGAGGAGGAGGAGGAGAAAGCTGGTGGTGAGGTTGAAGGAAGCGAGATTGTTGAACAAGAAGGCGGAGATGAAGATGAAGATTTTTTGAAGCTGGAGTTGCGACCTCCAATTAGGGTTTGATTAGGGAAATTAATTTGTTGATTAGGAATTAGTTGATTTGTTGATTGGTTGATGATACTGGTGCTTAACAGTCTGATGGTGTATAGACTTTAGGTTCAGAAGGATGTTATTATTAGTTACTCTAATTACATTGTTAGGGTTAGTTTTAATTTCGTTCCATGCCATTATTTGATTTGTTGATTATATATATTTTACAATTTATGTGATATTATATAGAAAATAAAATAAAATACAGTTTATTATTATTGGACAGAGTTTAATGTTTTGTAATTCAGTAAATATTTCAAGTTTAGTGATTCTTTGATTTGAATGAATGGATCAAGTCATGACAAGGCAAGAACGTAATATGCATGCAAAAGAGATTTGCGCCATCATATCATATGCAACACAATTTTCCGGGACTAGTTACTCCAATTGTAAAACGAGGGTTATATGCAGTCATGAATCATGATCCATCCATAGATCTAAAGTTAAGTTAATATAATTTTCACATTAGGATGCTTCTTATTAGACTCCGACTCCTTGACTATGACATTAATTTTTGACTTTTGGCGGTCTCTATAAGATATTTTGTAACATCTAAGGTATATATTTCCGTTCATATTTAAAAAAGATATTTTTCAATATTAATCTTTACAAAGTTTAAATCTAAGAAGTCAAATAGGAACATTATAAGTAAATTGAAGAGTTCAATATATAGTCGGTCGGTACTTCAAATTTTTCATGAAATATAAAAATAAAACTTATTGATAAATATGGTCAATCGTCAACAACAAGATTGTGAGCCAAGAAAATGATTTTTGTCTCATTTTCTTGGCCGGTTAAATTTTACCTGTCTCATTTTCTTGGCCGGTTAAATTTTACCTTTAATACTACATCCCTCGACATACATAATTTACACATTCTTTGTTATGGCAATCTATCATAACTATAATTAATGGTAGATGAGAGAAGATAGAGAATATATCACTCAAATTGAATTGAACAAATTACTATGCATGGTTTACATTGGAAATTCTCACTTCAAATGTTAGAATGCTAAAGAGTAAGTTCAATCGTAAGCTAGTAGCTTATCTTTGCTATATGAAATTTTAAGCTACAAAATTTTTTAACTAACAATGCATTCCAATGGTTTGACTTAATTTTTCACTAGCGATTGGACCCTTATTTTAAGATACTAAGTCCATTTAATCAAATTCAAGCAACTAGCTTAATGAAGCTAGCTAGTAGTTTAAACAAAGCTAATTTATATGAACATTTCTAATGACTTGACTACTAGCTTGCATTTTTTTAAAATTACAAGTGATGGGGCATATTCTGCACCCGCTGACCAAGTCAACATATTGAGCAAGGTCAAAGATATCCACAGCAAGTCAACGGCTTAGACAGCCTAACCAACGAGGCCTGTCGGCCTGTCTCTCGGGTCCCGGCCGGGGCAACTAGCCAGCCGGGGCACACATCCGCGAACTCATATCCAAGACCCCTCGGCGGCGAGTCAACTGGGCCCGCCGGCCTGCCATGGCCCCTCGGCCGAGGGTAGCTCAGTCTTTCCACCTGCTAGCCACTTGGCCACTTGGCCACTACGTGACAAAAGGTGAAAGTCTATAAATACTCCTCAACTATCATTGAGGAAATGATCCATAATTTAACCTAAGAATCACTATTCATCTGGTAATATCTTCCTTATCTCTCTACAATACATACTTCGCCAAGTAACAACAACTTATTCTCTCTAAGTTTACTGACTTGAGCGTCGGAGTGAGTTCGCTCGGCCCAAAGCCGAGCCCTCAGTTTGTTCATCGTTTCAGGAGACCGCAAGGAGGATTCAACTAAAGACGTCATTCTACAAGCACGGGTGGTAACTATCACTGCTCTGGAATTACACCCGGAACAATTGGCGCCGTCTGTGGGGAGTACGATACTAGAAGCTAGTCACATTCATTCCCAAACAAAAAAGAAAAACCAAAACAAAAACCCACCCAAAAAGCTAAGAAGATGTCAAAACAACAAGAGGTATTCGTAACTGACGAAACCGAGTTCTGCCAAGATGATACCGTCCACAATTCTGGAGTTGCGCAGCCCTCCACCGGCCGGGTAATTCAACCGGAGTACGGGATGCCAATAATACCAGATACGCCGCTGCCCGCCAACCAGGTCACCATCATGGGACGTGTGGTTGATGTAGCAAAACTGAAGCTACTCCTGGACCTCATTAGTAGTACGTCGGCTCACACTGTCACACCGACAAGAGCGGCGGAACCCGTCCAGGAGACCAGGGCCCAGAATGTTCGGTGATGTTCGGCGAGGGGAATGCGGCGAAGAATGTCCTATCTGAGTTCGTAGTCATTGACGGCTCGTCCGCCTACAACGTCCTCATAGGCCGCGTCACTCTGAGCGAGGGCGATGCGAATGTCAATCCGGGCCCTGACACTGATGTATGTCTCGGACCGGGGGGAAGCGCATAAGCTCGTCTCCAAGGACGAGAAGGACGAGGTGGTCAACACCCAGATATCCGCTAGAGGGTGCAACATGCAATCCCTCAAAGTGGCAAAGAAGTCAGGGAAGGGGAAGAACCCATCTTTGCAGCAGGAGGGCGACCCGATGAATACCGACGTCGGCATGGTTGAAGGAACCCCGACCAACCAAGAAGAGCCGCATCCCGGCGTATGGGAAATAACTACTGACGCGCCCCCTACGGCGAACAGCTCAGGAGCCGGCATCCTTATCACCAGCCCAAACGGGGACGTGTTCAAGCACGCCTTGAAATCTACCTTCTCGGCCTCAGACAACGGATCCGAATACGAGGCGGTGATAAAGGGAGTCGAGTTAGCTAGGGCTGCCGGGGCGGAGCACGTCGTGGTAAAAACATGCTCACTTTTGGTGGCCAACCAAATCAGTGGAGAGTATGAGGCTCGAGATGACGGGATGGTAAGATACCTGGAAAGGGTGAAAGCCGACACCGCCAAATTAAAGTCCTTCCAGATACAGTACATTCCCAGGTCCGACGCTCTCTCAAGACACACCGGCTGACAGACGTGGAGGGTGCGCCTTTGATAAGCCATTGGGGCGGACAATCTCGGGAAAAATTTTGTATAACGACGGAGGTGCCCGAGACAACTGTGGGCACCCCGACGCATGTTTATTTCTAATGAAGAATGGTCCCAAGTTTTCCATCAAAGTGTTCATTTCCCCCATAGTCACTGTCAAGAAGCAGGCGCCGTCGCAGTCACCCCAAGAAGTAGACGCTACGGCAGTCACCCCAAGAGGTAGACGCCGCAGCAGTCACTCCAAGAGGTAGACGCAACGGCAGCCACTACCAGCGCAGTTGATACTCGCAAAAGCGATCAGCATGCCTCAGGAACGTTAAACACAGTTGAGACACGCATTCTAACTGCCTCGGCCATACCGAGGTAGAAATAAAAGAAGCGCTCAATTAATAACGTAAGAAGACAACTCAGACGAAGACAAGAAAAGACCTCGGCCAAGCCAGAGGCAAAATAAGCAAGCTCTTATTAAAAATTATTAACAGGTTACAAGGAGAATACAGACGACGGCCGTCCCCATAAGGATAAGCCAAAACACAACCTACCAAAGTTGTACAAAATACAAGGAAAAGAAAGGTAAAAGGTTACAGACATATCATTTAAGCGCCAAAAGATGGCAGGGAGGAAAGGCTTAATAATTGGCCCCCGAACAGCTAAAGCTATCCGAGACGCCGGGCGAGCCTGGTGACGACCGCCCGTCTCCCTATGCCGTTCTTTGCTTGCCATCGCGGCGTTAGCAAAGATCGTCCTTAATGGGCGACCCAGAAGCTGTCTCAGCTTCCTCAGCAGCCGCAGCCTCAGCAGCCTCAGCTGCCTTCATCCTCTCGGCTTCCTCTTTGGCCGCCTTAGCCTCCTCAGCAAGGGCCGCCCTCTCCGCGGCCGCCTCTTCCTCCTTCTTCACCCTTACCTCCTCCTTGGCCTTTTCCTTCGCGGCTTCCTCCTTAGCTTCGAGCTTGTCATCAAACAGCTCGTCAAATCTGTCCCACGGAAAGGAGCCATCAAGAGGGAAGAGCTCCTCAATCACTTCCCTGGCAGCTTCTTCGGCCAGGTCCCGGTATTGGGCGCACATGTTAGGGAGAAGAACGGTTTGGAGTCTCTCAATGTCCTCCTCCCTTTGGGCAATGATAGCATCCTTGTTCCGGACCACCTTCCCCCGGACTCGGAACAGTCCCTAAAGTCGTTCCTCGTGTAAGGTAAAGGTCGGCGTGCTTCGAACGAGGTCACGCATCTCTCCGCGGCTTGCCGGCCTTCAGCCCGCCGCGGCCTCGGCCTTGGCTCTCTCGGCGAGGACTTTCTTTTCGGCGTCCTCCCCGAGTTTTCTCTCAAAGACGGACTCGCCTCTTGACCTCGGCCTTGGCCCTCTTAGCCTCCTTGTTTGCCGCGTCAAGTTCCAGCCTTAGCCGCTCGAGCTGTGGGGCAGCCTCAGCCATGGTCTTCTCTTGCTCCATAATGTGGGAGCCGGCTAGCTGAGTCCATTTTGCCAGCCTCTTGCCTATTTTCACCCCCTCTGCCACAAGCTCGGTGGGGGAAACCTTCTGAGGTAGGGGATCGACGGTGACATTTCTACCACCCGCCTTCTCAGGCTGCTTCTCCAATTGTCGCACAGTGAGAACGGCGGCTGCCGACGGTTGATCTACAAAAAGTCAATTAAAACATCCGTGTCAGTATACATGGACATATCGGAAAGCCTCTCATCAGGAACGCCCAATGAACCGGCTAAGTTTGAGCCATAGGATAGATCGGTACCAGGCTTGGACTTCTTTGTCGGAGGGCCCATTTCCTTGCCGCCCTCGGTAGCAGCAGCGGCAACAGCAGCAGCAGGGGTGGACCTTTTCCTCTTAAGGACAAGGGGAGATCCCTCCGCATCAGAGTTCTCCCCATTGGTGATGTCAACGATCTCCACCGTCTCCTTCTGGACTGAAGGGATGGAAGGTGGAACGGATGTCGGCGCCGTCGCCGCCGAAGATTTTATTTTCCGCGTTCGGCGCGGCATGTTACTAGCAACCCTCGCCTGGGCCGCCTCCACATTCAGGCCTTTCAGCTGCTGATCCATCAGATGATTCGGCGACGTCCTGCGATCACGGGCCAGAGCCCTAGGGTGCAAATCAGCAACGGTCTTATCCTTGTGCAGCCCCATCCTCCGAAGGATATCCTCAGACAGGTCCGGTCCAAAGTGGTCTGCAAAGGAGGCAAAGCAAGAGTTAAGTAGAAGTAAATCGAAATTCAAGAAACAGAAACGTTGAGAGCAGAGATGGGCCTCACGCCGACCCCACTCACCCTGCGCTAGGGCCGGTATGAGGCCGACATGGCAGAGCGACTCATCTCGAAGGATGATCTGCGTCGGGGATCCATCTTTTCGACACCCCACTCTTGTCCGTCTCAAAGAGCCTCATCGCCTGACCTCTCATCCTCATTAAGAGGGACCTTGTCGGCGTCCATCTTAAGCTTTTTCCGTTTGACCCATCTGTCATGCTCCGCCTCAGTCTCGCACCGCAAATTAACTTGGTGCTGGAAGGACCGGGGCAGCGGATAGTCATCCGGCACCTCAACGTACACCCACCGATCTTTCCAATCCTTGCAGGAGGAAAGCTTGTCAACGAAGATGTAACCCGGCTCCACTTGCACGCTGTACCATCCGACACGACCGGGAAACGACGGCCGAAGGTGGTGAAGCCGACGGAATAAATTAACCGTTGGGACCTCCCCCTTGAAGAGACAGAGCCAGACAAAGCCGACTATGGTCCTAATAGCCAACGGGTGCAGTTGGGCCACGACGACGTTCATGGCTCTAATGATAGCCATGACGTAATCATTCAGCGGAAATCGGAGCCCGTACTCCAAGTGCCGGATGTATACGCCGGTGCAACCGGTGGAGGACAAAGATGGCCTGGCCCTCCTCAGGGATAACAATTTTGTACCCCCTGCCAAAGTGGAAATGGCCCTCGAAAAATGTCTCGCCGGAACAACTGGCGAACTTATGAGTCCAGACACGGTCCAGGCGGACCTTACAGGCCTCGCCGTGGTCCATGACGTACTGCCTCCTCTCATTAGGACGAGTCCTCCCAACATCATCACCGTCATCGTCACCATCATCATCGTCGTCGTCATCATCCTCCCAGTCCTCCAAAACCTTTTGGTCGACCTCGGGAGAAGGAGACCTAGGACCCCCGGACCTTAGCGGGACGGCGGCCAGTGCCTCCTCTTCATCCGACGCGACAGGAACCCCCGGCGCACGATTACTAGGTCCGGCCTCAGTAGAAGACATGGTAGCAACAGTTATTCAACAAAATAAGAGATCGAGAAAAGTTTGTTTGTTTACCTTGAAGAAAAACACTAGCCGAAGTAACGACACTGAAGATTAGAAAAGAGAAAAGCCCTTGAAAATTTGGAGGAAAGAAAATTTTAGAGAGAATGAAATTGATGCCCAATTTCAAGGACTAACTGCCCTATTTATAGGAAAAAGCCCATGAAGAAGGACCAATCAGGGCACAGCCCATGAAACGTCAGCCAATCAGTGAACAGACACGTGTCAGACATGCAACCACGGAACGTCAATCGTCGCAACAGTTGAACGTCAATCAATGCAACAGTGACCAAACGTCTTCAACACGCCCCTTCAAATCTCTCTGCCTATTCATCTTCCTCAACAAATTCCTAAGTATCTGTTCTCCGCCGGCCACATGATCAACCAAGCTTGTCAAGACGGCCGGGGGCAATCGAAACAACCGGCACTCTCCACCCTGGTCTCGGCCCGGCGTCATTGCCTTTTCCACATCGGATGTCCATTACACAACCATGTGGAGGGGGATATGGTACGGCCTAAGCGAGCCAAGCCGAGGTAGAAGAAGCGGGCGAGAAAATTTGGTCTTGCGCAGAATATACGCTCAACATACATCGGAGCCCATACCACGGCATAGACTACGCTGGGGCAAATTGATGGGGCATATTCTGCACCCGCTGACCAAGTCAACATATTGAGCAAGGTCAAAGATATCCACAGCAAGTCAACGGCTTAGACAGCCTAACCAACGAGGCCTGTCGGCCTGTCTCTCGGGTCCCGGCCGGGGCAACTAGCCAGCCGGGGCACACATCCGCGAACTCATATCCAAGACCCCTCGGCGGCGAGTCAACTGGGCCCGCCGGCCTGCCATGGCCCCTCGGCCGAGGGTAGCTCAGTCTTTCCACCTGCTAGCCACTTGGCCACTTGGCCACTACGTGACAAAAGGTGAAAGTCTATAAATACTCCTCAACTATCATTGAGGAAAGGATCCATAATTTAACCTAAGAATCACTATTCATCTGGTAATATCTTCCTTATCTCTCTACAATACATACTTCGCCAAGTAACAACAACTTATTCTCTCTAAGTTTACTGACTTGAGCGTCGGAGTGAGTTCGCTCGGCCCAAAGCCGAGCCCTCAGTTTGTTCATCGTTTCAGGAGACCGCAAGGAGGATTCAACTAAAGACGTCATTCTACAAGCACGGGTGGTAACTATCACTGCTCTGGAATTACACCCGGAACAACAAGTAAGTTCCTAAATCAAACAATTGGACTTGCTCTAAGTGATTAGCTAGATTAATTATAAAACAAGTGCAAACTATTAACTGGAACAGAGTGAGTATTAAATTCCCGAATTTTATATTTTACTCATTCCATCCAAATTATATATCTACCTTTAATTTCAATTATTTATTAGTCTTTAATTAAAATACATAGAGAAAATTACAAATAATAAAGTGTGTATGAAGATTCTCATTTTCCATCTAAGAGCATCTCTAATGATTTGGCTTAGAGACTTGTTTGCAATTTCATAAAATTGCAAGCTAGTAGCTCAACCATTGGAGTTGGCCATGTAGACTAGCTTTGCCCAAAAAATTTTAAGCTAGTAGCTTCATGGAGCTACTTGCTTAAATGGACCCACAAGTAATTTTGTCAGGATCGGGATTCTACTTTGGATCGATAGGGAGGGTATGATCGAATCGGTAGAATCGGATCGTAGAATCGCAAGATTCTACAAACTCACTAAATATAATTTTTTATTTGGTAAAAAGATATAATTGAAAATTAAAACACTTATTTATTAATATTTATTCATAAAATATTGGTAAGTAATGATTTTAGTGTCATTGTATGAACATGTTTCTACAACTTAACACGAAATTTGAGTTTATGGTGTCATTATATAAAAATATATATTAATTTTTCATTATGGAATCAGATCGTAGGATCGTAAAATCGTAGGATCGTATTATGATCCCATCTCTAAAAATTTTCAAATTAACAGGATCGTAAGATTCTACAACTATGATGGAATCGTAGGATCCAAGATCGGTCAAGCATTTTTGGATCGTAAAATCGTAGAATCGTTGGATCGAATCGCGATTCTGACAACAATGCCCACAAGTGTAATTTAACCAATAGGAAAATAATGATCCTATTAATAAAGTTATTTTTTTTTTTGGAAATTTGGAAATTGAATAAATAAATAGAGGAGTATATTAAGTGGGTTCAATTAAGCTAGTATTAAGTTGGCTAAACCATTGGAGTAAATTCTAGCCTAAAATGGTTGTAGCTTAAGAAAATGACGTAGCAAAGGTAAGCTAGTGACAATTAGCTTACCATTCTATATGATCTAATAATTCTATTTGATCACCTATCCACTTTATTAAAATCGAGCCAAACAATGGTGTACTTCAACTGAGATCTTATTTAAGACCTCCGATAA
The DNA here is from genome assembly GCF_048544455.1 of Silene latifolia. Classification (NCBI taxonomy): domain Eukaryota; kingdom Viridiplantae; phylum Streptophyta; class Magnoliopsida; order Caryophyllales; family Caryophyllaceae; genus Silene; species Silene latifolia. The sequence continues at coordinate 200,529,897 of NC_133526.1, forward strand.
CTTCATTTTATTTCACGGCTATTTTAACTATGTGTGAGCGATTTTAAGTTAAAATATACTTCTTTCGTCTCAGTTAATAATTTACATTTATTTTATTTTTTTAAATAAAATAAAGTAAATGTAAACTATTTATTAAGACATAGGAAGTACTTAAATAAGAAATAGTGTAACTAAAGCCACAAACAATACAATGATCAATTAAGTCTTATTGAAAACTGGTAACATTTCTTCATAAGCTAAATATAGCCTACACGAGATAAAATGTGACCCATTTAATATAAAATGTAACCAATTTCAGATAAAAAGTTATCAGGACAACTTCTAAGCTATAATATTTTGTCATTAAAATGGTCACATTTGACCCGTATTAAGCTTGTGACAAAAAGTGTCCGACTTCATTAAAAATTGGTGTAGAATGATTCTCACGTACTCCGTCCCGGTCAATTGTTATATATTTCCATTTTATTGGTGTATCACTCATTTGTTATCTATTTCCACTTTTGGTAAGCTTTACACAAGTGGACAAGTGTAGATGTTAGAGAACACCTTAATTTATTATTATTTTTCTCTACTTTTTATCATTTTCTTGGTCTTTATGCCGAAATGAATAGATAACAAATTACGTACACGTGAAGTAATATCCACTAGATAGAAGTTTTTCCCGCCAAATAAATGAAATGATGTCTATATTAGACCGGCGGCGGTAAATGACCTGCTAGAAGCCTACATGTCTACATATGTCAAACCTTTACATCACTCATCTCTGCTACATTATTATTTGGTAGAATTTGAGGAAATATTTAGCCAAAACATCTCCTTCATAAATTTTGACTATACCAATTTCTGGAAGTACCAGGATTCAAGATGGTACCACTATACTTCTCTTCCTTTTCAATTTTTCCTTTTACTTTTGCTTTGTCTCTTTGTCATTATTATGCATTTATTGCTCTCTTGGACTTATATCTGATTCTCAAAATCATGTTCATTTGTTGACTTACATTAATGTTTTTGATGCTATATATCTTGCTTGCTTAAGTAAATACGGATTACACTGTGAGACCGTCTCACACTGTGACAACTTACACGGGTCCACACTATAAGACGATCTATTAAGTAAAAAAAAAAATATCAATTCATTTATTAGTATTAAATAAATAATTTTTTTTTATTAAAATAAACCGTCTTGTCTTATTCTATACTTTGTGATCTTGCTTTGTTTCCTATCAATTTTTAAATTTCAATTTATTTTATTTTATTTTATGGTATGCTTAAAACGAGTGTGGGGTGGGAGACCAATTGTTACGGAATTGTTAATGTTAGGTAATAAGGCAAGCAATTGTGATTGGTTTGTGAGCAATGTTTACTCCGACACTCCCTTTGGTGGTGTATTACATGTCGAACACTTAAAGTGTTCAACATGACGCGATACTTTGAAACTTCATTTAAGACCAAAAAATTGATCCCGGAAAATAATCATATTCAACACTCTGACACGGTCGGGTAGGAGTAACATAGTTTGTTAGTAGTGTTCTATTCCCAAAAATACGTGGACCCATTTTCGGTAATAAGTTTGAAAGTTAACCTATTTTGTTAATTATTTTGAGAGAAAGCCCCATTTTGGAAAAAAATTCGCTATTGTAGGAGTCTTATGTCTTCATCTGCAGTGTTGATGCTATGTTCAATTTTCAGTATTTTTCGCTCTAATACTACAGAATAACGATCTCTGCACGAGTAAAGATGTAGGCAACATTACTGATGATGGAGTTACTGTAAGTAGCTTTACCAGTTGCCACCGTAAACGGCCACATGAATCTTGTCTGAATCCCATTGAGGCAGAGATCTCTCCTAACAAGAAGCAAACTGTACAATCTCCTCTCTCAAAGCCTAAAAATATTAATGCTCCACGCAGCTTCCCGTTAACTGTTAGATGCTTAACCTCTACTGGAATTTTGGATGGTGTTCCCGTCAAGTATATATCCACATCCGGGGAGGTCAGGCTTCAGTTACATTTGCTTTGTTAAAACATTTTCTCTTGCGCATCCTTTATTGTACACCTTCCACGGAAGTACAGGGTACTGAACTAAACTTTGGTTAGTCGTCTTTTCAGGAGTTAAATGGGATAATCAAGGGTACTGGTTATTTATGTGGATGTGAAGCATGCAAATTCTCGAAGGTGAGTCTTTATTTGTTCACTGTCAACTTTACAGTCCGATTTTTGTGGATCAAAGAGGAGTTTTGATGAACTAAGCAGGTAGTGAAAGCTGATGAATTGGAGAGCCATGCTGGGTGCCAGACCAAACACCCAAATTGTCGTATCTATTTTGAGAATGGAAAGACGATATATGGTGTTGTTCAGAAACTGAGGAGTACTCCTGATTACCTGTTATCTGAAAAGATTGAGACTGCTACTGGTTCGCCTATTAATCAAAACGCCTTCTCTGCTTGGAAAGGTCGGTTCTCTGCTAATACAATACATTGTGTAGAATAGGCTTCTTTACTCACTCGTATTTGGTATTTCATCACTTTCTCTTGATTCTGTCTGTATTAATCATTGTTTTCAGATTCATTTCAATCTAAAATCAATAATCTAACCCAAACTGTGGGTGAAAAAGTCGACCAGAGTAAGAAAAAGTAATTTCTATCATGTGCTCTTTCTACCAGGCAGTGACTAAAGAGTAAAGACCTTGGAAATAGTATCTCGTATCAAGTAGCGATTCTAGACCTTTTTCTGGGATTACGAGTTACAAGCCTTGCGACTGTTCAAAACCGGTTCAATTTTTTGGCGCATAAGGTCCAAGGTGACCGAGCAATCTGGTTCATTTTGTATAGGTAAATCAGTAAGTGAGAGACTGATAGGTAGTTCCAGTGTTTTATGTCCTGTCATTTTGCCTACCCAGGTTGTGGTCTATCTTTATTTCGCGATGTCAAAAAAAAATTCGGGTTAAGTTTGATTGTTGTTATAGTTTAATCTTTTGGATCAAGGAATGTATTGCTATTCACAATTATCAAGGAATCTTTTGGATCAAGGAATGTATTGTGAGGACTGAGGGATGACTTCCCTCACAATTATTGCTATTCAGAATTATAACTAAGTTAATTTGTTGCACGGGCTTTCAGCCTAGTTGAGAATAAAGTAGTGCAATTAAAGTGATCATTACCCAAAGACATCATATACATTGTTCTTACGATACAGGAGCACCGAACTAGGCGGTCCAACAAGCCACATATACATACGGAATAAAAACATAAAGATGTTCCTTAGTTCATACCATCCACAATACTTAACCCATCCTACAATCATAGCTTACCCCTTATGTAATAACACGCTTCTTCATCGGTGGCGATCCAGGCTTCTCCATCGGTGGCGACCCACGCTTCTCCATCATTGGGCAACGTGTCACCCGTCCCCATATTATCCCCTCACAGCCACCTTCCGGGTGATGAACAATGCCGCGACAATAATGGCATCCACGGTTGTCTCGTTTATCTACAGTGAAGCGTGATAAGAGGGTGAAACTTGGGAAGTTAATAACAAACAACAATCAAACTAAATAAAAGCAGACAAAATACACACACAGTAACAATTACATACAAGGTAGAGAGTCAGATGCTCCCAAAGAGACACAGCACTCAACAACCATAGAAGAAGCTGAACAAACCCGCAACTGGCCAAAATATGTCTCCACGGGAGCACTAGGGTCGTCTGCCCTCTTAGCCTTGAAATTGAAATGTGTCCTAACGCCTATCGCCATCAGTCCTGAGCTAAATAAACAAGGCTTGACCAGCTCCAAGTTACGACCCTATCAAATCCACGACACCATATCAATGAGTAAATAAAAACATACAAGGCCAAAAGGGGACATGAATGATAGGGGGTTATTATCTTCCTAGCCGAGTGAAAGAGATAAATAAAAAGAAGAAAAAAAAACACAACCTTCTTACGCATGTATGATATGGCCGCAGTTGCATATCCGTGTGCTTTTTTTCTCAAGGCTTCACTCGACCTAGCAAAAAAAGCAATGGGAGAAAGGCGTAAAGAGTTAACTCAATCAATACATGGACCAACAAGTTATATTGCCAGTCAGTGTAAACAGGGAATATGTGCCCATTTGCTCAAGCCCCAGAATGCAGATACTTGGAGGATTGTGGCAAACCACGTAATTTACATTTTACACTTGCATCAAAGATTTTAGAGGAGCACAACAGGGGAAACATACAGAGGGAAAGAGTAATAAGGCCTCAACAACAACATACAGAGCCTTAATCCCAAAATGATTTGGGGTCGGCTGTGAATAATCCTTTGGAACTATCCATGGTGGCGCACACCTCAAAATGCAAAAAACGTAGAAAAGTAAAGGTGAAAATAAGGCCTCAACATACCGGAAAAATAATTCATCCACCTCCTCTTTACGCTCTATTGCTTCATCCAAAGCACGCTTATCCACAGACCTTCAATTACAAGAATTAAAACAAGACTCCCTTCAAATTTTGATCAAGGTGGACAAATTACTAGCACTTGCGGAACACATACTGACATACACACATAGTAGCAAGTGGATTGATACAAGAGGAAGCTTCTCCTCTCCATATTACTTTACCACATAGTAGCAAATATGGATTGGTACAGCAATATATTGTCGTGAAAGAGGAACCATAAATGACCTCTCCTAATTTAGGAGCAAGCCCGTAAATAAGGTGTGATGATTATTTTTTATGCCGTGATAAAAAGAGAGGAGGTGGGTCCTTCAAGAGACCAACACTACATCCATGCCCCATATACACATCAACAACCATAAAATATAATTACAAATAGGAACAGCAGGAACGCCTCACATACGCAACCACAACAGCATCTTCATCATCCGAATCACCTTCCAGATCAACCCTTCAAATGCAGAAAAGAAAATCATTAATCCTTCCCAAAGTTTTTCAAGGTAAATAAATAAATTACCAGCAGTTGCGTAAAATACACGGAATACAATAATAAATAGTTTGGATCAATGGACATTTGTGCTAAGTAAAGACTAAAGAGTAGCCCACTTCAAAAGTCCCTCAATTATTAAAAGGAAATCATCTAAGATAATTGTACACGCCTTCAAGCATAAGCCTCCTTTCCCACTCTTCCCCCATGCAACTGTTGGGAAAAACTCGTATTTCCCTCTTTGTGTAATTACGGGAAAAATAAATAAAGTGAGTAAATTAAATTGAGACAAAGACACAATCGAATTTTTGGTTACGCGGAAAAACCCAAATAGGTAAACAACCGCGGGACGAGTAGTCCAATTCTTCCACTATAATATTTGTAGTAGGGACATGTCGTCGTCACCTTAATAAGGTGGATATCTCTCACTATTAATAGTGGCTTTCTTCTCTCACAAAAACTCTCACAATAATAATACTAATTATTGTGGATTAATAATATATGTTTTGTTGTTGTGATTGATGAAGTGAACTCTCTAATCTCATGTATTTATAGGTGATCATAGAGAGAGTAACATATGCTTTCTTAAAAGCTTAAGATGAATGTTTCTCATACATTCATTCAAGAAGGCGTTTGTGTGCATTTGTAGAATGAACGCATCTTACAAACTCATTCAATAGATAAGTTACATAGCATTGAAGCCATGAAACATCTTGAGATCACTTAATGTGGAAATTCCCTCAATAAAGTAGAGAATAACCCAACAAATCTCCCCCTTCTCGACTTAATTGGAGGGTATCACCACACCGGAACCACCACAACAATCATCGAACTTCTTTGTTGATATGGTCTTGGTCATCATGTCGGACCAATTGTCATCAGTGTGAACTTTATCAAGTTGAAGCTTCTTTTCTTCTAACACATCTCGAATCCAATGATATCGAACATCGATGTGTTTGGATCTTGAATGGTAGGCTGGATTTTTAGCTAAGTGAATAGCGCTTTGATTATCACAAAGTAGAACATATTCTTCTTGCTTTTGACCAAGTTCTAGCAAGAAATTCTTCAGCCATAACATTTCCTTACAAGCTTTAAGAAATTTGCAATATACTCGGCCTCGGTAGTTGACAAGGCAACACATTTTTGCGTTTAGATCGCCAAGATACGACTTCCCCGCAAAAGTAGTCAAATAACCCGATGTCGATTTTTCGGAGTCGACATCGCCCCGCCATGTCTCGCATCACAATAATCTTTCACAAAGGTTCGCCTTTTCCAAAACATAAGCATCTATTGGTTCCTCGGAGATATCTAAATATCAATTTCACGGCGGACCAATGTTCCTTTCCGGGATTAGATAAATGGCGACTAACTACTCCGATCGCATAAGCAATGTCGGGTCTTGTACATATCATGGCATACATTAGATCGCCAACAAGCGGAAGAATAAGGGACATTCGCATCTCGAATCTTTCATTCTCACTAATCTGGACTTTGCTTCTTACCGAGTTTGATATGTCCAAGAAGTGGCATACTAACGGCTTGGCATTGTTCATCTTGAATTTCTCAAGGACTTTCTCAATATATCTCTCTTGGGATAGCCATAAGAGTTTCTTCTCTCGGTCACGAGTAATTTTTATCCCAAGGATCTGTCTCGCCGGTCCCAAATCTTTCATAGCAAACGATTTGCTTAGAGCTTTCTTGAGCGATACAATTTCAAACTTATCTTGCCCAACAATTAACATATCATCAACATATAACAATAGTATGATGAAATCACCACTTGCGTACCTCTTCATGAAAACACAATGATCAGTTTGTGTTTTGTTAAAACCGTCTTTCGGTCATGAAGGAATCAAATTTCTTATACCATTGTCGTGGTGCTTGCTTCAAACCATAAAGACTTTTGTTAAGACGACAGACGAGATTTTCTGTACCTGGTTTTTCGAATCCTTCAGGTTGCTCCATATAAATTTCCTCGTCAAGATCTCCATGTAAGAATGCAGTTTTCACATCGAGTTGCTCAATATCCAAATCTAGACTAGCAGCTAGACCCATTATAACTCGGATGGATGACATCTTCACAACGGGGGAAAATATCTCATCAAAATCAATCCCCTTTTTCTGATTGCATCCCTTAACAACAATTCGAGCTTTATATCGAGGTTTAGGATTGTTCTCTTCATTCTTGAGCTTGAACACCCATTTACATCTCAACGCTCGTTTTCCTTTAGGCAACTCCACTAGATCATAAGTGTAATTCTCATGCAAGGATTGCATTTCTTCTTGCATAGCTTTCTCCCATTTTTCTTTATGATCGCTGGTTAGTACCTCTCGATAATTCTGAGGCTCCCCTGCGTCAGCGATAAGTTCATACTCTTCTTCACTATATCTAGTGGATGGACGTCGTTCTCTACTGCCACGACGTGGTTCAGGTTGAACCTGAGTATTTATATCATCCGCTTCAAATTGTTCAAAGATTTCGATCATGATTTTGTTCTCTTTCTTCTCTCCCTATATCATCGGGTACCACAGGGGATGGTGAAGAATTATCACGAACAATAATATGAGGCTGAGACTTCTCAGACTCCTTGAGGTCTTCTATTGTTTGATCCTCGAAAAATACAACATCTCGGCTTCTCACGACCTTTCTTTTGACTGGATCCCATAATCTATAGCCAAATTCATCTTTGGGTGAGCCAAGGTAAATACATTGCCTGGTTTTTGAATCAAGTTTGGCTCGCTCGTCCTTTGGAATGAGGACGAATGCGCGACAACCAAATACCTTCAGGTGATCATAAGATATCTTCTTTCCCGACCATACTTCATCTGGAATGCCTCTATTTAAAGAGTTTGATGGCGAGAGATTGATAATATCCATAGCAGTCTTCTTCATGACTTCTCCCCAATATGAGTTTGGGAGTTTTGCGTGAGATAACATACATCGAACTCTTTCACAAATAGTCCGGTTCATTCTTCGGCTATGCCATTTAGCCGAGGTGTCTTCGGAGGAGTCTTTTCTAGTCGGATGCCAAAAGACTTGCAATAATCTTCAAATGGACCACGGTATTCACCACCATTATCAGCACGGACGCACTTTTACTTCTTACCCGTCTGACGTTCAACCATGACATGAAATTCCTTAAAGGATTGGAGTACCTGGTCTTTGGTTTTCAACAAATATAACCAAACTTTTCTCGAATGATCATCAATAAAGGTGACAAAATATGATGCACCTCCTTGAGATTTTTGGTCATAGAGCAAACGTCGGTATGAACCAAATCTAGGATATATTTTCTTCTAGATGGCGAATCGGATCTTTTAAATGAGACTCTATCTTTCGCTTTCTGCTAAGCAGTGTGTGCAAGGATTAAGAGATTTACCTTTCACCTTTGGTAGTAGGTCTTTTTGTGAGAGAATTTGTAATCCTTTCTCACTCATATGCCCTAACCTTTTATGCCATAACTCCAAGGAAGAATTATCATGAGCAATATTTGCCTCCCCCTTGAATAAGCGCCCATGGGTGAAATATAAGGTACCTTCTTTCTTTCCTCGCGCGACAATCATATTACCATTGGTGAGCTTCCACTTTCCATCACCAAAGTAATTCATATACCCAGCATCATCAAGTTTACCAGCTGACATCAGATTAAGCCGCATATCGGGTACATGTCTCACATCCTTCAACATAAGCTTACAACCGGTACTAGTCACTAGTTGAATATCTCCTAAGCCAACAATTTTGCTTGTGACTTGATTTCCCATTTTCACCATACCGAAATCACCTTTCTTGTAGGATGAAAATAACCATTCATGTGGGGTGATGTGAAATGATGCACCTGGATCGACAATCCATAGGCTTTCATCAGAAGCTAAATTGAGATAATTGTCTTCTCCGATTATAAATATATCGGTTTCTTCCTCAATTGCGACAGCGCTGGTGCTTGGTTCTTCTTTCTTCTTTGGGTCAATTTGATCTGGCTTGACCGTACCATTTTTCTGGTCTCTCTTCAGATTTCGACATTCGGGTTTTCTATGACCCGGTTTACCACAATAATAACAAGTGACGCTTGCTCTAGAACGAGATTTGGATCTTCCTCTTGACTTGTCACGCCCCTTGTTTATAGAGTTATCACGATTTTCACTTCTGCCTCTGTTTTCAACAACATTAACATCTGAATATGTTGAAATACCACGTTCCTTTCTTCTGGCTTCTTCATTTAGAAGACTGTCAGTAACGACATCCATGGTGAGATTTCCTTCAAGGGATGAGTTACTGAGTGTAACAACTAAAGTGTCCCAACTCTCAGGAAGAGAGCTTAAAAGCAATAGTGCTTGTAGCTCATCATCAATCTTCATATCCACCTTGGTTAACTGGTTTACAAGACCCTTGAAATTGTTCAAGTGTTCAATCATGCCTTGACCATCTTTATAATCTAACTTCACCAATCATCTTACGAGAAGAGCTTTATTTCTAGGAGTTTTCTTTTGAATCATAGATTCAAGTTTTGACCATAATTCATGGGCATTAGTGAAAGTAGCCACATGCTCAAATAAACTTCGGTCGATATATTTACGTATCATAGCGACCGCTTTCCGATTAAGGAGATCCCAATCTTTGTCTGATTTTCCTTCCGGCTTGTCTTCACTAATGATAGGCTCATACAAATCTTTGCAATATAAATGATCCTCCATCATCGGTTTCCAATAGGAATAATTATCAGCCGTGAGTTTAAACATATCACCATCATAATGAGCGATGGTAGTCTCCATAATAATACACAAGAAAATATAATGAGCCCACTAACGTGGCTCTGATACCACTGTTGGGAAAAACTCGTATTTCCCTCTTTGTGTAATTACGGGAAAAATAAATAAATAGTGAATAAAATAATTAGAGACAAAGACACAATCGAATTTTTGGTTACGCGGAAAAACCCAAATAGGTAAACAACCGCGGGACGAGTAGTCCAATTCTTCCACTATAATATTTGTAGTAGGATTACAAGTCGTCACCTTAATAAGGTGGATATCTCTCACTATTAATAGTGGCTTTCTTCTCTCACAAAAACTCTCACAATAATAATACTAATTATTGTGGATTAATAATATATGTTTTGTTGTTGTGATTGATGAAGTGAACTCTCTAATCTCATGTATTTATAGGTGATCATAGAGAGAGTAACATATGCTTTCTTAAAAGCTTAAGATGAATGTTTCTCATACATTCATTCAAGAAGGCGTTTGTGTGCATTTGTAGAATGAACGCATCTTACAAACTCATTCAATAGATAAGTTACATAGCATTGAAGCCATGAAACATCTTGAGATCACTTATGTGGAAATTCCCTCAATAAAGTAGAGAATAACCCAACAGCAACTCCCCCTCCTATCATAATAGGGGTTTTTTCTCTTATCTTCAGTAACTGTGATGCGTGACGCCTGAATGGCCGACGGCCCACCCACGCACTCAACATGTTAATCCCTCCATTCAACTCCAAATACATCTCATATTTTGACACTATTCATGTTCAAGGAGAATATTCGATATTCCTTGCAATATATAAAAGAAAATATCTAAGATGTGGGATCTTGTTTAATTCGTCTTTGTAAATGCAATTAGAATATCAAACTTTTATATTTTTTATAACGTAAAATTGAAGATATTTACATTACGAATCTTGCATTGGCAAGTGTGTATTGCGACCATGTTGTATTTGGAGTTGAATAGAGGGAGTATAAACCTAAAAAGAGTATTCATCAATTTCTGAAAAACGAAGACACGTGGTTAGACGGTGTACATCTTTTATTAAAGGATGGCAATGGATCCAGGATCCGCTCCAGATCCGCAGGATACGGCCTGCATGGATCGGATATGGATCCTAATTTTTGGGACCCGTTGGATATGGATCGGATATGGATCCATTGCTTATAAAGGGGATATGGATCTGGATCTCACCACTCAGATCCAGATCCGATCCGCAGACCTGTTTTCAATAAAAAAAAATAAACAAATTACTCATTACTTACTTCACAAGTCATAAGTTTATAGTATAAAAAAATAAAAGTTGGTAGTACATGACGTAACTTAGTGATTGTTACTAGTTATGCCATTTAATTTGACCACTGACATTGAATTTTGTAGACTCTATGTCACTTCGTAGTTTTAAAAGATGAAGTTGAAATGCTATTGTGTGCGTATAATATGTCATTGACCTAGTTTGTTATTGGCACACTTAATATCGCATGGGTAGTTCGTGTTGCTTAACTTATAAAACTATTGTGTTTGTTGTTTATTTTGATATTATCTTAGATCCGCATAGGATCCAGATCCGACCCGGACCCGGCGGATATGGATCTGGATCTGAGAAAATTGGAGCCGTCGGATATGGATCGGATCTGGATCCAATGTGAAAAATGTGGATCTGGATCTGGATCTAGCTGAATCCGGTCCAGATCCGGCCCGTTGCCATCCCTAGTCGGTATACGATATGTAAAGCCAGGGGCGTTGTTAGCCCAACGGCTGTCTGCCCAACCAGCGAAAAAAAAAGTTGGCACAAGTTTTGGAAAAGTAAAAGTCAGAAGTCAACCTATAAACAAATAACAAAAACCCAAAGTGACGTTTCCCTTGTCACTCCAACACACCAAATTCATCGATCAGTTCAGCAGTCACCAGCGGTCCACCATCACTTACAGTTGTCTCTCCGGCATGTGGAAATATATTATACTATATTATACGGATAATATATTTACCATATCATTTACCCTATCATTCATCATTGTGTTGTATATTTTGTTAGGATATATATTATTGTTATCTTTTAGTTGCCTTACTTGTAGGAGATATCTTAGGATAGTTTTGACTCTCATGTATATAAGCTATGGTTGTATTCACGTTTATGTATCATCAAATAATATTCTGGCCATTGAGCCCTTTCACAATTCTCTTTACGGTTTATCACGGCAGGTCACCGGATCCATCGCCGTTCACCCCCTCCCTTCAGTTACTACTTTCATACTTTAATTAAGGTATTTCTCTTGAAAGTCTAATTCTAGATAAAAATTTTGATTTTGAACTTTTGATGATAATAAGAACGTCAACTTCAGTTTTTCTCTCTCAATTTCTTGTATTTATTATCATATCTGCCGACCCCAAATCATTTTGGGATTAAGGCTCTGATGTTGTTGTTTATCATGTTGGTAACACACTAATTCTATTCAGTAATTGTGCAATCCATGCATTTTGCACGGATGCTAAACTAGTTAAATAAAAACACAAAAACACATGAACTAGAGTAATAAGGCCCCAACATACCACCGGGGAAATAATTTATCCAGCATCTCTTCATACTCTTCATCCAAATCACGCTTATCAGCAGACCTTCAATTACAAGAATTAAAACAAGACTCTTTCAAATTTTGATCAAGGCGGACAAATTACGAGCATTTGTGGAACACATACACACATAGTAGCAAGTGGATTGATACAAGAGGAAGCTTGTCCATATTACTGGAACACATAGTAGCAAGTATGGATTGGTAGAGCAAGAGAAACCATAAATGACCTCTCCTTATATAGGAGCAAGTCCGTAAATAAGGAGTGATGATTATTTTTTATGCCGTGATAAAAAGATGAAAACCAAGAATCATTTAAAAGTTCATTAAGGTGAATTATAGTATTATACTAGAATTTCTAAAATATATAGATAACAATTTGGACTGTTAAAGGAAAATTGTTCAAGACTACATTGTACTAGGGCAAAATGTAAGGAATGTGAAAAAGTTGGTAGCAAATACGGAGAGCATGGTAGAAAGTTGGGAGAGCAAGAACATGACAGCATACCGAAAGTTAACATCTTTCAAAGGCTTTAAGGGGATAGGCTCCTTTCGAGAAGAGGAGGTCTTCCCACCAGACCTTCAAAATGTAAGCAATGTGAAAAAGTTACTAGCAAATATGGAGAGCATATTGGAAAGTTGACATAGGCATGAACAAGATACGATAGAAAGGCTTGGCTTATAACAATGGATCCCCAAGAAATCACGATTGTTTTAACTTAAATCAATGATCCAGATGTTCTGCTTGTAACTGGATTTGGTTCATAGCAAATTTGTATCAGACTTACTACAATGGTCTAGACATTACCTGAACTGAACATCCTTCCGAGGTTTTAAAGCATTAGGGTTCTTTGGAGAACGGGGCACCTTGCCCAAAGAAAGCTTTTGGCACCTTAAACGTGAAGAATGAAGCAGCAATTAGCAATTAATGCAGACAGATACAAAACACAAACCCCATTAAGAATCAAATCAGACATACCCAAATTCAAGAGTACTAAAATTGAAACGTAAAGAATCAATAATTCATCTTTCAAATTTATTTACAAACCTCGATCCATTTGCATCGTCCCTATCCGGACTCATCCGCATGTTCTCCATCTCGATTTCCCCCACTTTTGTACCTTGCGATTGATTTCTTGATTTTTCTTTTTTCCCAAACCCTCCAATTTTCAAACTAATTTATATTTATATATATATATATATATATAAAACTGGGTTGAAACGCTGTGGATGCGCCACGTGTCTTATACAGTCTTAATGACAAGCATTAATTACAGCTAATCATTTAATATGAGCATAATAAATACGGTATAAATCTCAGCAAAATATTAATTATAGTTTAATAAATTTATTATAAAATTACATAAAAACATTACGGTGATTTGATTCGAAATTTAGTAAAAAATTATTTTGAAAAAAATTCTAAAATGTAAATAATAACGTCCATTGCGAAAAATGCTTTCAATTGAGTATAAGTTTCATTATATTTATTGAAATATTTTGATATGTAGAGATGATTAAAGTGAGTGTCTCACAATAATTTACATTTACGTAAAAAACGTTTTGAGAAAGTTATAAAACTTAGACCATTAAATCCGGTAAGAAAAATATATTTGGGAGAGTCATTGTATTTATTAAAAATAGAACTTAAAAGAAAACTACTAAGAGATAAGTTTTTATAGTGTTAGAATAAAAAAATTATATTGCGAGAAATTAAATACATTTGAGATCTTGATAAGTTTAAATAGTGTGATAAGAAGTATGTATGTACACAGCAACACGAGTGCATTTGAATAATCAAAGCAAAAGTAATGATTGTTAAGTAATATAGTATTATAAACGAAATGAAAAAGTAGAAAACACGCTACATTTTTCTTTAATATCTTCAATTAAATATGTGTGCGTCAAGTATAAAATATTGATTATGACTAATTAAATATTACTTTTAGTTAAATATTTTATATGTTATCTTTTAAATATTTTGAAATTAAACCTCAGAAAATAATATTTGATAAAGTTCAACCTATTTTATTGAGAGGTAATCTATTAAACATCATTGTAGAAAAATAATATAATTGATAGTTGTTTAAAAAAACAAAAGGTGCAAATTTCTTATAGATATGTTTGACACATGACACTTCCAACACACAATCAAAACAATTGAATAAGTTGAGTTTGGACGCTATATGTTTGATACATAAATATCACACGTTATACATAATAAATTATATTCACATCATATTGAACAACATTAACTGATTCGGGATATAATGTATCGTTAAATAATATAATTTGAGAACTCAATGTTGATCATTGCGTTATTCAAATAAATTTTATTTTAATTAATATGATATTTGATAAGTTACAAATTTATTTATAAAACGCTGATCATGCATAATTAATTATCACTTATTAATTTTAATTACAATTGTATGTATTTTATTTTAAAACATTGAAGTTAAACCTAAAAAAATTAAATTTGAGAAAAATTAATTTATTTTTATTTATAAGTAAAAATATTAAAGATCATATATGAGTTATATTATTTTTCTTCAATTATAATAATAAAATTTTAAAACAGGTCGCGCGAAGCGCGGGATACTACCTAGTTTATATTTATTTTTCGTCCCAAACCCTAGAATGTTCAAACTAAAGATATAGATTGGACCTATACGCGGAAAAACGGATCCGGATATAAATTGTACTAGTATAGAGCGGTATTTTAGAATGTCATGTGTAGAGAACTTAACAATTAGAGCTAATAATAATAATAATAATAATAATAATAATAATAATAATAATAATAATAATAATAATAATAATATATAAATAAACTTTGAATTTTATTTGTAATTATCTACAATTGTTAATGTGTAAAAATACTAAGAATTAAAATAGAACGAATTTTACATTTTTACTCTGAATAAGTTTATGATTAAAAAAAGAAGATTGTTAGTTTAATTACAAAAACTTATGCTTATTTTTACGCATTTGAAGTATATAACTATTTTTGTAATTTTTGTTACAATATACGGAATAACAATTTAAATGGAGTAAAAAATTTAAAGAATAAAAAAGTGAAAAGCACACACTGATTTTAATAATATGAGTAAAATCTGCATATGTTTTAAATAGAAAATTTACGACATTTAAAATACATATATTTGACTAATGAGATAATAATGAATGAAATAAATTTGGCCCAACTATAGAAGTTGCGATATTTGATAAGATACTTGACACATAAAGACCATATATTAAGTTCAATACATATCTAGATAAAGTTAGGCCAAATTTCTAGTTAAAGCATTTAGGCGGGAAAATTTTCAGTTTTCTTATTCTTTTAGTTTAAGGGGGATGATACAGATTCAGATTCATATCGAGTCCTCTATCTACTTCAACAATAGGTGAAACTCCCATTTTTCCGTTTAAAAAATATTTCTTAATTTGGGTTTAGTATTTTTAGCATATAATTTAGGTAGGATGAGTTATATGTGGGAATAATTTTTTAAATGTAAATATGTATATATAAGATTCAATATATTACACTTGAATCTCAGCAGTTCGGAAGGTCGTATCGGACCCTGTTTCTTTTTCTCCCTGTTTTTCAATTACGCGTCCGAGCTCATTTCAGGAATCAACCTGTTCGATTTCAGCCTCAAATAACGAGTTTTAACACATTTTTCACGTTAATCCGAGTTTCGGCGAATGCTGGTTTGTGGCACACCGACACCCCCAAATGTCTTCCGTTGGTGCTCAAACTTTGCGTGGCCGCTTTATCTGACCCGAGGAACTTTCTATGTGATTTCCGGAGAATTTTGTTCCGGGACCCCGAAATCCCGAAAAACCGTGTATTATAACTAGATAAAAAGGTGACAATCATGGACCTTGCAGTAAAAGAGATACATCAAAAAATCTCTTCATTACACCAAGAACTATTGCGACTTGCAACGACAGTCTCCGTAGCATCTCCAATTATTTCCCAAAAAGAGGCCGAATTAAAAACCCTAAAAGCACAGTTATCCTCCTTACAAAATCCAAAAACACCACCAAATATGCCCTGTGACATATTCACTCCATACCCCAGTTTATACACCACCTTTTGAAAAACATCCACAACCTCTTCCAATACTACCCCCAGAATCAAATCCTTTCGGAGCATCTTCTTTCCTTCCAACAAAAGTTTTGGAGGAAGGACATGTCACAAAAAAGAGGCAGTCAACATCAACTGATGAAGGAAAAACATCTACAGTAACCCAAACTGAACCTTCTACAACTCAAAATCCAGAAGACGCCTCACAATTCATGAAGGAATACCATAACCCCATCTCTTCCTTTCTAACCAAAATAGCCAATCCCAAAATAAAGAAGCCTATGTCTCAATGTTCAGTAGACGAGGTTTTAATGCCAGAATTTATGATGGCTGAACCAACTCATGTTGAGGAAGTCGTTGAGAGTGATACAGAGAATCCAGAGGGAACTGAACAACCTGAAACTCATCCTCCACCAGGTTGGAACCCTAAAAGTCAAGATATACCAGGCCATGGTTTCTCCTTTGATAATATCCCACCTTCAAAATGGAGAGACAAGATTTACGAAATGCATGCCTGGTGTACCGAACAACTTCTTTACCCTGGAGCTCAACTTACAATAGTAATAGATAGACTAGTCTCAAGATTTTATGGTTGTCTACGGCAATGGTGGATTAGTCTTGGGGGTTATAGACAATTGCAAATCCGACAGTCCTCCACAGTGGACGCTTTCATTGGAAACATCCATAATGAATTTCTAGGTGCTTGGGATCATTACACGACTCAAGCAAGAGAAGAATTCCTCAATATGAAATGTTGTTCATTCATGAGGAAAGATAAGAGCCAAAGCTTAAACTGCCATGGCTCTGATACCACGTTTACGAACACATAGTAAGTACAACCACAAAGGAGGTTGAATAGGATCGAAGTTGTAATATTAAGAATAAGGAGAAGAAGCTAGAACTTATTTTAGGAACAAGAGTAAAGAAGATTTTTATGTGAAGTGTTTTTTTTTTTTGATTTCAACTTAGCTTGTGTTTGTGAGCTCACAAGCCTCTCTATTTATACTACTCAATGGAGGTTACATGATAAGCATGCCACACACACTTGGCACACTTTGGTGTTACACCCTGCACTACACCTAAGACACTTTGCTAACTTATTTATCTTACACTTAGCACCTATGTAGAGAGGCTTGTGAGCTCACAAACACAAGCTAAGTTGAAATAAAAAAAAAACACTTCACATAAAAATCTTCTTTACTCTTGTTCCTAAAATAAGTTCTAGCTTCTACTCCTTATTCTTAATATTACAACTTCGATCCTATTCAACCTCCTTTGTGGTTGTACTTACTATGTGTTCGTAAACGTGGTATCAGAGCCATGACAGTCTAAGCTTTGGCTCTTATCTTCCTAAAAGGTATTAAAGTATAATGAGTTATCCCCTCTACAAATACCCTAAGTATGGAAAGTATGCTCTGTGGTTGCCACTATGTGGATCTTCCACATCAGAAAAAATTTATACTAGGAGAAATAAAGTGTAGAGAATTAATTATGATGTTCTTAAAAGCTTGTACCTTGAGACAAAAGTTTAAAACTATGTGTTGTCTCGGTTTAGCAATTTTAAAAACATCAAAATTACTTCTTTATACCGCTATATTATACTAAAGAGGAGGAACACTCATTATAATTTAAAACTTTAAAGGAAAGATAAGAAATAAGGCATTCTGTTATGGTTTCTGGTCTCATATAAAAAAATATGGAAAATACTTCTAATATTTTAGCACATCCATTTTCCTCTTCTCGCAAATCAAATGCTAATAAAGTAGATTATCTTTATGAAGTAGAATATGTAGATAAAAAAGAAAAAGTCCCTATTACTCAACTTCCCTTGTTAAATCCATACCGAGCCTTTACAAAACCAAATTCCTCATTTCCAAAAGTAATCAAACAAGCACTCGGCCCACACAAAAATACAGCTAGAGAGATTGTTCTAGCCTCACACTTAGAACAACATTTTGTTCCAGCTACAGAAGCAGAACAAATGATTCCCCTCCGACTTAATGAAGCTATGCTTCACTCCTGGAAAACAAGTGGTTACACCCACCTTCATTATGGAGCAGTACGTTTAGCACTAACTCTCCATGGAAGGAAAGGTCTTCCTGTTGTGGCACGAATAGCCCTATTGGATACAAGGTATAAAGAATACAAACATGCTTGTATTGCAACTATACAAACAACACTCAATGCAGGTACTGTATTTATTACTCTGTTTCCAAATTTTAATATGGCATTAGAAGACCCACAAATTCTCCAAAATCTCCAAATCCAGCTACAAATAACTGGAACCCCACAAATTGGAAACACCTATGCCGCAACTTTACACCATCAAATGGCATATAGAGTCCAAAACCATGCAATGGATCTTAGTATTCCAAGGGATACAAATGATGCTCTCTTTATCCAATTAGAAACACCACATAGCCCCTCTTGTATCCATATACCCAGACAAATTCCCAAAAATGAACTCATCAAATTGCTCCCAGAGTCCTGGATTACTCACTATGAAAGAATACATGATGTCAACACTCCTATACAATCCATAGACTCCAAAATTACCAAACAAAAAGATGGCACCATTGAGATCTTTTTCAAAAAAGAACCAAATGAAAAATCGTGTCCACCAATTTTCTGTACTAAAATAAATACTATCACTCCACTTTTCATTCCGATGAAACAAAATGAGAGTTAGCTTAACATTCCTATACATTCCTTTAACTCTCTCGGAGATCCAGTATACGTATTTAAAGATGAGTCAGGACACAAGTACTTTGACATCTGTGACTGTGAGAATTGCATGATGACAGACTTAGATGAAGATGACTATCCAAAGAAACAAAACAAAAACAAAAAATCCTCACAACAAATCCTCAAAGAAAAATATATATCAGGGGATCCTAATGTTGGTCTCTTGGGAGAACCAACTGGAAAAACTTTTGAGTACTATGTACAATATTCCAACCAAGAAAAACTTATCAATCCACAACAAGAGATCCCTACCTGTTTCATATTTGGTCCATCCTCTTCTCAAGACATAAATTTTCCACCAACCGAGTTTGAGGAAGAAAATTCAAAACATTCTTGGAAAATTAAAAATCCAGTCATCAAAAACCCTGATGGTTCCACAAAGCAAATAAGTGCTGCAGAAGCAACATTAAACTGGCAATCAGAAAATGCACGAGCCCAAAACAATCTATTGCAGCAACTAGATAAAAAGGTGACAATCATGGACCTTGCAGTAAAAGAGATACATCAAAAAATCTCTTCATTACACCAAGAACTATTGCGACTTGCAACGACAGTCTCCGTAGCATCTCCAATTATTTCCCAAAAAGAGGCCGAATTAAAAACCCTAAAAGCACAGTTATCCTCCTTACAAAATCCAAAAACACCACCAAATATGCCTTGTGACATATTCACTCCATACCCAGTTTATACACCACCTTTCGAAAAACATCCACAACCTCTTCCAATACTACCCCCAGAATCAAATCCTTTCGGAGCATCTTCTTTTCTTCCAACAAAAGTTTTGGAGGAAGGACATGTCACAAAAAAGAGGCAGTCAACATCAACCGATGAAGGAAAAACATCTACAGTAACCCAAACTGAACCTTCTACAACTCAAAATCTAGAAGACGCCTCACAATTCATGATGGAATACCATAACCCCATCTCTTCCTTTCTAACCAAAATAGCCAATCCCAAAATAAAGAAGCCTACGTCTCAATGTTCAGTAGACGAGGTTTTAATGCCAGAATTTATGATGGCTGAACCAACTCATGTTGAGGAAGTCATTGAGAGTGATACAGAGAATCCAGAGGGAACTGAACAACCTGAAACTCATCCTCCACCAAATTGGAACCCTAAAAGTCAAGATATACCAGGCCATGGTTTCTCCTTTGATAATATCCCACCTTCAAAATGGAGAAACAAGATTTACGAAATGCATGCCTGGTGTACCGAACAACTTCTTTACCCTGGAGCTCAACTTACAACAGTAATAGATAGACTAGTCTCAAGATTTTATGGTCGTCTACGGCAATGGTGGATTAGTCTTGGGGGTTATAGACAATTGCAAATCCGACAGTCCTCCACAGTGGACGCTTTCATTGGAAACATCCATAATGAATTTCTAGGTGCTTGGGATCATTACACGACTTAAGCAAGAGAAGAATTCCTCAGTATGAAATGTTGTTCATTAATGAGGAAAGATCTTGAACGACATTATGAAAGAATGTCCAAGCGGTTTTATGCTCTTGGAGGAATGGATGATGTAAATCTTAAGCAAGCTTATCTAAATTCCCTTCCAGAGCCATTAGGAAATGAAACCGCTAGGCAGTTTTCCCTCAAAAATATACCCCTGAACACTGCCACACTAGGAGAACTCTATCAAACATCGCTTGCAGCTCTAGAAAAACTATGTAACCATCAGAAGTTTTTCAAGCAACTACAAGAACAAGGAAAACTTCTGGGAAAAGCATGTGATCACCCTGAGCTCTCAATTAAGTGCAAACCTAAAAAGTGTGGATGCACATCCTCAGAAGGACAAAAACACAGAGGTTACAAAAAGAAATGGAAAAGATTTCCCCGATTATTGTAGACACCTCGTTTCTGCACCCCTCGCAAACCACCCGGTGATGATTGGGCCGCATGTTTGGTACGAGGAACGATTTGTGACAGTTCGTAAGTTTATCGTCAAGTGATTGCTCAAACATTAATGTCTACCTCTTAGTTGTCATCTACGTGCCGATACGGTCGTTTTGGCAGTAATTAGAGTACATTTGGAGTCCGGGTCAAAAACCGTCTTCATTTCTATAAACCGTCAAATCCCGAGTCAAAGCAATGTGCTTGTCTACCTAAGGTTAGGATGTCATAAAATGTCATGATTATTCTCATTTTGAGTCCCATGTCACTTCATTAGGCTAAAACTTAAAGTTTACATTACAAAATGTGCATTTCATTTAGTTAAAATGACAACCCGACTTTTAGGCCCGTTTTACGAGGTCATAACGAGTTTTATGGGTCAGGCCTATTTCACAGAAAGTTCTAGATCTTTCTCTTAGCTTTCCAACGCCACCGAAATCACCTTATTCCGAGTCTTGTAGAGAAAGTTATGCTTAAAATACGACAGGCTGTCAAACGCGTTTTTACGCGCGAGAGAAACCTACTCGGGAAAGGACGCGCAAGTTTGCGCCTCTTCCAAGGGACGTAGCACCTGCTGCGCCTTTTCCCAGGGTTTTCTTTTTGTCCAAGTTTCCGTGTTTTAACCTAAGTCGGTTATTTCCGGATCTTTCCTTCCGTATCCTAGTCCTACCATATTTCCTCCGTGTGATTAGTATAAATAGGAGCCTTCGTTCCTCATATTTCTCACGCGAGTGTCCGCCCTTCTCTTCTCCCTTTGCATTCTAGACTTCGTTCTTACTAATTGGCGCCTACGTGCTTGGACTTCCGACCACGTAAGCTCGGATCTTCCGGTACCAGACCTCTCCGTTGCATGACCGACCAATTTGACCAACTACACTCAATCAATCTAATTAATCAATTTGTTTCAATCGTTTTCCTCTTACGAGGGCACTCTCTTTGCATTCGCGTCGAGCATTCACTAGTCGATATCTTAGTTCATCTCGTTCCGTCAACATGTAAGTCTGAGGGTGTATAATTCTCTTTTATTTATTGTATTTCATTTATCGTATCCATTGTAAGATTTATGTCGAAAACACCATTAAAACCGATTTCTAAAACCGTGCTTTAAAACTCTTTTTTTGCGGATTTCCAGTAGACAGACGTCGAGAAAAGACGCAGCAACTGCTGCGCCTCTTCGAAGGAGCGCAGTTCCTGCTGCGCCTCTTCGTGAGGCTGCCGCAGTTCCTGCTTCTTTTCTTCTTCCTCGTCCTCTGTAATTCGTTTCTTTTTCATTTGTTATTTGTTCGTATGTTAATTCTTTGATATAATCGCCACTGATAATTCACACGTATATTGTATCATATTAATCATCATCGTTAACATGTTTTAATTATTCAAATCCGACTTAAATCCCAAGTAATTCATATTCGCGGGTTTTCGTCATTAAATTCAAACCCGGATTTTAGAAATTCAATTTGTCCATATTGAATTTCTGGAATTCATCCTTTGATATATTTGCATCCATATTCATTGTATATTCGTCATTAATTCGTCATCATTCATTATGTTTAGTCTAATTAATTTGTTTAGTTAGTTTGTTAATTCTTTCATTAACATCGCTCCTTCTTGTAATTAATCCATCTTAATTCCGTCTCATTCATGTTTATCGCTTTTATGACCATCATTCGCATGTAATTAACCTGTTAATCACTTCCATCCGAGTAAATATTATCAATCAATCATTAAATTTACCAATCGACATTAACGATTTGCAGTTCCGGCTTCACAGCCAGAATTCACCCTTGGAACAGACGCAAAGAATCGCCGCGCCTCTTCCAGGGCGCGATCTTGCGCTTTGTTCGAGGATGAGTTCGTCCTCGAACTCCTTTTCGCCTTGACGTAATTAATTAGGCTACGTATTTACTAACTAATATCCGTATTATCACCTTCTAATTCCTGTTCGTTAATTTATTTAATTCTTTCTTATTCTTTTTCTCAAATCATCCGTTTTAAAGGTATTTTCGACATAAATCGCCTATTCTAATGTAATTATTGTAATTTTCGTTATTGTAATTTATAATTATTGTATTTCTCTTATCATTTGTATGTTTTCACATGTAAATCAGTATTAAATCCAACTTCGACATTGATTGTATGCTAATTACGTGTTTCACCGACTTAGTTAATTCTTCACATGCTAGGATTAATCTAATGGATGTTGCATTGCATGCATATAGCCGACGATATATCGAGTACGAATAACTTCCCTAATCATTAGTAGAGGCCGCTATCGAGGCGGGCGGGATTAGGTGTTCGATCAAAAGAGCTTCCTAATACGTACCCTCACCCCTTACTCCAGATCTCCGTGAGCACCCGTGTTCATTGGCATCCACGAGAGTCATTCTAGACATAGGATGCTAAGGGTAACGATTGCTTAGTGTTCATGTCACTACTTTGTGTCTTGACATGACACGAGGTATTCGAACGGTTCCAATTTCCCATAAAAATTGGTGGCGACTCCATACAAAATGCAAACGCTTGTTTTTCGTTCCTCACCAAGCGCCCCCGTGGGCGGCCCGCTGTCCACAGTTTGGCGACTCCCCTGGGGATAATACACTTACGTGTAGCAAGGGTGAAACTTGAACAAGGTTAGGGAATAAGTTTGTACAAGACAATTGTCGGTTTTCATAACTCGGTCTTCCTAGATCGTTTATTCGGCCTTATTAGGCCCAACCCAACCCATTCGACCAATCGTCCCGTCTAAACGGTCCTAGTTCTTATTTGGGCCTAAGGATGGATAGCGATTGACGTCATCCATACCATGATGCTTACTCTTGTTTGTATCAAGGGCCTTCACTACTTGAAGAAATGGGCTAGGAATCGGCCTTACTCTTGTTTGGCACGAGCCTCTCCACAGACTTCGGGTTTGATGGTTCGGTATGGCAACCCACCCTTTAAACCAAAACCCTTTTAAATGCACTCAGCATCCCGTTATAATGCTTGTATAAATGTTTGTACCTTACGTGATCACCATTTTCTAAACGAAACCATGACGATATTTGTAAAATTAAAACCTCTTTTTAAAACGTAAATATTTTCGGGAAAAGGCAAAACAAAGTCCAAACTCTGTCCGTATGTCGAGTCAAACTTCGGGCCTAAAACCCATTTCAAAATCCGTGCAACAAAAAAAAAAAACCAAATAAAAAACGAAAAAAATAGAAAACGTCCAAAACAAAAAAAACCCAAAAAAAAAAAACAAAAAAAAACAAAAAAAAAAACAAAAAAAAAACGTCAAAAAAAAAAGAGTCCGAAAAAAAAAAAAAAAAAAGAAGAAAAAAAAAACCAAAAAAACGTTTTATTCAAAAGATTTTCAAACCATGTAAATGTGAATGTGTAAATTCAATCGGGCTAAGTTAGAGTCAAAGTTCAAACGGACTGTGTCCTAGTCCGAACTCCGTCGAGTCATGAACCCGTCTTTTCTTTATATTTTGGGTCTTTTCAAAATTAAGTCAAATCCTAAGGCGTCGCGCCGTCATTGTGGACCTCCCTACCCCAATTCAGTTAGGATCTAAACACTCGAGTCACACGTCCCGAGGCTCAACACACGAGTCTCAATGGGCCTCATATTTGAGTCTAAATTACAGCAGTCTTCTTAACACCTATAAGCAAACCTCGAGTCCAGAATCAACACGTGTCTTCAATCCCGTCAATAAGGTCAACTGCATAAATGTCATTCTGTCAAAGTCAACACTCGAGTCTAAAATTATAGTCAAGCACCGTGAATTCAAACACGAGAAGTCGCTCACGACATTTCATGAATTCACAAGTCAAGTCTAGATTTGTCATCTTGTCCCTTCCTTTGTTTGTTGCCTTAGTATGCGTGATCCCATGTCAAATCAAGTTGTAATGCGCGTCATTTCTGTCGAGTAGGAATCCGGCAAGTTCTGTCAATCAACAAGGTCACGAAGGAGCTCAAGCCACAATCACCATGTCTCTCCAAGACATTTATGCCATGGTCCTACGAGTTCAAGCTACACTGGAAAATTTGAGCATTCGCGTCCTCACCCTCGAGAATGGAATGGTGGAAAAGAACATCCCAACTAGAGAAACCTCTAGTCTAGGTCGTCCAAAACTTAACCATCGTCCTAGAAAGCCGAAAATAGCTGAAAGGAAACCTGGGAGGCATCAAATGGTGCTTACCGATTTAGGCATGTCTTATGCCGATGCTTTGAAGAGACTTTCTGCCCAAGGCAAGCTACATCCAATAGGACCGACTCCGGATCCACCTTTAGAGAAACAGATGAACCTCTGGAAGGGCAACAAATACTGCTTATATCACCAAGGTAGAGGTCATGATATTGAAGAGTGTTTTCTCTTGAAACACACCATCCAAGATATGATCGAAGAGGGCATGCTTCCTAAGCCACCTTCTGTCGAGCAATCCAAGAAAATCGACCCTCTTGGGTCTAATATCATTAAACATGACGAAGAATCATCCCTAGACTGTTCTCACCTCCTCGCTCCTCATGGTAGTGAAGAAATCAATGTCCTCGAAGATGAAGATATCCAAAATGGAATGCTCATGCTTTCCATGGCCTTTGACAACAAATTCTCCAAAATAGAAGGAGCCATTGATAATCTAAACTTCCGACTTTCCAACATGGAGAAACAGTTTGCTGAAATGAGTAAAAAGCTTGATGCCCAACCTCTCAAGATAAAAAATGTCCAGACAAACCCTCAACTTGACAGTCTTAAGGAGAAAGCAATAAGCGGGCAATCTATTCCTAGTTCTTCTCATCCAAGAATCAAAATCAACAAAGGCAACCTCATGGAGCCTTCGGGGTCATTTACAAAGGCTTCTGAAAATAAGGGCACACCTCTAGGAAATTTACCAACATTGGTATTAGATACGCCGATGCCTTTCAGAGACTCATGGAACAACGAATGTTGAAGCCTATAGGACCTACACCAGAACCAGATAAGAAATCCAAGTTCTGGGACGAGAACTCGCACTGTGAATACCATATAGGCAAAGGGCATGATACAGAGAAATGTTTCAAATTAAAACATGTCATTCAGGATATGATCGAAAGTGGGAAGTTGTCCCTCTCAACTTTTAAGCCACAAGGTAGCTTAGGCAATCCTCATGGATATACCACTTATCAAGAAACTCTTCTTGACTGTTATCCTTCCAGTGTTCCCAATAATGAGGACGGGGTGCTCAAATGGATGAATGCTCAAAGTCAGATGTCGAAGCCAGTTGCTAGAAGAGTAAACGTTCAAGCGTGGGCCGATGATTACGAGTCTAGATCTGAAATCGAGTCAAAGTCTGGGTCCGAGTCCGAGTTTTAGGCTTTCTATCTCATATTTGTTCTAGTAACTTTCTTCGTGTCCATTTCCATTCCTAGTGACAACCTGGGGGCTGTCCCATGAGTCACGAGTCTTCTCATATCTATGTTATACATTTATTATTCATTTCAATAAAAGCACACTTTTCAATCCATATATTCTATCCCGTCTCTTCCTTTATCCTTTTCCTGTGACAACAAGAATTGATTTGAGACATTTTAAAAAATGAACAACAACAACCACACGTTCCAAGTCGATGTGAGTACACTTAAATGATGTTCCGTTCAAAGTTGTAGAGGACCTGAAACTCCGTGTTCTTTTCTTACCTATTCCATGTCTGGCAATAGAAACCACAATATAACCCTAGTCTAGGACGAGCCTATCTCAAGAGATTCTAGGACAAATCCACACCATCTCCCTTGTTAGCGATCCATGACGGAAGGCAAGCCCATTCCCCACAATAAACAACCCGTGTTACTAAAAGACCAACCCGTTTCACACCAAAGGTGCTAGTCTGACCCAAGTCCATCCAAGACGATACGAGCCATGATGAAAGACAAAAGGCTCAATCAAGAGAAATACCAAAGATCAATATCCAAGACAAAAGAGTCAAAAGAAGAAGGCTCAATCAAGCAAGTCAAGTCAATATCCAAAGTTAAAGTAATCCTTCAAAACCTGATCAAAAATCTGAGCAAAAGCCGAGATATATTCTAGACCAAGAATCTGAGTCTGAATCAAGAACAATCCTGAAATCAAATACTGTATGGAATACTGCTGGAGTCTATATAGAATCAAGACATCAATCAAGATGGTCATCTAGCACCCTCATTTAGCCTTTCACCCATCATACCCTAAGTCCTTCTCGAGACCGTTATAGGGAGATAGTTAGGAATTTTGAGAATCCTCTCAAGCTCGTCAAATATACCTATCCTTTAGGGCCAAGACATGGAAACTTGATCCCACGTCATTTCAACCTACCTTTATGTGCTCAGGCTACGTCAAGCCAAGAGACCCCATTTCCAAGCCACATTACAAGCCATAACCCCATCAAGCCTTAACTCCACAAAATCAAGCTCCAGAGATTTATTCATCAAAGCCTCTTATTACCGAGCTCCACATTCCAAATATCCAATCCAGTTTCACCTTGACCCATACACGGAGTCTTCAAATACTTTGCCACCTAGAACGGGACACACCCAATTCATCCTTAGGGTCCACTTTAGGTGCGCTCACATGACAAGGAAATTTTTACAAACTTAGTTATACCTCTTTGGTCTATGATCAGAGAGGGTTATCTCAAATCAGTTCTTCGAGTCACCAAAGGAATACACCCTTGTGACCCCTGCACTTTAAGGCCCTAACAACATAGCTTAGGCACACACCTGAACTACGAGCATGGTTTGATTTCACCTCTTCAGGTGGATACGTAGGCAGTCCTTTCTTACACAAGAAGGATACAACCACAACACCTAAACAAAATTAACCAAACCTCAGAACTACGATCTGGTTTGATTTCACTTCGCGTGAATACGTAGGCAGTCCTCAAGGACACAACCATCCCCACTTCCAACTTTCAATCCCAATTATCAACCACCTCAACCATCCAACTTTCAACCTCTATTTCACAAACTTCCAACCTCAATTAACATCCCTTCCACAACCAACACCTCTACACTGGGGGCTTAATCTTGTCGCCCAGCCTCCTTTTTACCAAATTCCAGAGTCATCTTCTCATCCTGGGGGCTTCTCTTCCAAGATGTCACCATTCCTTTATTCCTCTAAGTCTAGCTAGTACTCGGTCCGGACAATGACAAAGGTCTTAGATCGATTCTCCAAGTTATCGGGCCTCGAGAAGTCTCTCTTGCAGCAAGCAACGACGAAGATGTCCTAGTAGACAGATGATCCATGGCTTATGCCTTGCCTTCATATGCATTCATCATTCTTGCAATTCTTATACCTTTGGAACTGATACGCATTATCACCCACACTTGGCTAGGAGTTGCGCATGCTTAAACAAAGTCTGTCAAAGTCATCCTCGTGTCGCGTCAAATCTAATTTGGTGTCGCGTCAGTCCAGGCTAAGTCTACCTTTCGCGTCGTGTCCTAGAAGGTTTATGTCGTGTCAAGTCACATGTCTAAAGCCCATTGAATATGCATAACGCATTACAAACGACAAACTTCTTTGAACAAGTTTTTAACAACTTTTATAAAGAAACAACTTTTGCAAAGCCTATGTGTTTCCTCATTCGGGGTCCATGCGATAATTGCTTACATGCATATATTAGATTGCATTCTTGTGTGGCTACTAACCGTGCAGGTAAGTATCAGAAGCAGTGCTCGCTCCAACTGGGGGCTTCGCCCAAGTCTTCATTCTCCCAGTAGCAAGCAAAGATTTTTGCAAAGTATTGCTCACTCAAGATTTCTTCCATGACGATCAAGATGTTCCTAGTCGTCAAAATATTTGTCCCAGTAAGCAGAAGATATTTTGCAAAGATTGCTCACTCAAGATTTCTTCCATGGCGATCAAGATGTTCCTAATCGTCAATATATTCCCCAACAAGAGTTCGCTTGAGACCGACGCAAGCAGATTCAACCTCAAGTTTTTGCCAGAGTTCGCTTGAGACCGACGCAGCGATTCCCTGCCAGTTTCTACCGACGTCCTGCTACCTTCGATATTATTGTTTCCACACAGAGTTCGGCAATGGTGTTGTTCTCCAGAAGTTCCCAAACCAGAGCCTCCTTCCTTAGGTTCGTAAACCCAAAGTTAGGATTCTTACCCCTAGATTCTTAGATCCCAAAATGGCTTCCTTTAGGTTCATAAGCCTTTAAGCTCCCACACCAACATCCTTAGGTTCATAAACCCATAAATCCTTTTGAAGTTCCCATACCATAGAAAGCTTGGATGCATGTGTCCAAAACAACAATTAGTAACCATTAGTTCCCAAACTTAACCCTAGGATCCCAATTCCTATTAGGTTCATAAGCTTTTGAAGTTCCCATACCAGCCGTCCTTTTAGGTTCGTATACCCAGGTTCGCACACCTAGCTCTTTAAGTTCCCAAACTCCCTAGAGTTCATACACTTCTACCCTTAGGATCATATTCCTTTAGGATCACCTTTTCCTTTTAGGATCATATTCCTTTAGGATCATCACTTCCTTAGAGTTCCTACACCTAAACCTTGGTTACCCCTTAAGTTGAACTTACTTTAGGCCTCCTTCCCGTCAATGCTTTCCTTTAGGGTCCCCATACCCTAGCACAATCCTTATATATCTTTTAGGTCTTACCCATAGCTCATACGCTTAACCTTAGCTCCTACGCTTACCCTTAGCTCCTATGCACCTCCGGAAGCATCTCGAGAAGAAGTCTCAGGTATGGTCTCTTCTTATGGCTGGCGAGCCTCCTTACGTAGTCTAATGGACTTTAAACGACCCTCCCCGATAGTCGACAGACTCTAAAATGTTCCCGACGACAGGTCCTTGGCTCAGACCCCTTGAACCGCCTCGCGTCGCCATAGTCGTCAGGTTGTAATCTTCGATTGACCTGATGGCTATACTTTGACTTTCGCCTTGTCCAAGCCTCAGTCAAAGTGGGGGCTCTGTAGACACCTCGTTTCTGCACCCCTCGCAAACCACCCGGTGATGATTGGGCCGCATGTTTGGTACGAGGAACGATTTGTGACAGTTCGTAAGTTTATCGTCAAGTGATTGCTCAAACATTAATGTCTACCTCTTAGTTGTCATCTACGTGCCGATACGGTCGTTTTGGCAGTAATTAGAGTACATTTGGAGTCCGGGTTAAAAACCGTCTTCATTTCTATAAACCGTCAAATCCCGAGTCAAAGCAATGTGCTTGTCTACCTAAGGTTAGGATGTCATAAAATGTCATGATTATTCTCATTTTGAGTCCCATGTCACTTCATTAGGCTAAAACTTAAAGTTTACATTACAAAATGTGCATTTCATTTAGTTAAAATGACAACCCGACTTTTAGGCCCGTTTTACGAGGTCATAACGAGTTTTATGGGTCAGGCCTATTTCACAGAAAGTTCTAGATCTTTCTCTTAGCTTTCCAACGCCACCGAAATCACCTTATTCCGAGTCTTGTAGAGAAAGTTATGCTTAAAATACGACAGGCTGTCAAACGCGTTTTCTACGCGCAGAGAAACCTACCCGGGAAAGGACGCAGCAAGTGCTGCGCCTCTTCCAAGGGACGCAGCACCTGCTGCGCCTTTTCCCAGGGTTTTCTTTTTGTCCAAGTTTCCGTGTTTTAACCTAAGTCGGTTATTTCCGGATCTTTCCTTCCGTATCCTAGTCCTACCATATTTCCTCCGTGTGATTAGTATAAATAGGAGCCTTCGTTCCTCATATTTCTCACGCGAGTGTCCGCCCTTCTCTTCTCCCTTTGCATTCTAGACTTCGTTCTTACTAATTGGCGCCTACGTGCTTGGACTTCCGACCACGTAAGCTCGGATCTTTCCGGTACCCGGCCTCTCCGTTGCATGACCGACCAATTTGACCAACTACACTCAATCAATCTAATTAATCAATTTGTTTCAATCGTTTTCCTCTTACGAGGGCACTCTCTTTGCATTCGCGTCGAGCATTCACTAGTCGATATCTTAGTTCATCTCGTTCCGTCAACATGTAAGTCTGAGGGTGTATAATTCTCTTTTATTTATTGTATTTCATTTATCGTATCCATTGTAAGATTTATGTCGAAAACACCATTAAAACCGATTTCTAAAACCGTGCTTTAAAACTCTTTTTTTGCGGATTTCCAGTAGACAGACGTCGAGAAAAGACGCAGCAACTGCTGCGCCTCTTCGAAGGAGCGCAGTTCCTGCTGCGCCTCTTCGTGAGGCCGCGCATTCTCGCTTCTTTTCTTCTTCCTCGTCCTCTGTAATTCGTTTCTTTTTCATTTGTTATTTGTTCGTATGTTAATTCTTTGATATAATCGCCACTGATAATTCACACGTATATTGTATCATATTAATCATCATCGTTAACATGTTTTAATTATTCAAATCCGACTTAAATCCCAAGTAATTCATATTCGCGGGTTTTCGTCATTAAATTCAAACCCGGATTTTAGAAATTCAATTTGTCCATATTGAATTTCTGGAATTCATCCTTTGATATATTTGCATCCATATTCATTGTATATTCGTCATTAATTCGTCATCATTCATTATGTTTAGTCTAATTAATTTGTTTAGTTAGTTTGTTAATTCGTTCATTAACATCGCTCCTTCTTGTAATTAATCCATCTTAATTCCGTCTCATTCATGTTTATCGCTTTTATGACCATCATTCGCATGTAATTAACCTGTTAATCACTTCCATCCGAGTAAATATTATCAATCAATCATTAAATTTACCAATCGACATTAACGATTTGCAGTTCCGGCTTCACAGCCAGAATTCACCCTTGGAACAGACGCAAAGAATCGCCGCGCCTCTTCCCAGGGCGCGATCTCTGCGCGCTTTTCCAGGATGAGTTCTGTCCCTGAACTCCTTTTCTGCCTTGACGTAATTAATTAGGCTACGTATTTACTAACTAATATCCGTATTATCACCTTCTAATTCCTGTTCGTTAATTTATTTAATTCTTTCTTATTCTTTTTCTCAAATCATCCGTTTTAAAGGTATTTTCGACATAAATCGCCTATTCTAATGTAATTATTGTAATTTTCGTTATTGTAATTTATAATTATTGTATTTCTCTTATCATTTGTATGTTTTCACATGTAAATCAGTATTAAATCCAACTTCGACATTGATTGTATGCTAATTACGTGTTTCACCGACTTAGTTAATTCTTCACATGCTAGGATTAATCTAATGGATGTTGCATTGCATGCATATAGCCGACGATATATCGAGTACGAATAACTTCCCTAATCATTAGTAGAGGCCGCTATCGAGGCGGGCGGGATTAGGTGTTCGATCAAAAGAGCTTCCTAATACGTACCCTCACCCCTTACTCCAGATCTCCGTGAGCACCCGTGTTCATTGGCATCCACGAGAGTCATTCTAGACATAGAATGCTAAGGGTAACGATTGCTTAGTGTTCATGTCACTACTTTGTGTCTTGACATGACACGAGGTATTCTAACGGTTCCAATTTCCCATAAAAATTGGTGGCGACTCCATACAAAATGCAAACGCTTGTTTTTCGTTCCTCACCAAGCGCCCCCGTGGGCGGCCCGCTGTCCACAATTATCTAGAAACAAAAAATGGAAATTTTTCAGAAAGAAAAAACAGAGAGGATTCAAGAAATCAGATCGGTGCTATATTTGCAAAAAGAAAGGGCATTATGCAAAAGATTTCCTAAACAAAAAGAAAAGAAATAATCTTATGGGATATCTGGCACAAATTGAAGATATTGATGATGCCGATGTTGAGTCCATCTTCTCCTTTGATGATGAACCAACGGATGACACCATTTTGGCAATGACAATGGAACCTGGGAGGATCCATCTGAGGAGTCAGACCAAGACTCTGACTATGATGAAGGTATTACCGATCAATTTGTCAGGTTTGATCTTTGTCCCATAGAAGCCTGTAAGGCAGAACCACAAAATGACATTATTCCGACTTATCCCTTTCAGCCTTCCCCAAATGCAAAAATCTACATTTTCCCAAATAAATATGACAAACCAATACCTTTGCATACTTTAATACTGGTGTTGCATCCTCCATAATCAAACCGAGTATTCTCCCATCATCACATTGGGAGGCATGCTCTGTAGCATTTAAGGCAGCAAATGGACAGGTTTTCTATATATCTCTTAAGAGTAAGCCGATCTACATTCAACTATTTCCAGGTTACACACTGAAAACTAAAGTATATGGGTCTAATCTTCCTGGAAAAGACTTTATACTTGTGTTGATGTCCTACACAGTCTTAGAAGAGTATCATGGCATCCAAAAGGCCTAAAAGACAAAAATCATTTGTTGCCATGGACATCAACCCCTCGCCTTTATTCTTATGAAATCCTTCATCCCATAAGAGATAGTATAACCAAAACCTCATGTGCAGAGTCCCATTCTGAATTATTCACCAAATGCTCCTCTCCATTATGGCAAAATCCTGAATTCTTTATCACTTTGCCATTCATAAAGAATGAGGATGTCAACCCAACAAAGGCGAGTCATATAGGAATGAACCTAGATCATTACACTCTAGCCCTCCAAGAAATTGACCAGCTACAAAAAGAAAACCTAATTGAGCCAACAACCTCCCCATGGGCTTGTGAAGCATTTTATGTCAACAAAAGAGCGGAACAAGTACGTGGAAAATTGCGGTTGGTTATCAATTACCAACCTCTTAACCATTTCCTTGCAGATGACAAATTTCCACTACCAAAAAGAGAGGTTCTTTTCCAAAAATTACCCAAGCAAAAATATTTTCAAAATTTGATCTTAAAGCTGGATTTTGGCAGTTAGGAATTAAACCAGAAGAGAGGCCAAAAACCGGTTTTTGCATTCCTAACCGACATTACCAATGGAAGGTCATGCCATTTGGGTTAAAAACAGCTCCATCTTTATTCCAGAAAGCAATGATCAAAATCTTTAAACCCATCCTCACCGATGCCTTGGTCTACATAGATGATATTCTCTTTTTTTCCACGGATATTGATTCGCACTCAGTCCTGATAACAAAGTTTCATGATATTGTTCAACAATATGGGATAATGCTTTCAGAGAAAAAAAATGGTCGTTGGGGAAACAGAAATTGATTTTCTTGGAATGAAAATCTCCAAAGGTCATTACCACCTTCAACCTCATATTGCTACCCAACTTGAAGAATTTCCAGATGAAAAGCTCTCTTACAAGCAAATCCAGCAATTTCTTGGTATTGTCAATTATATGGCAGATTTTATTCATGACCTAGCAAAGCACATGTCAATATTATCAAATTGAGTTGAAGAAAAATCTTTGCTCCTTGGAGCCAAGAATGCACAGAAGCCATAAGAGAGTTGAAACGCATTACAAAAACTCTCCCAGCATTAACAATCCCTTCAAAAGGAAAGAGAATTCTACAAACAGATGCAAGTGATTGTTATTGGGGTGCTGTCCTACTTGAAGAAGACGAGAAAGGCAATAAACAGATATGTGGATATAAGAGCGGAGCTTTCAAAGAAGGTGAAAAACACTACCACTCAACTTACAAGGAGATCCTTGCAGTCAAAAGAGGTATTGAAAAATTCAAATTCCATCTTATCGGACAACATTTCCTGATAGAAATGGACATGTCATCATTCCCGAAAATGATACAATTTAAGCAGAAAGCTCTTCCCCAAGCACAACTCCTCCGTTGGGCAAGCTGGTTTTCTCAATGGAAGTTTGATGTCAGACATATAAAAGGAAAAGATAATTTCCTTCCAGATTTCCTGTCAAGAACACAACGTCAGATTTCCTCAATCATCCCTATGATTTATATGTTCAATCCTGCACAATCAGATGAAGACTCCCTAAATTCATTGGTACACCGTATGCCTCAGGGTTTACAAGAAGAAATTATCAAAAAAGCCCTAACCACCAGAGGCATTGAAACCCTTCATAAACTCCTTATCTTATACGTCTATAGATATGGATTAGATGAAGGCCCTCTTCTTGGTCTACCTTTCCATCCGACGTATCCGTTCCTCACCACTATCAGCCTTAACCCAAGCCATTATAGCAAATTTCCCTGTAAAGCCTATCTCCTGCTCTGGTATCTTGCTGAATTATACACTATTGGGGTGCTCATAGAGAAAGGTCCAATATTACAGTATTTAGCGAAATGTCTTTTAACCAGAAGGAAGCCTCAATACAAGCTACTGTATAAATGGTTAACCTTGTTCCAAAATCCCACTTGGTGGCAAGAAAGTATCCGAGAGAAAGAAGGCCATACAATATTTATCACCTTCAAGATTACCATCTTCCCAGTCCAAGAAAGCAATGAAATCCAGGTGCAACGAAGATACGACACCCAAGTCAGAACAGGATATAGGGGATCCTTAGCTAAAGAAAAACATTTCAGCAGGCGAACACGTGAACTAGCTGCTCTCAATAGAGTAAAAGACTCCACCGTGGATAGAAGGTTATTTTGCTTACTCACAGCAAATTGGCATAATACAGACACGTATCCTCAAAAGTTTGCTCAAGAGATCAGAGAAATGTTAGATGTCTTCCATAGCCAGTACTCCTGGCCCATCAATCATCATGATCACCCAAGATTCAGAGTTGAGAGACATCCACGTATGGTCAAAAAATATATTCCCGGTCTTAAAATATATGTTGATGAATATCTCTCAAGAAGTGAAGAAAGTGATTCTGATGACAGTGACAGCTCAATGTGAACGTCGCCCTTTTCTGGAGAGAGGGGGAATAAGACAAGAAAATATAGAATAAGACAAAGGAATGTAAATGTAAATAAATAATCCAAATTTACCATTAAGGTAAATAGTTTGTAGTAATCATGTATACTAGGTGTAGATACTACATAGGTGCTAAGTGTAAGATAAATAAGTAAGCAAAGTGTCTTAGGTGTAGTGCAAGGTGTAACACCAAAGTGTTCCAAGTGTGTGTGGCATGCTTATCATGTAACCTCCCTTGAGTAGTATAAATAGAGAGGCTTGTGAGCTCATAAACACAAGCTAAGTTGAAATAAAAAAAAAAAAAAACACTTCACATAAAAATCTTCTTTACTCTTGTTCCTAAAATAAGTTCTAGCTTCTAATCCTTATTCTTAATATTACAACTTCGATCCTATTCAACCTCCTTTGTGGTTGTACTTACTATGTGTTCGTAAACGAGAAAACCTGTCCATTTGCTGCCTTAAATGCTACAGAGCATGCCTCCCAATGTGATGGTGGGAGAATACTCGGTTTGATTATGGAGGATGCAGCACCAGTATCAAAGTATGCAATAACAGGTATTGGTTTGTCATATTTATTTGGGAAAATGTAGATTTTTGCATTTGGGGAAGGCTGAAAGGGATAAGTCGGAATAATGTCATTTTGTGGTTCTGCCTTACAGGCTTCTATGGGACAAAGATCAAACCTGACAAATTGATCGGTAATACCTTCATCATAGTCAGAGTCTTGGTCTGACTCCTCAGATGGATCCTCCCCAGGTTCCATTGCCATTGCCAAAATGGTGTCATCCGTTGGTTCATCATCAAGGGAGAAGATGGACTCAACATCGGCATCATCAATATCTTCAATTTGTGCCAGATATCCCATAAGATTATTTCTTTTCTTTTTGTTTAGGCAATCTTTTGCATAATGCCCTTTCTTTTTGCAAATATAGCACCGATCTGATTTCTTGAATCCTCTCTGTTTTTCTTTCTGAAAAATTTCCATTTTTTGTTTTTAGATAATCGGGGAAATCTTTTCCATTTCTTTTTATAACCTCTGTGTTTTTGTCCTTCTGAGGATGTGCATCCACACTTTTTAGGTTTGCACTTAATGGAGAGCTCAGGGTGATCACATGCTTTTCCCAGAAGTTTTCCTTGTTCTTGTAGTTGCTTGAAAAACTTCTGATGGTTACATAGTTTTTCTAGAGCTGCAAGCGATGTTTGATAGAGTTCTCCTAGTGTGGCAGTGTTCAGGGGTATATTTTTGAGGGAAAACTGCCTAGCGGTTTCATTTCCCAATGGCTCTGGAAGGGAATTTAGATAAGCTTGCTTAAGATTTACATCATCCATTCCTCCAAGAGCATAAAACCGCTTGGACATTCTTTCATAATGTCGTTCAAGATCTTTCCTTATGAATGAACAACATTTCATACTTAGGAATTCTTCTCTTGCTTGAGTCGTGTAATGATCCCAAGCACCTAGAAATTCATTATGGATGTTTCCAATGAAAGCGTCCACTGTGGAGGACTGTCGGATTTTCAATTGTCTATAACCCCCAAGACTAATCCACCATTGCCGTAGACGACCATAAAATCTTGAGACTAGTCTATCTATTACTGTTGTAAGTTGAGCTCCATGGTAAAGAAGTTGTTCGGTACACCAGGCATGCATTTCGTAAATCTTGTCTCTCCATTTTGAAGGTGGGATATTATCAAAGAAGAAATCATAGCCTGGTATATCTTGACTTTTAGGGTTCCAACCTGGTGGAGGATGAGTTTCAGGTTGTTCAGTTCCCTCTGGATTCTCTGTATCACTCTCAACGACTTCGTCAACATGAGTTGGTTCAGCCATCATAAATTCTGGCATTAAAACCTCGTCTACTGAACATTGAGACGTAGGCTTCTTTATTTTGGGATTGGCTATTTTGGTTAGAAAGGAAGAGATGGGGTTATGGATTCCATCATGAATTGTGAGGTGTCTTCTGGATTTTGAGTTGTAGAAGGTTCAGTTTGGGTTACTGTAGATGTTTTTCCTTCATCAGTTGATGTTGACTGCCTCTTTTTTGTGACATGTCCTTCCTCCAAAACTTTTGTTGGAAGGAAAGAAGATGCTCCGAAAGGATTTGATTCTGGGGGTAGTATTGGAAGAGGTTGTGGATGTTTTTCAAAAGGTGGTGTATAAACTGGGTATGGAGTGAATATGTCACAAGGCATATTTGGTGGTGTTTTTGGATTTTGTAAGGAGGATAACTGTGCTTTTAGGGTTTTTAATTCGGCCTCTTTTTGGGAAATAATTGGAGATGCTACGGAGACTGTCGTTGCAAGTCGCAATAGTTCTTGGTGTAATGAAGAGATTTTTTGATGTATCTCTTTTACTGCAAGGTCCATGATTGTCACCTTTTTATCTAGTTGCTGCAATAGATTGTTTTGGGCTCGTGCATTTTCTGATTGCCAGTTTAATGTTGCTTCTGCAGCACTTATTTGCTTTGTGGAACCATCAGGGTTTTTGATGACTGGATTTTTAATTTTCCAAGAATGTTTTGAATTTTCTTCCTCAAACTCGGTTGGTGGAAAATTTATATCTTGAGAAGAGGATGGACCAAACATGAAACAGGAGTGTTGACATCATGTATTCTTTCATAGTGAGTAATCCAGGACTCTAGGAGCAATTTGATGAGTTCATTTTTGGGAATTTGTCTGGGTATATGGATACAAGAGGGGCTATGTGGTGATTCTAATTGGATAAAGAGAGCATCATTTGTATCCCTTGGAATACTAAGATCCATTGCATGGTTTTGGACTCTATATGCCATTTGATGGTGTAAAGCTGCGGCATAGGTGTTTCCAATTTGTGGGGTTCCAGTTATTTGTAGCTGGATTTGGAGATTTTGGAGAATTTGTGGGTCTTCTAATGCCATATTAAAATTTGGAAACAGAGTAATAAATACAGTACCTGCATTGAGTGTTGTTTGTATAGTTGCAATACAAGCATGTTTGTATTCTTTGTACCTTGTATCCAATAGGGCTATTCGTGCCACAACAGGAAGACCTTTCCTTCCATGGAGAGTTAGTGCTAAACGTACTGCTCCATAATGAAGGTGGGTGTAACCACTTGTTTTCCAGGAGTGAAGCATAGCTTCATTAAGTCGGAGGGGAATCATTTGTTCTGCTTCTGTAGCTGGAACAAAATATTGTTCTAACTGTGAGGCTAGAACAATCTCTCTAGCTGTATTTTTGTGTGGGCCGAGTGCTTGTTTGATTACTTTTGGAAATGAGAAATTTGGTTTTGTAAAGGCTCGGTATGGATTTAACAAGGGAAGTTGAGTAATAGGGACTTTTTCTTTTTCATCTACATATTCTACTTCATAAAGATAATCTACTTTATTAGTATTTGATTTGCGAGAAGAGGAAAATGGATGTGCTAAAATATTAGAATTATTTTCCATATTTTTTGATATGAGACCAGAAACCATAACAGAATGCCTTATTTCTTATCTTTCCTTTAAAGTTTTAAATTATAATGAGTGTTCCTCCTCTTTAGTATAATATAGCGGTATAAAGAAGTAATTTTGATGTTTTTAAAATTGCTAAACCGAGAAAACACATAGTTTTAAACTTTTGTCTCAAGGTACAAGCTTTTAAGAACATCATAATTAATTCTCTACACTTTATTTCTCCTAGTATGAATTTTTTCTGATGTGGAAGATCCACATAGTGGCAACCACAGAGCATACTTTCCATACTTAGGGTATTTGTAGAGGGGATAACTCATTATACTTTAATACCTTTTAGGAAGATAAGAGCCAAAGCTTAGACTGCCATGGCTCTGATACCACGTTTACGAACACATAGTAAGTACAACCACAAAGGAGGTTGAATAGGATCGAAGTTGTAATATTAAGAATAAGGAGTAGAAGCTAGAACTTATTTTAGGAACAAGAGTAAAGAAGATTTTTATGTGAAGTGTTTTTTTTTTTTTGATTTCAACTTAGCTTGTGTTTGTGAGCTCACAAGCCTCTCTATTTATACTACTCAAGGGAGGTTAGATGATAAGCATGCCACACACACTTGGCACACTTTGGTGTTACACCTTGTACTACACCTAAGACACTTTGCTAACTTATTTATCTTACACTTAGCACCTATGTAGTGTCTACACCTAGCATACATGATTACTACAAACTATTTACCTTAATGGTAAATTTGGATTATTTATTTACATTTACATTCCTTTGTCTTATTCTATATTTTCTTGTCTTATTCCCCCTCTCTCCAGAAAAGAGCGGCGTTCACATTGAGCTGTCACTGTCATCAGAATCACTTTCTTCACTTCTTGAGAGATATTCATCAACATATATTTTAAGACCGGGAATATATTTCTTGACCATACGTGGATGTCTCTCAACTCTGAATCTTGGGTGATCATGATGATTGATGGGCCAGGAGTACTGGCTATGGAAGACATCTAACATTTCTCTGATCTCTTGAACAAACTTTTGAGGATACGTGTCTGTATTATGCCAATTTGCTGTGAGTAAGCAAAATAACCTTCTATCCACGGTGGAGTCTTTTACTCCATTGAGAGCAGCTAGTTCACGTGTTCGCCTGCTGAAATGTTTTTCTTTAGCTAAGGATCCCTTATATCCTGTTCTGACCTGGGTGTCGTATCTTCGTTGCACCTGGATTTCATTTCTTTCTTGGACTGGGAAGATGGTAATCTTGAAGGTGATAAATACTGTATGGCCTTCTTTCTCTCGGATACTTTCTTGCCACCAAGTGGGATTTTGGAACAAGGTTAACCATTTATACAGCAGCTTGTATTGAGGCTTCCTTCTGGTTAAAAGACATTTCGCTAAATACTGTAATATTGGACCTTTCTCTATGAGCACCCCAATAGTGTATAATTCAGCAAGATACCAGAGCAGGAGATAGGCTTCACAGGGACATTTGCTATAATGGCTTGGGTTAAGGCTGATAGTGGTGAGGAACGGATACGTCGGATGGAAAGGTAGACCAAGAAGAGGGCCTTCATCTAATCCATATCTATAGACGTATAAGATAAGGAGTTTATGAAGGGTTTCAATGCCTCTGGTGGTTAGGGCTTTTTTGAGAATTTCTTCTTGTAAACCCTGAGGCATACGGTGTACCAATGAATTTAGGGACTCTTCATCTGATTGTGCAGGATTGAACATATAAATCATAGGGATGATTGAGGAAATCTGACGTTGTGTTCTTGACAGGAAATATGGAAGGAAATTATCTTTTCCTTTTATATGTCTGACATCAAACTTCCATTGAGAAAACCAGCTTGCCCAACGGAGGAGTTGTGCTTGGGGAAGAGCTTTCTGCTTAAATTGTATCATTTCCGGGAATGATGACATGTCCATTTCTATCAGGAAATGTTGTCCGATAAGATGGAATTTGAATTTTTCAATACCTCTTTTGATTGCAAGGATCTCCTTGTAAGTTGAGTGGTAGTGTTTTTCACCTTCTTTGAAAGCTCCGCTCTTATATCCACATATCTGTTTATTTCCTTTCTCGTCTTCTTCAAGTAGGACAGCACCCCAATAACAATCACTTGCATCTGTTTGTAGAATTCTCTTTCCTTTTGAAGGGATTGTTAATGCTGGGAGAGTTTTTGTAATGCGTTTCAACTCTCTTATGGCTTCTGTGCATTCTTGGCTCCAAGGAGCAGCATTTTTCTTCAACTGGGCTGATAATATTGACCTGTGCTTTGCCAGGTCATGAATAAAATCTGCTTGTAAGAGAGCTTTTCATCTGGAAATTCTTCAAGTTGGGTAGCAATATGAGGTTGAAGGTGGTATTGACCTTTGGAGATTTTCATTCCAAGAAAATCAATTTATGTTTCCCCAACGACCATTTTTTTTCTCTGAAAGCATTATCCCATATTGTTGAACAATATCATGAAACTTTGTTATCAGGACTGAGTGCGAATCAATATCCGTGGAAAATAAGAGAATATCATCTATGTAGACCAAGGCATCGGTGAGGATGGGTTTAAAGATTTTGATCATTGCTTTCTGGAATAAAGATGGAGCTGTTTTTAACCCAAATGACATGACCTTCCATTGGTAATGTCGGTTAGGAATGCAAAAACCGGTTTTTGGCCTCTCTTCTGGTTTAATTCCTAACTGCCAAAATCCAGCTTTAGGTGTTGTTTGGCCAAGCTTAAAAAGTGCTTTTGCAATTGAAAAAGTAGTAGCTTGGGCAAACATGGTAAATTATAAGGTTTTAAAAGTGCTTTTGAAAAGTCAAAAACTGATTATTCACCCCCAAAAGGAGAAGTAGATAATTACTACTTCTACTTCTACTTTTCACATAAAGAACCAAATAAGCAAACAAAAGTTGTATTAAAGTAGTTAGGCCAAACATATAAATTTTGTGAGAAACCACTTTTACAAAAGTATGGCCAAACAACTAAAACTTTTCCGAAAAGTAACTTATGAATAAACTCCTTTTGAAAAGGAAAAACCATTTTCCATAATCAAGGCCAAACAACACCTTAAGATCAAATTTTGAAAATTTTTTTGCTTGGGGTAATTTTTGGAAAAGAACTTCTCTTTTTGGTAGTGGAAATTTGTCATCTGCAAGGAAATGGTTAAGAGATTGGTAATTGATAACCAACCGCAATTTTCCACGTACTTGTTCCGCTCTTTTGTTGACATAAAATGCTTCACAAGCCCATGGGGAGGTTGTTGGCTCAATTAGGTTTTCTTTTTGTAGCTGGTCAATTTCTTGGAGGGCTAGAGTGTAATGATTTGGGTTCATTCCTATATGACTCGCCTTTGTTGGGTTGACATCCTCATTCTTTATGAATGGCAAAGTGATAAAGAATTCAGGATTTTGCCATAATGGAGAGGAGCATTTGGTGAGAAATTCAGAATAGGACTCTGCACATGAGGTTTTGGCTATACTATCTCTTATGGGATGAAGGATTTCATAAGAATAAAGGTGAGGGGTTGATGTCCATGGCAACAAATGATTTTTGTGTTTTAGGCCTTTTGGATGCCATGATACTCTTCTAAGACTGTGTAGGACATCAAAACCAAGTATAAAGTCTTTTCCAGGAAGATCAGACCCATATACTTTAGTTTTCAGTGTGTAACTTGGAAATAGTTGAATGTAGATCGGTTTACTCTTAAGAGATATATAGAAAACCTGTCCATTTGTTGCCTTAAATTCTACAGAGCATGCCTCCCAATGTGATGGTGGGAGAATACTCGGTTTGATTATGGAGGATGCAGCACCAGTATCAAAGTATGCAATAACAGGTATTGGTTTGTCATATTTATTTGGGAAAATGTAGATTTTTGCATTTGGGGAAGGCTGAAAGGGATAAGTCGGAATAATGTCATTTTGTGGTTCTACCTTACAGGCTTCTATGGGACAAAGATCAAACCTGACAAATTGATCGGTAATACCTTCATCATAGTCAGAGTCTTGGTCTG
Source organism: Silene latifolia (assembly GCF_048544455.1). Lineage (NCBI taxonomy): Eukaryota > Viridiplantae > Streptophyta > Magnoliopsida > Caryophyllales > Caryophyllaceae > Silene > Silene latifolia. The sequence goes on from NC_133526.1 coordinate 200,573,025, forward strand.
ACTCCTCAGATGGATCCTCCCCAGGTTCCATTGCCATTGCCAAAATGGTGTCTTCCGTTGGTTCATCATCAAGGGAGAAGATGGACTCAACATCGGCATCATCAATATCTTCAATTTGTGCCAGATATCCCATAAGATTATTTCTTTTCTTTTTGTTTAGGCAATCTTTTGCATAATGCCCTTTCTTTTTGCAAATATAGCACCGATCTGATTTCTTGAATCCTCTCTGTTTTTTCTTTCTGAAAAATTTCCATTTTTTGTTTCTAGATAATCGGGGAAATCTTTTCCATTTCTTTTTGTAACCTCTGTGTTTTTGTCCTTCTGAGGATGCACTATACACTTCAATTTCAGCCGTTCGGAATGTCGTACTGGACCCTGTTTCTTTTTCTCCCTGTTTTTCAATCACGCGTCCGAGCTAATTTTAGGAATTAAACTGTTCGATTTCAGTCTCAAATAACGAGCTTTAACACATTTTTCAGGATAATCCGAGTTTCGGCGAATGCTGGTTTGTGGCACACCGGCACCCACATATGTCTTACGTTAGTGCTCAAACTTTGCGTGGACGCTTTATCTGACACGAGGAACTTTCTATGTGATTTCCGGAGAATTTTGTTCCGGGACCCGGAATCCCGAAAAACCGTGTGTTATACACTTCAATTTCAGCCGTTCGGAAGGTCGTACCGGTCCCTGTTTCTTTTTCTCCCTGTTTTTCAATCACGCGTCTGAGCTCATTTCAGGAATCAACCTATTCGATTTCAGCCTCAAATAACGAGCTTTAACACATTTTTCACGATAATTCGAGTTTCGGCGAATGCTGGTTTGTGGCACACCGGCACCCACAAATCTCTTCCGTTGGTGCTCAACTTTTGCGTGTCCGCTTTATCTGACTCGAGGATTTTTCTATGTGATTTCCGGAGAATTTTGTTCCGGGACCCGGAATCCCGAAAAACCGTGTATTATACACTTCAATTTCAGCCGTTCGGAAGGTCGTACTGGACCCTGTTTCTTTTTATCCCTGTTTTACAATTACGCGTCCGAGCTCATTTCAGGAATCAACCCGTTCGATTTCAGCCTCAAATAACGAGCTTTAACACTTTTTTCACGATAATCCGAGTTTCGGCGAATGCTGGTTAGTGGCACAACGGCACCCCCAAATGTCTTCTGTAGGTGCTCAAACTTTGCGTGGTCGCTTTATCTGACCCGAGGAATTTTCTGTGTGATTTCCGGAGAATTTTGTTCCGTGACCCCGGAATCCCGAAAAACCGTGTATATACACTTCAATTTCAGCTGTTCCGAAGGTCATACCAAACCCTGTTTCTTTTTCTCCCTGTTTTTCAATCACGCGTCCGAGCTCATTTCAGGAATCAACATGTTCGATTTCAGGCTCAAATAACGAGCTTTAACACATTTTTAACGATAATCCGAGTTTCGGCGAATGCTGGTTTGTGGCACACCGGCACCCCCAAATGTCTTCCGTTGGTGCTCAAACTTTGCGTGGCCGCTTTATCTGACCCGAGGAACCTTCTATGTTATTTCCGGAGAATTTTGTTCCGGGACCCCGGAATCCCGAAAAACTGTGTATTATACACTTCAATTTCAGCCGTTCGGAAGGTCGTACCAGACCCTGTTTCTTTTTATCCCTGTTTTTCAATCACGCGTCCGAGATCATTTCAGGAATCAACCTGTTCGATTTCAGCCTCAAATAACGAGCTTTAACACATTTTTCACGATAATCCGAGTTTCGGCGAATGCTGGTTTGTGGCAAACCGGCACCCCCAAATGTCTTCCGTTGGTGCTCAAACTTTGCGTGGCCGCTTTATCTGACCCGAGGAACTTTCTATGTGATTTCCGTAGAATTTTGTTCCGGGACTCCGGAATCCCGAAAAACCGTGTACTATATACTTCAATTTCAGCCGTTCGGAAGGTCGTACCGGACCCTGTTTCTTTTTATCCCTGTTTTTCAATCACGCGTCCGAGCTCATTTCAGGAATCAACATGTTCAATTTCAGCCTCAAATAACGAGCTTTAACACATTTTTAACGATAATCCGAGTTTCGGCGAATGCTGGTTTGTGGCACACCGGCACCCTCAAATGTCTTCCGTTGGTACTCAAACTTTGCGGGACCACTTTATCTGACCCGAGGAACTTTCTATGTGATTTCTGGAGAATTTTGTTCCGGGACCCCGGAATCCCGAAAAACCGTGTATTATACACTTCAATTTTCACCGTTCGGAAGGTAAATCAGGACCCTGTTTCTTTTTTCTCCCTGTTTTTCAATCACGCGTCCGATCTCATTTAAGGAATCAACCTGTTCGATTTCAGCCTCAAATAACGAGCTTTAACACATTTTTCACGATAATCCGAGTTTCGGCGAATGTTGGTTTGTGGCACACCGGCACCCCCAAATGTCTTCCGTTGGTGCTCAAACTTTGCGTGGCCGCTTTATCTGACCCGAGGAACTTTCTATGTGATTTCCGTAGAATTTTGTTCCGGGACTCCGGAATCCCGAAAAACCGTGTACTATATACTTCAATTTCAGCCGTTCGAAAGGTCGTACCAGACCCTGTTTCTTTTTATCCCTGTTTTTCAATCACGCGTCCGAGATCATTTCAGGAATCAACCTGTTCGATTTCAGCCTCAAATAACGAGCTTTAACACATTTTTCACGATAATCCGAGATTCGGCGAATGCTGGTTTGTGGCAAACCGGCACCCCCAAATGTCTTCCGTTGGTGCTCAAACTTTGCGTGGCCGCTTTATCTGACCCGAGGAACTTTCTATGTGATTTCCGTAGAATTTTGTTCCGGGACTCCGGAATCCCGAAAAACCGTGTACTATATACTTCAATTTTCACGTTCGGAAGGTAAATCGAACCCTGTTTCTTTTTATCCCTGTTTTTCAATCACGCGTCCGAGCTCATTTCAGGAATCAACATGTTCGATTTCAGCCTCAAATAACGAGCTTTAACACATTTTTAACGATAATCCGAGTTTCGGCGAATCTTTGGTTTTAGGCACACGGCACCCTCAAATGTCTTCCGTTGGTGCTCAAACTTTGCGTGGCCGATTTATCTGACCCGAGGAACTTTCTATGTGATTTCCGGAGAATTTCGTTCCGGAACCCCGGAATCCCGAAAAACCGTGTATTATACACTTCAATTTCAGCCGTTCGGAAAGTCGTACCGGACCCTGTTTCTTTTTTATCCCTGTTTTTCAATCACGCGTCCGAGCTCATTTTAGAAATCAACCTTTTCGATTTCAGCCTCAAATAACGAGCTTTAACACATTTTTAACGATAATCCGAGTTTCGGCGAATGCTGGTTTGTGGCACACCGGCACCCCAAATGTCTTCCGTTGGTGCTCAAACTTTGCGTGACCGCTCTATCTGACCCGAGTAACTTTCTATGTGATTTCCGGAGAATTTTGTTCCGGGACCCCGGAATCCCGAAAAACCATGTATTGTACACTTCAATTTCAGCCGTTCGGAAGGTCATACTGGGCCCTGTTTCTTTTTCTCCCTGTTTTTCAATCACGCGTCCGATCTCATTTAAGGAATCAACCTGTTCGATTTCAGCCTCAAATAACGAGCTGTAACACATTTTTCAAGATAATCCGCGTTTCGACGAATGCTGGTTTGTGGCACACCGGCACCCCTAAATGTCTTCCGTTGGTGCTCAAACTTTGCGTGGCCGCTTTATCTGACCCGAGAAACTTTCTATGTGATTTCAGTAGAATTTTGTTCCGGGACCCCAGAATCCCGAAAAACCATGTATTGTACACTTCAATTTCAGCCGTACGGAAGGTCGTACCGGACCCTGTTTCTTTTTCTCCCTGATTTTCAATCACGCGTCCGAGCTCATTTCAGGAATCAACCTGTTCGATTTCAGCCTCAAATAACGAGCTTTAACAAATTTTTCACGATAATCCGAGTTTCGGCGAATGCTAGTTTGTGGCACACCGGCACCCCCAAATATCTTCCGTTGGTGCTCAAACTCTGCGTGGCCGCTTTATCTGACACGAGGAACTTTCTATGTGATTTCCGGAGAATTTTGTCCTGGGACCCCGGAATCCCGAAAAACCGTGTTTTATACACTTCAATTTCAGCCGTTCGGAAGGTCGTACCGGACCCTGTTTGTTTTTCTCTTTGTTTTTAAATGACGCGTCCGAGCTCATTAATCAACCTGTTCGATTTCAGCCTCAAATAACGAGCTTTAACGCATTTTTCACGATAATCTGAGTTTCGGCGAATGCTAGTTTGTGGCACACCGGCACCCCCAAATGTCTTCCGTTGGTGCTCAAACTTTGTTTGGCCGCTTTATCTGACCTGAGGAACTTTCTATGTTATTTCCGGAGAATTTTGTTCCGGGACCCCGGAATCCCAAAAAACCGTATATTATATATACAATTCAATTTCAGCCGTTCCGAAGGTCGTACCGGACCCTGTTTCTTTTTCTCCCTATTTTTCAATCACGCGTACGAGCTTAATTCAGGAATCAACCTATTCGATTTCAGCCTCAAAAAACGAGATTTAACACATTTTTCACGATAATCCTAGTTTCGGTGAATGCTGGTTTGTGGCACACCGACACCCCCAAATGTCTTCCGTTGGTGCTCAAACTTTGCGTGGCCGCTTTAACTGACCCGAGAAACTTCTGTATGTGACTTCGGGAGAAATTTGTTCCGGGACCCCGGAATCCCGAAAACCGTGTATTATAACACTTCAATTTCAGCCGTCTAGAAGGTCGTACCTGACCCTGTTTCTTTTTCTCCCTGTTTTTCAATCACGCGTCCGAGCTCATTTCAGGAATCAACCTGTTCGATTTCAGCCTCAGATAACGAGCGTTAACACATTTTTCACGATAATCCGAGTTTCGGCTAATGCTGGTTTGTGGCACACCGGCACCCCCAAATGTCTTCCGTTGGTGCTCAAACTTTGTGTGGCCGCTTTATCTGACCCGAGGACCTTTCCATGTGATTTCCGGAGAATTTTGTTCCGGGACCCCGGAATCCCGAAAAACCGTGTATTATAATACAATTCAATTTCAACCGTTCTGAAGGTCGTACCGGACCCTGTTTCTTTTTCTCTCTGTTTTTCAATCACGCGTCCGAGCTTAATTCAGGAATCAACCTGTTCGATTTCAGCCTCAAATAACGAGCTTTAACGCATTTTCCACGATAATCCGAGTTTCGGCGAATGCTGGTTTCTGGCACACCGGCACCCCCAAATGTCTTCCGTTGGTGCTCAAATTTTGCGTGGTCGCTTTATCTGACCCCAGGAACTTTCTATGCGATTTCCGGAAAATTTTGTTCCGGGACCCCAGAATCCCGAAAAACCGTGTATTATACACTTCAATTTCAGCCGTTGGGGAGGTCCTACCGGACCCGGTTTCTTTTTCTCCCTGTTTTTCAATCACGCGTCCTACCTCATTCCAGGAGTTAACCTGTTCGATTTCAGCCTCAAATAACGAGCTTTAACGCATTTTCACGATAATCCGAGTTTCGGCGAATCTTTGGTTTTCGCACACCAAGCACCCCAAATGTCTTCCGTTAGTGCTCAAATTTTGCGTGGCCGCTTTATCTGACCCGAGGAACTTTCTAAGGGATTTCCGGAGAATTTTTTTCCGGGACCCCGGTATCCTGAAAAACCGTGTAATATACACTTCAATTTCAGCCGTTCGGAAGGTCATACCGGGCCCGGTTTATTTTTCTCCCTGTTTTTCAATCACGCGTCCGAGCTCATTTCAGGAATCAACCTGTTCGATTCCAGCCTCAAATAACGAGCTTTAACACATTTTTCACGATAATCGCGTTTCGACGAATCTTTGGTTTCTGGCACACCGGCACCCTCAAATGTCTTCCGTTGGTGCTCAAATTTTGCGTGGCCGCTTTATCTGACCCCAGGAACTTTCTATGCGATTTCGGGAGAATTTTGTTCCGGGACCCCGGAATCCCGAAAAACCGTGTATTATACACTTCAATTTCGGCCGTTCGAAGGTCGAGGACCAGTTTCTTTTTCTCCCTGTTTTTCAATCACGCGTCCTACCTCATTCCAGGAGTTAACCTGTTCGCTTTCAGCGTCAAATAACGAGCTTTAACGCATTTTTAACGATAATCCGAGTTTCGGCGAATGCTGGTTTCTGGCACACCGGCACCTCCAAATGTCTTCCGTTGGTGCTCAAATTTTGTGTGGCCGCTTTATCTGAACCCAGGAACATTCTATGCGATTTCCGGAGAATTTTGTTCCGGGACCCTGGAATCCCGAAAAACCGTGTATTATACACTTCAATTTCGGCCGTTCGAGGCCGTTCCGAGGAGTTAACCTGTTCGATTTCAGGGAGGTATTTTCCGTTTAGGCGAATCTTCGGACCCGGTTTCTACTTTCTATGCGATTTCCGGAGAATTTTTTTCCGGGACCCCGGAATCCCGAAAAACCGTGTATTATGCACTTCAATTTCAGCCGTTCGGGAGGTCGTACCGGACCCGGTTTCTTTTTCTCCCTGTTTTTCAATCACGCGTCCTACCTCATTCCAGGAGTTAACCTGTTCGATTTCAGCCTCAAATAACGAGCTTTAACGCATTTTTCACGATAATCCGAGTTTCGGCGAATCTTTGGTTTTCGCACACCGGCACCCCAAATGTCTTCCGTTGGTGCTCAAATTTTGCGTGGCCGCTTTATCGACCCCCGGGAACTTTCTATGCGATTTCCGGAGAATTTTGTTCGGGACCCCGAAAAACCGTGTATTATACACTTCAATTTCGGCCGTTTGGGAGGTCCTACCGGACCGGTTTCTTTTTCTCCTGTTTTTCAATCACGCGTCCTACCTCATTCCAGGAGTTAACTGTTCGATTTGACCTCAAATAACGAGCTTTAACGCATTTTCACGATAATCCGAGTTTGGCGAATCTTTGGTTTTCGCACACCGGCACCTCCAAATGTCTTCCGTTAGTGCTCAAATTTTGGGTGGCCGCTTTATCTGACCCCAGGAACTTTCTAAGCGATTTCCGGAGAATTTTTTTCGGGACCGGAATCTTGAAAAACCGTGTAATATACACTTCAATTTTAGCCGTTCGGGAGGTAAATCCGGGACCCGGTTTATTTTTCTCCTGTTTTTCAATCACGCGTCCTACCTCATTCCAGGAGTTAACCTGTTCGATTTGAGCCTCAAATAACGAGCTTTAACGCATTTTTCACGATAATCGAGTTTCGGCGAATCTTTGGTTTCGCACACCGGCACCCCAAATGTCTTCCGTTGGTGCTCAAATTTTGCGTGGCCGCTTTATCTGACCCCAGGAACTTTCTATGCGATTTCGGAGAATTGTGTTCGGAACCGGAATCCCGAAAAACCGTGTATTATACACTTCAATTTCAGCCGTTCGGGAGGTCGTACCGGACCCGGTTTCTTTTTCTCCCTGTTTTTCAATCACGCGTCCTACCTCATTCCAGGAGTTAACCTGTTCGATTTCAGCCTCAAATAACGAGCTTTAACGCATTTTTCACGATAATCCGAGTTTGGCGAATCTTTGGTTTTCGCACACCGACACCCCCAAATGTCTTCCGTTGGTGCTCAAATTTTGCGTGGCCGCTTTATCGACCCCAGGAACTTTCTATGCGATTTCCGGAGAATTTTGTTCCGGAATCCCGAAAAACCGTGTATTATACACTTCAATTTCAACCGTTCGCGAGGTCGTCTAGGACCGGTTTCTTTTTCTCCTTGTTTTTCAATCACGCGTCCTACCTTATTCCAGGAGTTAACCTGTTCGATTTGACCTCAAATAACGAGCTTTAACGCATTTTCACGATAATCCGAGTTTGGCGAATCTTTGTTTTTCGCACACCGGCACCCCCAAATGTCTTCCGTTGGTGCTCAAATTTTGCGTGGCCGCTTTATCTGACCCCAGGAACTTTCTATGCGATTTCCGGAGAATTTTTTCCGGGACCCCGGAATCCCGAAAAACCGTGTATTATACACTTCAATTTCAGCCGTTCGCGAGGTCGTCTAGGACCGGGTTTTTTTTTCTCCTTGTTTTTCAATCACGCGTCCTACCTCATTCCAGGAGTTAACTTTGTTCGATTTGACCTCAAATAACGAGCTTTAACGCATTTTTCACGATAATCGAGTTTCGGCGAATCTTTGGTTTTCGCACACCGGCACCCCAAAATGTCTTCCGTTGGTGCTCAAATTTTGCGTGGCCGCTTTATCTGACCCCAGGAACTTTCTATGCGATTTCGGAGAATTTTGTTAGGGACCCCGAATCCCGAAAAACCGTGTATTATACACTTCAATTTTGACCGTTCGCGAGATCGTACGGACCGGTTTCTTTTTCTCCTTGTTTTTCAATCACGCGTCCTACCTTATTCCAGGAGTTAACCTGTTCGATTTGACCTCAAATAACGAGCTTTAACGCATTTTCACGATAATCCGAGTTTCGGCGAATCTTTGGTTTCGCACACAAGCACCTCAAAATGTCTTCCGTTGGTGCTCAAATTTTGCGTGGCCGCTTTATCTGACCCCGGGAACTTTCTATGCGATTTCCGGAGAATTTTGTTCGGGACCCCGGAATCCCGAAAAACCGTGTATTATACAATTCAATTTCGGTAGTTCGGGAGGTAACTGGACCGGTTTCTTTTTCTCCTTGTTTTTCAATCACGCCACCTACCTCATTCCAGGAGTTAACCTGTTCGATTTCAGCCTCAAATAACGAGCTTTAACGCATTTTCACGATAATCCGAGTTTGGCGAATCTTTGGGTTTGCACACCGGCACCCCAAATGTCTTCCGTTGGTGCTCAAATTTTGCGTGGCCGCTTTATCGACCCCAGGAACTTTCTATGCGATTTCCGGAGAATTTTGTTCCGGGATCCCGAAAAACCGTGTATTATACACGTCAATTTCAGCCGTTCGGGAGGTAAATCAGGAACCGGTTTCTTTTTCTCCTGTTTTTCAATCACGCGTCCTACCTCATTCCAGGAGTTAACCTGTTCGATTTCACCTCAAATAACGAGCTTTAACGCATTTTCACGATAATTCGAGTTTTGGCGAATCTTTGGTTTCGCACACCGACACCTCCAAATGTCTTCGTTGGTGCTCAAATTTTGTGTGGCCGCTTTATCGAACCCGAGAACATTCTATGCGATTTCCGAAGAATTTTGTTAGGGACCGGAATCCCGAAAAAGCGTGTATTTACACTTCAATTTCAAACCGTTAGGGAGGTCGTAAATACGGACCGGTTTCTTTTTCTCCTGTTTTTCAATCACGCGTCCTACCTCATTCCGGAGTTAACTGTTCGATTTCGACCTCAAATAACGAGCTTTAACGCATTTTCACGATAATCTGAGTTTCGGCGAATGCTTGTTTCGCACACCGGCACCCCAAATGTCTTCCGTTGGTGCTCAAATTTTGCGTGGCCGCTTTATCTGACCCCAGGAACTTTCTATGCGATTTCAGGAGAATTTTGTTCCGGAATCCCGAAAAACCGTGTATTATACACTTCAATTTCGACCCGTTCGGGAGGTCGTCTGGGACCCGGTTTCTTTTTTCTCCTGTTTTTCAATCACGCGTCCTACCTTATTCCAGGAGTTAACTTTGTTCGATTTGACCTCAAATAACGAGCTTTAACGCATTTTCACGATAATCTGAGTTTCGGCGAATCTTGGTTTCGCACACCGGCACCTCAAAATGTCTTCCGTTGGTGCTCAAATTTTGCGTGGCCGCTTTATATCGACCCAGGAACTTTCTATGCGATTTCGGAGAATTTTGTTCGGGACCGGAATCCCGAAAAACCGTGTATTATACACTTCAATTTCGGCCGTTCGGGAGGTCGTACCGGACCCGGTTTCTTTTTCTCCTTGTTTTTCAATCACGCCACCTACCTCATTCCAGGAGTTAACTGTTCGATTTGACCTCAAATAACGAGCTTTAACGCATTTTCACGATAATCAGGAGTTTCGGCGAATCTTGGTTTCGCACACCTAAGCACCCCCAAATGTCTTCCGTTGGTGCTCAAATTTTGCGTGGCCGCTTTATCGACCCCAGGAACTTTCTATGCGATTTCCGGAGAATTTTGTTCGGGACCCCGGAATCCCGAAAAACCGTGTATTATACAATTCAATTTCAACCGTTCGGGAGGTAAATCAGGACCGGTTTCTTTTTCTCCTGTTTTTCAATCACGCGTCCTACCTCATTCCAGGAGTTAACTTTGATTTCAGCCTCAAATAACGAGCTTTAACACATTTTTCACGATAATTCAGTTTCGGCGAATCTTTGGTTTTTCGCACACCGGCACCCCAAATGTCTTCCGTTGGTGCTCAAATTTTGCGTGGCCGCTTTATCGAACCCGAGAACTTTCTATGCGATTCCGAAGAATTTTGTTCGGGACCGGAATCCGAAAAAGCGTGTATTATACACTTCAATTTCGGCCGTTAGAGGAGGTCGGACCGGACCGGTTTATTTTTCTCCTGTTTTTTCAATCACGCGTCCTACCTCATTCCGGAGTTAACTTTGTTCGATTTGACCTCAAATAACGAGCTTTAACGCATTTTCACGATAATCAGGAGTTTGGCGAATCTTTGGTTTACACCGGCACCCCAAATGTCTTCCGTTGGTGCTCAAATTTTGCGTGGCCGCTTTATCGACCCCAGGAACTTTCTATGCGATTTCAGGAGAATTTTGTTCGGGACCGGAATCCGAAAAAACCGTGTATTATACACTTCAATTTTGTTGTTGGGAGGTCGTCAGGACCGGTTTCTTTTTCTCCTGTTTTTCAATCACGCGTCCTACCTCATTCCAGGAGTTAACCTGTTCGATTTGAGCCTCAAATAACGAGCTTTAACGCATTTTTCACGATAATCAGTTTCGGCGAATCTTTGGTTTCGCACACCGCACCCCCAAATGTCTTCCGTTGGTGCTCAAATTTTGCGTGGCCGCTTTATCTGACCCCGGGAACTTTCTATGCGATTTCCGGAGAATTTTGTTCGGGACCGGAATCCGAAAAACGTGTATTATACACTTCAATTTCGGCCGTTCGGGAGGTCGTCTAGGACCCGGTTTCTTTTTCTCCTTGTTTTTCAATCACGCGTCCTACCTTATTCCAGGAGTTAACTTTGTTGATTTGACCTCAAATAACGAGCTTTAACGCATTTTCACGATAATCAGGAGTTTCGGCGAATCTTTGGTTTCGAATTTTGCACACAGCACCCCAAATGTCTTCCGTTGGTGCTCAAATTTTGCGTGGCCGCTTTATCGACCCCAGGAACTTTCTATGCGATTTCCGGAGAATTTTGTTCGGGACCCCGGAATCCCGAAAAACGTGTATTATTCAATTTCGGCCGTTCGGGAGGTCGTAAATCAGGACCGGTTTCTTTTTCTCCTGTTTTTCAATCACGCGTCCTACCTCATTCCAGGAGTTAACTGTTCGATTTGACCTCAAATAACGAGCTTTAACGCATTTTTCACGATAATCAGGAGTTTCGGCGAATCTTTGGTTTTTCGCACACCGGCACCCCAAATGTCTTCCGTTGGTGCTCAAATTTTGCGTGGCCGCTTTATCTGACCCCAGGAACTTTCTATGCGATTTCGGAGAATTTTGTTCCGGGACCAATCCCGAAAAACCGTGTATTATACACTTCAATTTCGTAGTTTCGAGATCGTAGGACCGGTTTCTTTTTCTCCTTGTTTTTCAATCACGCGTCCTACCTTATTCCAGGAGTTAACTGTTCGATTTGACCTCAAATAACGAGCTTTAACACATTTTCACGATAATCAGAGTTTCGGCGAATCTTTGGTTTCGCACACTGCAGCACCCCAAATGTCTTCCGTTGGTGCTCAAATTTTGCGTGGCCGCTTTATCTGACCCCAGGAACTTTTTATGCGATTTCGGAGAATTTTGTTCGGGACCGGAATCCCGAAAAACCGTGTATTATTCTTCAATTTGACCGTTCGGGAGGTCGTCTAGGACCGGTTTCTTTTTCTCCTGTTTTTCAATCACGCGTCCTACCTCATTCCAGGAGTTAACTTTGTTCGATTTGACCTCAAATAACGAGCTTTAACGCATTTTCACGATAATCTGAGTTTCGGCGAATGTTGGTTTCGCACACCGGCACCCACAAATGTCTTCCGTTGGTGCTCAAATTTTGCGTGGCCGCTTTATCTGACCCCAGGAACTTTCTATTACGATTTCGGAGAATTTTGTTCGGGACCGCGGAATCCCGAAAAACCGTGTATTATACACTTCAATTTGACCGTTCGGGAGGTCGTCTGGGACCGGTTTCTTTTTCTCCCTATTTTTCAATCACGCGTCCTACCTCATTCCAGGAGTTAACTGTTCGATTTGACCTCAAATAACGAGCTTTAACGCATTTTCACGATAATCCGAGTTTCGGCGAATCTTTGGTTTCGCACACCTGCAAGCACCCCCAAATGTCTTCCGTTGGTGCTCAAATTTTGCGTGGCCGCTTTATCGACCCCAGGAACTTTCTATGCGATTTCAGGAGAATTTTGTTCGGGACCGGAATCCGAAAAACGTGTATTATACACTTCAATTTCGGCCGTTCGGGGGAGGTAAATCGGACCGGTTTCTTTTTCTCCTGTTTTTCAATCACGCGTCCTACCTCATTCCAGGAGTTAACTGTTCGATTTGACCTCAAATAACGAGCTTTAACGCATTTTCACGATAATCAGGAGTTTCGGCGAATCTTTGGTTTTCGCACACCGGCACCCCAAATGTCTTCCGTTGGTGCTCAAATTTTGTGTGGCCGCTTTATCTGACCCCAGGAACTTTCTATGCGATTTCCGGAGAATTTTGTTCCGGGACCCCGGAATCCCGAAAAACCGTGTATTATACACTTCAATTTCAGCCGTTCGGGAGGTCGTGCGGACCGGTTTCTTTTTTCTCCTGTTTTTCAATCACGCGTCCTACCTCATTCGGGAGTTAACTTTGTTCGATTTTAGCCTCAAATAACGAGCTTTAACGCATTTTCACGATAATCAGGAGTTTGGCGAATCTTTGGTTTTTCGCACACCGGCACCCCAAATGTCTTCCGTTGGTGCTCAAATTTTGCGTGGCCGTTTTATCGACCCGGGAACTTTCTATGCGATTCCGGAGAATTTTGTTCGGGACCGGAATCCCGAAAAACCGTGTATTATACACTTCAATTTTGAGCCGTTCGGGAGGTCGTGCAGGACCGGTTTCTTTTTCTCCTGTTTTTCAATCACGCGTCCTACCTCATTCAGGAGTTAACTTTGTTCGATTTGACCTCAAATAACGAGCTTTAACGCATTTTCACGATAATCAGGAGTTTCGGCGAATCTTTGGTTTCGGCACACCGGCACCCCCAAATGTCTTCCGTTGGTGCTCAAATTTTGCGTGGCCGCTTTATCGACCCAGAACTTTCTATGCGATTTCGGAGAATTTTGTTAGGGACCGGAATCCGAAAAACCGTGTATTATACACTTCAATTTCAACCGTTCGGAGGTCGTCTCAGGACCGGTTTCTTTTTCTCCTTGTTTTTCAATCACGCGTCCTACCTCATTCCAGGAGTTAACCTGTTCGATTTGAGCCTCAAATAACGAGCTTTAACGCATTTTTCACGATAATCAGGAGTTTCGGCGAATCTTTGGTTTCGCACACCGGCACCCCAAATGTCTTCCGTTGGTGCTCAAATTTTGCGTGGCCGCTTTATCTGACCCCAGGAACTTTCTATGCGATTTCGGAGAATTTTGTTCCGGGACCAATCCCGAAAAACCGTGTATTATACACTTCAATTTCAGCCGTTCGGGAGGTCGTGCGGACCGGTTTCTTTTTCTCCCTGTTTTTCAATCACGCGTCCTACCTCATTCCAGGAGTTAACATTCGATTTGACCTCAAATAACGAGCTTTAACGCATTTTCACGATAATCAGGAGTTTCGGCGAATCTTTGGTTTCGGCACACGGCACCCCAAATGTCTTCCGTTGGTGCTCAAATTTTGCGTGGCCGCTTTATCGACCCCAGGAACTTTCTATGCGATTTCAGGAGAATTTTGTTCGGGACCGGAATCCGAAAAACCGTGTATTATACACTTCAATTTCGGTAGTTCGGGAGATCGTAAATGGGACCGGTTTCTTTTTCTCCTTGTTTTTCAATCACGCGTCCTACCTCATTCCAGGAGTTAACTGTTCGATTTGACCTCAAATAACGAGCTTTAACACATTTTCACGATAATCAGGAGTTTGGCGAATCTTTGGTTTTAGCACACCGGCACCCCCAAATGTCTTCCGTTGGTGCTCAAATTTTGCGTGGCCGCTTTATCGACCCCAGGAACTTTCTATGCGATTTCCGGAGAATTTTGTTCCGGGACCCGGAATCCCGAAAAACCGTGTATTATACACTTCAATTTCGGCCGTTCGGGAGGTCGTCAGGACCGGTTTCTTTTTCTCCTGTTTTTCAATCACGCGTCCTACCTCATTCCAGGAGTTAACTTTGTTCGATTTGACCTCAAATAACGAGCTTTAACGCATTTTTCACGATAATCAGGAGTTTGGCGAATGTTGGTTTCGCACACCGGCACCCCCAAATGTCTTCCGTTGGTGCTCAAATTTTGCGTGGCCGCTTTATCGACCCCAGGAACTTTCTATCGATTTCGGAGAATTTTGTTAGGGACCCGGAATCCCGAAAAACCGTGTATTATACACTTCAATTTGTAGCCGTTCGGGAGGTCGTCAGGACCGGTTTCTTTTTCTCCTATTTTTCAATCACGCGTCCTACCTCATTCCAGGAGTTAACTGTTCGATTTGACCTCAAATAACGAGCTTTAACGCATTTTCACGATAATCAGAGTTTGGCGAATCTTTGGTTTCGCACACCGGCACCCCCAAATGTCTTCCGTTGGTGCTCAAATTTTGCGTGGCCGCTTTATCGACCCCAGGAACTTTCTATGCGATTTACGGAGAATTTTGTTCGGGACCGGAATCCGGCCGTGTATTATACACTTCAATTTCGGCCGTTCGGGAGGTCGTCCGGACCGGTTTCTTTTTCTCCTGTTTTTCAATCACGCGTCCTACCTCATTCCAGGAGTTAACTTTGTTCGATTTGACCTCAAATAACGAGCTTTAACGCATTTTCACGATAATCAGGAGTTTCGGCGAATCTTTGGTTTACGGCACACCGGCACCCCCAAATGTCTTCCGTTGGTGCTCAAATTTTGCGTGGCCGCTTTATCGACCCGGGGAACTTTCTATGCGATTTCGGAGAATTTTGTTCGGGACCGGAATCCCGAAAAAGTGTATTATACACTTCAATTTTCGTAGTTAGGGAGGTCGTGCAGGACCGGTTTTTTTCTCCTGTTTTTCAATCACGCGTCCTACCTCATTCAGGAGTTAACCTGTTCGATTTCAGCCTCAAATAACGAGCTTTAACGCATTTTCACGATAATCAGGAGTTTCGGCGAATCTTTGGTTTAAGCACCGGCACCCCAAATGTCTTCCGTTGGTGCTCAAATTTTGCGTGGCCGCTTTATCTGACCCGGGAACTTTCTATGCGATTTCCGGAGAATTTTGTTCGGGACCCCGGAATCCAGAAAAACCGTGTATTATACACTTCAATTTCGGCCGTTGGGAGGGAAAATCCGGACCGGTTTCTTTTTCTCCTGTTTTTCAATCACGCGTCCTACCTCATTCCAGGAGTTAACTTTGTTCGATTTTGACCTCAAATAACGAGCTTTACGCATTTTCACGATAATCAGGAGTTTGGCGAATCTTGGTTTCGGCACACGGCACCCCAAATGTCTTCGTTGGTGCTCAAATTTTGCGTGGCCGCTTTATCGACCCCAGGAACTTTCTATGCGATTTCAGGAGAATTTTGTTAGGGACCGGAATCCGAAAAAACCGTGTATTATACACTTCAATTTCAGTCGTTCGGGAGGTCGTACCGGACCGGTTTCTTTTTCTCCCTGTTTTTCAATCACGCGTCCTACCTCATTCCAGGAGTTAACTTTGTTCGATTTGACCTCAAATAACGAGCTTTAACGCATTTTCACGATAATCAGGAGTTTCGGCGAATCTTTGGTTTTCGCACCGGCACCCCCAAATGTCTTCCGTTGGTGCTCAAATTTTGCGTGGCCGCTTTATCTGACCCCAGGAACTTTCTATGCGATTTAGGAGAATTTTGTTAGGGACCGAATCCGAAAAAAAGTGTATTATACACTTCAATTTCGGCCGTTAGGGAGGTCGTCAGGACCGGTTTCTTTTTCTCCTGTTTTTCAATCACGCGTCCTACCTCATTCCAGGAGTTAACTTTGTTCGATTTGACCTCAAATAACGAGCTTTAACGCATTTTCACGATAATCAGGAGTTTCGGCGAATCTTTGGTTTCGCACACCGGCACCCCCAAATGTCTTCCGTTGGTGCTCAAATTTTGCGTGGCGCTTTTATCGACCCCAGGAACTTTCTATGCGATTTCGGAGAATTTTGTTAGGGACCGGAATCCGAAAAAAAGTGTATTATACACTTCAATTTGGCCGTTCGGGAGGTCGTCGGACCGGTTTCTTTTTCTCCTGTTTTTCAATCACGCGTCCTACCTCATTCCAGGAGTTAACTTTGTTCGATTTGACCTCAAATAACGAGCTTTAACGCATTTTCACGATAATCAGGAGTTTGGCGAATCTTTGGTTTCGGCACACCGGCACCCCAAATGTCTTCCGTTGGTGCTCAAATTTTGCGTGGCCGCTTTATCTGACCCCAGGAACTTTCTATGCGATTTCGGAGAATTTTGTTCGGGACCGGAATCCGGCGAAAAACCGTGTATTATACACTTCAATTTGCCGTTCGGAGGTCGTGCAGGACCGGTTTCTTTTTCTCCTGTTTTTCAATCACGCGTCCTACCTCATTCCAGGAGTTAACTGTTCGATTTGACCTCAAATAACGAGCTTTAACGCATTTTCACGATAATCAGGAGTTTCGGCGAATCTTTGGTTTACGCACACCGGCACCCCAAATGTCTTCCGTTGGTGCTCAAATTTTGCGTGGCCGCTTTATCTGACCCCAGGAACTTTCTATGCGATTTAGGAGAATTTTGTTCGGGACCGGAATCCGGCAAGTGTATTATACACTTCAATTTCGGCCGTTCGGGAGGTCGTCTAGGACCGGTTTCTTTTTCTCCTGTTTTTCAATCACGCGTCCTACCTCATTCCAGGAGTTAACTTTGTTCGATTTGACCTCAAATAACGAGCTTTAACGCATTTTTCACGATAATCAGGAGTTTCGGCGAATCTTGGTTTCGGCACCGGCACCCCAAATGTCTTCCGTTGGTGCTCAAATTTTGCGTGGCGCTTTATCGACCCCAGGAACTTTCTATGCGATTTAGGAGAATTTTGTTCAGGGACCGGAATCCGAAAAAGCGTGTATTATACACTTCAATTTCCGTTCGGGAGGTCGTCAGGACCGGTTTCTTTTTTCTCCTGTTTTTCAATCACGCGTCCTACCTCATTCCAGGAGTTAACTTTGTTCGATTTGACCTCAAATAACGAGCTTTAACGCATTTTTCACGATAATCAGAGTTTCGGCGAATCTTTGGTTTCGGCACACCGGCACCCCCAAATGTCTTCCGTTGGTGCTCAAATTTTGCGTGGCCCGCTTTATCGACCCAGGGAACTTTCTATGCGATTTAGGAGAATTTTGTTCAGGGACCGGAATCCGAAAAACCGTGTATTATACACTTCAATTTCAGCCGTTCGGAGGGTCGTCAGGACCGGTTTCTTTTTCTCCTGTTTTTCAATCACGCGTCCTACCTCATTCCAGGAGTTAACTTTGTTCGATTTGACCTCAAATAACGAGCTTTAACGCATTTTTCACGATAATCAGGAGTTTCGGCGAATCTTTGGTTTCGGCACACTGCGGCACCCCAAATGTCTTCCGTTGGTGCTCAAATTTTGCGTGGCGCTTTATCGACCCAGGGAACTTTCTATGCGATTTAGGAGAATTTTGTTCGGGACCGGAATCGAAAAGCCGTGTATTATACACTTCAATTTCGGCCGTTCGGAGGTCGTCAGGACCGGTTTCTTTTTCTCCCTGTTTTTCAATCACGCGTCCTACCTCATTCCAGGAGTTAACTTTGTTCGATTTGACCTCAAATAACGAGCTTTAACGCATTTTCACGATAATCAGGAGTTTCGGCGAATCTTTGGTTTTACACTGCACCCCCAAATGTCTTCCGTTGGTGCTCAAATTTTGCGTGGCCGCTTTATCGACCCAGGGAACTTTCTATGCGATTTCCGGAGAATTTTGTTCAGGGACCGGAATCCGGCAGTGTATTATACACTTCAATTTCGGCCGTAGGAGGTCGTAAATCAGGACCGGTTTCTTTTTCTCCTGTTTTTCAATCACGCGTCCTACCTCATTCCAGGAGTTAACTTTGTTCGATTTGAGCCTCAAATAACGAGCTTTAACGCATTTTTCACGATAATCAGGAGTTTCGGCGAATCTTTGGTTTACAGCACCGGCACCCCCAAATGTCTTCCGTTGGTGCTCAAATTTTGCGTGGCCGCTTTATCGACCCCAGGAACTTTCTATGCGATTTCCGGAGAATTTTGTTCGGGACCCCGGAATCCAGAAAAACCGTGTATTATACACTTCAATTTCGGCCGTTCGGGAGGTCGTAAATCAGGACCGGTTTCTTTTTCTCCTGTTTTTCAATCACGCGTCCTACCTCATTCCAGGAGTTAACCTGTTCGATTTGAGCCTCAAATAACGAGCTTTAACGCATTTTTCACGATAATCAGGAGTTTCGGCGAATCTTTGGTTTACGGCACACCGGCACCCCCAAATGTCTTCCGTTGGTGCTCAAATTTTGCGTGGCCGCTTTATCGACCCCAGGAACTTTCTATGCGATTTCAGGAGAATTTTGTTCGGGACCGGAATCCGAAAGTGTATTATACACTTCAATTTGACCGTTGGGAGGTCGTCGGACCGGTTTCTTTTTCTCCTGTTTTTCAATCACGCGTCCTACCTCATTCAGGAGTTAACTGTTCGATTTGACCTCAAATAACGAGCTTTAACGCATTTTCACGATAATCAGGAGTTTGGCGAATCTTTGGTTTACGGCACACCGGCCGGCCCCAAATGTCTTCCGTTGGTGCTCAAATTTTGCGTGGCCGCTTTATCAGACCCCAGGAACTTTCTATCGATTTCGGAGAATTTTGTTAGGGACCGGAATCGGCCGTGTATTATACACTTCAATTTGGCCGTTCGGGAGGTAAATCTGGGACCGGTTTCTTTTTCTCCTGTTTTTCAATCACGCGTCCTACCTCATTCCAGGAGTTAACTTTGTTCGATTTGACCTCAAATAACGAGCTTTAACGCATTTTCACGATAATCAGGAGTTTCGGCGAATCTTTGGTTTACGGCACACCGGCACCCCCAAATGTCTTCCGTTGGTGCTCAAATTTTGCGTGGCCGCTTTATCGACCCAGGGAACTTTCTATGCGATTTCGGAGAATTTTGTTCGGGACCGGAATCGAAAAACCGTGTATTATACACTTCAATTTCGGCCGTTCGGAGGGAGGTCGTCAGGACCGGTTTCTTTTTCTCCTGTTTTTCAATCACGCGTCCTACCTCATTCCAGGAGTTAACTTTGTTCGATTTGACCTCAAATAACGAGCTTTAACGCATTTTCACGATAATCAGGAGTTTCGGCGAATCTTTGGTTTCGCACACCGGCACCCCCAAATGTCTTCCGTTGGTGCTCAAATTTTGCGTGGCCGCTTTATCGACCCCAGGAACTTTCTATGCGATTTCCGGAGAATTTTGTTCGGGACCCCGGAATCCAGAAAAACCGTGTATTATACACTTCAATTTCGGCCGTTCGGGAGGTCGTCAGGACCGGTTTTTTTTCTCCTGTTTTTCAATCACGCGTCCTACCTCATTCCAGGAGTTAACTGTTCGATTTTGACCTCAAATAACGAGCTTTAACGCATTTTCACGATAATCAGGAGTTTGGCGAATCTTTGGTTTACGGCACTGGCACCCCCAAATGTCTTCCGTTGGTGCTCAAATTTTGCGTGCCGCTTTATCGACCCCAGGAACTTTCTATGCGATTTCCGGAGAATTTTGTTAGGGACCGGAATCCGAAAAAAGTGTATTATACACTTCAATTTCGGCCGTTCGGAGGAGGTCGTCAGGACCGGTTTCTTTTTCTCCTGTTTTTCAATCACGCGTCCTACCTCATTCCAGGAGTTAACTTTGTTCGATTTGACCTCAAATAACGAGCTTTAACGCATTTTCACGATAATCAGAGTTTGGCGAATCTTTGGTTTTGGCACACCGGCACCCCAAATGTCTTCCGTTGGTGCTCAAATTTTGCGTGGCCGCTTTATCTGACCCCAGGAACTTTCTATGCGATTTCGGAGAATTTTGTTCGGGACCGGAATCGAAAAGTGTGTATTATACACTTCAATTTCGGCCGTTCGGGAGGTCGTCCAGGACCGGTTTCTTTTTTCTCCTGTTTTTCAATCACGCGTCCTACCTCATTCCAGGAGTTAACTTTGTTCGATTTGACCTCAAATAACGAGCTTTAACGCATTTTCACGATAATCAGGAGTTTGGCGAATCTTGGTTTTCGGCACCGGCACCCCCAAATGTCTTCCGTTGGTGCTCAAATTTTGCGTGGCCGCTTTATCTGACCCCAGGAACTTTCTATGCGATTTAGGAGAATTTTGTTCGGGACCGGAATCCAAAAAAACCGTGTATTATACACTTCAATTTGGCCGTTCGGGAGGTCGTCAGGACCGGTTTCTTTTTCTCCTGTTTTTCAATCACGCGTCCTACCTCATTCCAGGAGTTAACTTTGTTCGATTTGACCTCAAATAACGAGCTTTAACGCATTTTCACGATAATCAGGAGTTTTCGGCGAATCTTTGGTTTCGGCAGCACCGGCACCCCCAAATGTCTTCCGTTGGTGCTCAAATTTTGCGTGGCCGCTTTATCGACCCCAGGAACTTTCTATGCGATTTCAGGAGAATTTTGTTCAGGGACCGGAATCCAGAAAAAAGCAAGTGTATTATACACTTCAATTTGGCCGTTCGGGAGGTCGTCGGACCGGTTTCTTTTTCTCCTGTTTTTCAATCACGCGTCCTACCTCATTCCAGGAGTTAACTTTGTTCGATTTGACCTCAAATAACGAGCTTTAACGCATTTTCACGATAATCAGGAGTTTGGCGAATCTTGGTTTCGGCACCGGCACCCCCAAATGTCTTCCGTTGGTGCTCAAATTTTGCGTGGCCGCTTTATCTGACCCCGGGAACTTTCTATGCGATTTCCGGAGAATTTTGTTCGGGACCGGAATCCGGCGTGTATTATACACTTCAAATTTAGCCGTTCGGGAGGTCGTCGGACCGGTTTCTTTTTCTCCTGTTTTTCAATCACGCGTCCTACCTCATTCAGGAGTTAACTGTTCGATTTGACCTCAAATAACGAGCTTTAACGCATTTTCACGATAATCAGGAGTTTCGGCGAATCTTTGGTTTCGCACTGCCGGCACCCCCAAATGTCTTCCGTTGGTGCTCAAATTTTGCGTGGCCGCTTTATCGACCCCAGGAACTTTCTATGCGATTTCCGGAGAATTTTGTTAGGGACCCCGGAATCCGAAAAAACCGTGTATTATACACTTCAATTTCGGCCGTTGGGGGAGGTCGTCAGGACCGGTTTCTTTTTCTCCTGTTTTTCAATCACGCGTCCTACCTCATTCCAGGAGTTAACTGTTCGATTTGACCTCAAATAACGAGCTTTAACGCATTTTCACGATAATCAGGAGTTTCGGCGAATCTTTGGTTTACGCACACGGCACCCCCAAATGTCTTCCGTTGGTGCTCAAATTTTGCGTGGCGCTTTATCGACCCCGGGAACTTTCTATGCGATTTCGGAGAATTTTGTTCGGGACCGTCCGAAAAACCGTATTATACACTTCAATTTCGGCCGTTCGGGAGGTCGTCTAGGACCGGTTTCTTTTTCTCCTGTTTTTCAATCACGCGTCCTACCTCATTCCAGGAGTTAACTTTGTTCGATTTGACCTCAAATAACGAGCTTTAACGCATTTTCACGATAATCAGGAGTTTTGGCGAATCTTTGGTTTCGGCACACCGGCACCCCCAAATGTCTTCCGTTGGTGCTCAAATTTTGCGTGGCCGCTTTATCGACCCCAGGAACTTTCTATGCGATTTCAGGAGAATTTTGTTCGGGACCGGAATCCGAAAAAAGTGTATTATACACTTCAATTTCGGCCGTTCGGGAGGTCGTCTGCAGGACCGGTTTCTTTTTCTCCTGTTTTTCAATCACGCGTCCTACCTCATTCAGGAGTTAACTTTGTTCGATTTGACCTCAAATAACGAGCTTTAACGCATTTTCACGATAATCAGGAGTTTCGGCGAATCTTTGGTTTCGCACCGGCCCCCAAATGTCTTCCGTTGGTGCTCAAATTTTGCGTGGCCGCTTTATCGACCCCAGGAACTTTCTATGCGATTTCAGGAGAATTTTGTTCGGGACCGGAATCCGAAAAACCGTGTATTATACACTTCAATTTCAGCCGTTCGGGAGGTCGTGCAGGACCGGTTTCTTTTTCTCCTGTTTTTCAATCACGCGTCCTACCTCATTCCAGGAGTTAACTTTGTTCGATTTGACCTCAAATAACGAGCTTTAACGCATTTTTCACGATAATCAGGAGTTTGGCGAATCTTTGGTTTTCGGCACCGGCACCCCAAATGTCTTCCGTTGGTGCTCAAATTTTGCGTGGCCGCTTTATCGACCCAGGGAACTTTCTATGCGATTTTCGGAGAATTTTGTTCGGGACCGGAATCCGGCAAGTGTATTATACACTTCAATTTCGGCCGTTCGGGAGGTCGTCAGGACCGGTTTCTTTTTTTCTCCTGTTTTTCAATCACGCGTCCTACCTCATTCCAGGAGTTAACTTTGTTCGATTTGACCTCAAATAACGAGCTTTAACGCATTTTCACGATAATCAGGAGTTTGGCGAATCTTTGGTTTTACTGCACACCGGCACCCCCAAATGTCTTCCGTTGGTGCTCAAATTTTGCGTGGCCGCTTTATCGACCCCAGGAACTTTCTATGCGATTTCAGGAGAATTTTGTTCAGGGACCCAGGAATCCAGAAAAACCGTGTATTATACACTTCAATTTGCCCGTTCGGGAGGTCGTCGGACCGGTTTCTTTTTCTCCCTGTTTTTCAATCACGCGTCCTACCTCATTCCAGGAGTTAACTTTGTTCGATTTGACCTCAAATAACGAGCTTTAACGCATTTTCACGATAATCAGGAGTTTCGGCGAATCTTTGGTTTACTGCACACCGGCACCCCCAAATGTCTTCCGTTGGTGCTCAAATTTTGCGTGGCGCTTTATCGACCCCGGGAACTTTCTATGCGATTTCGGAGAATTTTGTTAGGGACCGGAATCCGGCAGTGTGTATTATACACTTCAATTTCGGCCGTTCGGGAGGTCGTCAGGACCGGTTTCTTTTTCTCCTGTTTTTCAATCACGCGTCCTACCTCATTCCAGGAGTTAACTTTGTTCGATTTGACCTCAAATAACGAGCTTTAACGCATTTTCACGATAATCAGGAGTTTCGGCGAATCTTTGGTTTCGGCACTGCCGGCACCCCCAAATGTCTTCCGTTGGTGCTCAAATTTTGCGTGGCCGCTTTATCGACCCCAGGAACTTTCTATCGATTTCGGAGAATTTTGTTAGGGACCGGAATCCGAAAAAGCAAGTGTATTATACACTTCAATTTCGTAGCCGTTCGGGAGGTCGTAAAGGACCGGTTTCTTTTTCTCCCTGTTTTTCAATCACGCGTCCTACCTCATTCCAGGAGTTAACTGTTCGATTTTGACCTCAAATAACGAGCTTTAACGCATTTTCACGATAATCAGGAGTTTGGCGAATCTTTGGTTTTCGGCTGCCGGCACCCCCAAATGTCTTCCGTTGGTGCTCAAATTTTGCGTGGCCGCTTTATCGACCCCAGGAACTTTCTATGCGATTTACGGAGAATTTTGTTCGGGACCGGAATCCGAAAAAAAAGTGTATTATACACTTCAATTTCGGCCGTTGGGAGGTCTAGGACCGGTTTCTTTTTCTCCTGTTTTTCAATCACGCGTCCTACCTCATTCCAGGAGTTAACTTTGTTCGATTTTGACCTCAAATAACGAGCTTTAACGCATTTTCACGATAATCAGGAGTTTGGCGAATCTTTGGTTTCGGCACACCGGCACCCCCAAATGTCTTCCGTTGGTGCTCAAATTTTGCGTGGCCGCTTTATCGACCCCAGGAACTTTCTATGCGATTTCAGGAGAATTTTGTTCGGGACCGGAATCCAAAAAGTGTATTATACACTTCAATTTCGGCCGTTCGGGAGGTCGTCAGGACCGGTTTCTTTTTCTCCTGTTTTTCAATCACGCGTCCTACCTCATTCCAGGAGTTAACTTTGTTCGATTTTGACCTCAAATAACGAGCTTTAACGCATTTTCACGATAATCAGGAGTTTGGCGAATCTTTGGTTTAAGCACCGGCACCCCCAAATGTCTTCCGTTGGTGCTCAAATTTTGCGTGGCCGCTTTATCGACCCCAGGAACTTTCTATGCGATTTCCGGAGAATTTTGTTCGGGACCGGAATCCAGAAAAAGCAGTGTATTATACACTTCAATTTCGGCCGTTCGGGAGGTCGTGTCAGGACCGGTTTCTTTTTCTCCTGTTTTTCAATCACGCGTCCTACCTCATTCCAGGAGTTAACTTTGTTCGATTTGACCTCAAATAACGAGCTTTAACGCATTTTCACGATAATCAGGAGTTTCGGCGAATCTTTGGTTTACGGCACACCGGCACCCCAAATGTCTTCCGTTGGTGCTCAAATTTTGCGTGGCCGCTTTATCGACCCCAGGAACTTTCTATGCGATTTCCGGAGAATTTTGTTAGGGGACCGGAATCCGGCAGTGTATTATACACTTCAATTTGCCGTTCGGGAGGTCGTCAGGACCGGTTTCTTTTTCTCCTGTTTTTCAATCACGCGTCCTACCTCATTCCAGGAGTTAACTTTGTTCGATTTGACCTCAAATAACGAGCTTTAACGCATTTTCACGATAATCAGGAGTTTCGGCGAATCTTTGGTTTTACGCACCGGCACCCCCAAATGTCTTCCGTTGGTGCTCAAATTTTGCGTGGCCGCTTTATCTGACCCCGGGAACTTTCTATGCGATTTCCGGAGAATTTTGTTCGGGACCGGAATCCGGCAAGTGTATTATACACTTCAATTTCGGCCGTTCGGGAGGTCGTCTAGGACCGGTTTCTTTTTCTCTCCTGTTTTTCAATCACGCGTCCTACCTCATTCCAGGAGTTAACTGTTCGATTTGACCTCAAATAACGAGCTTTAACGCATTTTCACGATAATCAGGAGTTTGGCGAATCTTTGGTTTCGGCACACGGGGCACCCCCAAATGTCTTCCGTTGGTGCTCAAATTTTGCGTGGCGCTTTATCTGACCCCGGGAACTTTCTATGCGATTTCCGGAGAATTTTGTTCGGGACCGGAATCCGAAAAGCAGTGTATTATACACTTCAATTTCGGCCGTTCGGGAGGTCGTCAGGACCGGTTTCTTTTTCTCCTGTTTTTCAATCACGCGTCCTACCTCATTCCAGGAGTTAACTGTTCGATTTGACCTCAAATAACGAGCTTTAACGCATTTTCACGATAATCAGGAGTTTCGGCGAATCTTTGGTTTACGGCACCGGCACCCCCAAATGTCTTCCGTTGGTGCTCAAATTTTGCGTGGCCGCTTTATCTGACCCGGGAACTTTCTATGCGATTTAGGAGAATTTTGTTCGGGACCGGAATCCGAAAACCGTGTATTATACACTTCAATTTGGCCGTTCGGGAGGTCGTCGGACCGGTTTCTTTTTTCTCCTGTTTTTCAATCACGCGTCCTACCTCATTCCAGGAGTTAACTTTGTTCGATTTGACCTCAAATAACGAGCTTTAACGCATTTTCACGATAATCAGGAGTTTCGGCGAATCTTTGGTTTTCGGCTGCACCGGCACCCCAAATGTCTTCCGTTGGTGCTCAAATTTTGCGTGGCGCTTTATCGACCCCGGGAACTTTCTATGCGATTTCGGAGAATTTTGTTCGGGACCGGAATCCGGCAGTGTATTATACACTTCAATTTCGGCCGTTCGGGAGGTCGTCGGACCGGTTTCTTTTTCTCCTGTTTTTCAATCACGCGTCCTACCTCATTCCAGGAGTTAACTTTGTTCGATTTGACCTCAAATAACGAGCTTTAACGCATTTTCACGATAATCAGGAGTTTCGGCGAATCTTTGGTTTACGGCACACCGGCACCCCAAATGTCTTCCGTTGGTGCTCAAATTTTGCGTGGCCGCTTTATCTGACCCCAGGAACTTTCTATGCGATTTCGGAGAATTTTGTTCAGGGACCGGAATCCGAAAAAGCGTGTATTATACACTTCAATTTCGGCCGTTCGGGAGGTCGTCTAGGACCGGTTTCTTTTTCTCCTCCCATTTTTTTTCAATCACGCGTCCTACCTCATTCAGGAGTTAACTTTGTTCGATTTGACCTCAAATAACGAGCTTTAACGCATTTTCACGATAATCAGGAGTTTCGGCGAATCTTTGGTTTACGGCACACCGGCACCCCCAAATGTCTTCCGTTGGTGCTCAAATTTTGCGTGGCCGCTTTATCGACCCCGGGGAACTTTCTATGCGATTTAGGAGAATTTTGTTAGGGACCGGAATCCGAAAAGTGTATTATACACTTCAATTTCGGCCGTTCGGGAGGGTCAGGACCGGTTTCTTTTTCTCCTGTTTTTCAATCACGCGTCCTACCTCATTCCAGGAGTTAACTTTGTTCGATTTGACCTCAAATAACGAGCTTTAACGCATTTTCACGATAATCAGGAGTTTCGGCGAATCTTGTTTTCGGCACACCGGCACCCCAAATGTCTTCCGTTGGTGCTCAAATTTTGCGTGGCCGCTTTATCGACCCCAGGAACTTTCTATGCGATTTCAGGAGAATTTTGTTCAGGGACCGGAATCGGCAGTGTATTATACACTTCAATTTCGGCCGTTCGGGAGGTCGTAGGACCGGTTTCTTTTTCTCCTGTTTTTCAATCACGCGTCCTACCTCATTCCAGGAGTTAACTTTGTTCGATTTGACCTCAAATAACGAGCTTTAACGCATTTTCACGATAATCAGGAGTTTGGCGAATCTTTGGTTTTAACACCGGCAGCCCCCAAATGTCTTCCGTTGGTGCTCAAATTTTGCGTGGCCGCTTTATCTGACCCCAGGAACTTTCTATGCGATTTAGGAGAATTTTGTTCGGGACCGGAATCCGAAAAACCGTGTATTATACACTTCAATTTCAGCCGTTCGGGAGGTCGTCAGGACCGGTTTCTTTTTCTCCTGTTTTTCAATCACGCGTCCTACCTCATTCCAGGAGTTAACTTTGTTCGATTTGACCTCAAATAACGAGCTTTAACGCATTTTCACGATAATCAGGAGTTTCGGCGAATCTTTGGTTTCGGCACACCGGCACCCCCAAATGTCTTCCGTTGGTGCTCAAATTTTGCGTGGCCGCTTTATCGACCCCAGGAACTTTCTATGCGATTTCAGGAGAATTTTGTTCGGGACCGGAATCGGCAGTGTATTATACACTTCAATTTCGGCCGTTCGGGAGGTCGTCAGGACCGGTTTCTTTTTCTCCTGTTTTTCAATCACGCGTCCTACCTCATTCAGGAGTTAACTGTTCGATTTTGACCTCAAATAACGAGCTTTAACGCATTTTCACGATAATCAGGAGTTTGGCGAATCTTTGGTTTCGGCACCGGCACCCCCAAATGTCTTCCGTTGGTGCTCAAATTTTGCGTGGCCGCTTTATCTGACCCAGGAACTTTCTATGCGATTTCGGAGAATTTTGTTTCGGGACCGGAATCCAGAAAAACCGTGTATTATACACTTCAATTTCGGCCGTTCGGGAGGTCGTCGGACCGGTTTCTTTTTCTCTCCTGTTTTTCAATCACGCGTCCTACCTCATTCCAGGAGTTAACTTTGTTCGATTTGACCTCAAATAACGAGCTTTAACGCATTTTCACGATAATCAGGAGTTTCGGCGAATCTTTGGTTTTCGCACACCGGCACCCCAAATGTCTTCCGTTGGTGCTCAAATTTTGCGTGGCCGCTTTATCGACCCCAGGAACTTTCTATGCGATTTCAGGAGAATTTTGTTAGGGACCGGAATCCGGCAGTGTATTATACACTTCAATTTCGGCCGTTCGGGAGGTCGTCAGGACCGGTTTCTTTTTCTCCTGTTTTTCAATCACGCGTCCTACCTCATTCCAGGAGTTAAACTGTTCGATTTGACCTCAAATAACGAGCTTTAACGCATTTTCACGATAATCAGGAGTTTCGGCGAATCTTTGGTTTCAGCTGGCACCCCCAAATGTCTTCCGTTGGTGCTCAAATTTTGCGTGGCCGCTTTATCGACCCCAGGAACTTTCTATGCGATTTCAGGAGAATTTTGTTAGGGACCGGAATCCGAAAAACCGTGTATTATACACTTCAATTTCAGCCGTTCGGGAGGTCGTCGGACCGGTTTCTTTTTCTCCTGTTTTTCAATCACGCGTCCTACCTCATTCCAGGAGTTAACTTTGTTCGATTTGACCTCAAATAACGAGCTTTAACGCATTTTCACGATAATCAGGAGTTTCGGCGAATCTTTGGTTTACAGCACCGGCACCCCCAAATGTCTTCCGTTGGTGCTCAAATTTTGCGTGGCCGCTTTATCGACCCGGGAACTTTCTATGCGATTTCAGGAGAATTTTGTTAGGGACCGGAATCGGCCGTGTATTATACACTTCAATTTGCCGTTCGGGAGTCGTGCAGGACCGGTTTCTTTTTCTCCTGTTTCAATCACGCGTCCTACCTCATTCCAGGAGTTAACTTTGTTCGATTTGACCTCAAATAACGAGCTTTAACGCATTTTCACGATAATCAGGAGTTTCGGCGAATCTTTGGTTTACGGCTGCGGCACCCCCAAATGTCTTCCGTTGGTGCTCAAATTTTGCGTGGCCGCTTTATCGACCCCAGGAACTTTCTATGCGATTTCAGGAGAATTTTGTTCGGGACCGGAATCCGGCAGTAGTGTATTATACACTTCAATTTCGGCCGTTCGGGAGGTAAATCAGGACCGGTTTCTTTTTCTCCTGTTTTTCAATCACGCGTCCTACCTCATTCCAGGAGTTAACTTTGTTCGATTTGACCTCAAATAACGAGCTTTAACGCATTTTCACGATAATCAGGAGTTTCGGCGAATCTTTGGTTTCGGCACACGGCACCCCCAAATGTCTTCCGTTGGTGCTCAAATTTTGCGTGGCCGCTTTATCTGACCCCGGGAACTTTCTATGCGATTTCCGGAGAATTTTGTTAGGGACCGGAATCCGGAAAAAAGTGTATTATACACTTCAATTTCGGCCGTTCGGGAGGTCGTCAGGACCGGTTTCTTTTTCTCCTGTTTTTCAATCACGCGTCCTACCTCATTCCAGGAGTTAACTGTTCGATTTTGACCTCAAATAACGAGCTTTAACGCATTTTCACGATAATCAGGAGTTTCGGCGAATCTTTGGTTTCGGCACCGGCACCCCCAAATGTCTTCCGTTGGTGCTCAAATTTTGCGTGGCCGCTTTATCGACCCCAGGAACTTTCTATGCGATTTCAGGAGAATTTTGTTCGGGACCGGAATCCGAAAAAGCAGTGTATTATACACTTCAATTTCGGCCGTTCGGGAGGTCGTCGGACCGGTTTCTTTTTCTCCTGTTTTTCAATCACGCGTCCTACCTCATTCCAGGAGTTAACATTGTTCGATTTTGACCTCAAATAACGAGCTTTAACGCATTTTCACGATAATCAGGAGTTTGGCGAATCTTTGGTTTTTTGCACCGGCACCCCCAAATGTCTTCCGTTGGTGCTCAAATTTTGCGTGGCCGCTTTATCGACCCCAGGAACTTTCTATGCGATTTCAGGAGAATTTTGTTCGGGACCGGAATCAGAAAAGCGTGTATTATACACTTCAATTTCGGCCGTTCGGGAGGTAAATGCAGGACCGGTTTCTTTTTTCTCCTGTTTTTTCAATCACGCGTCCTACCTCATTCCAGGAGTTAACTTTGTTCGATTTCGACCTCAAATAACGAGCTTTAACGCATTTTCACGATAATCAGGAGTTTGGCGAATCTTTGGTTTCGGCACACCGGCACCCCCAAATGTCTTCCGTTGGTGCTCAAATTTTGCGTGGCCGCTTTATCGACCCGGGGAACTTTCTATGCGATTTCGGAGAATTTTGTTCGGGACCGGAATCCCGGCGTGTATTATACACTTCAATTTCGGCCGTTCGGGAGGTCGTCAGGACGGTTTCTTTTTCTCCTGTTTTTCAATCACGCGTCCTACCTCATTCAGGAGTTAACTTTGTTCGATTTGACCTCAAATAACGAGCTTTAACGCATTTTCACGATAATCAGGAGTTTCGGCGAATCTTTGGTTTTACACTGCGGCACCCCCAAATGTCTTCCGTTGGTGCTCAAATTTTGCGTGGCCGCTTTATCGACCCCAGGAACTTTCTATGCGATTTCAGGAGAATTTTGTTCCGGGACCGGAATCCGGAAAAACCGTGTATTATACACTTCAATTTAAGCCGTTCGGGAGGTAAATCAGGACCGGTTTCTTTTTCTCCTGTTTTTCAATCACGCGTCCTACCTCATTCCAGGAGTTAACTTTGTTCGATTTGACCTCAAATAACGAGCTTTAACGCATTTTCACGATAATCAGGAGTTTCGGCGAATCTTTGGTTTACGGCACCGGCACCCCCAAATGTCTTCCGTTGGTGCTCAAATTTTGCGTGGCCGCTTTATCGACCCCAGGAACTTTCTATGCGATTTCAGGAGAATTTTGTTCGGGACCGGAATCCGAAAAACCGTGTATTATACACTTCAATTTCAGCCGTTCGGGAGGTCGTAGGACCGGTTTCTTTTTCTCCTGTTTTTCAATCACGCGTCCTACCTCATTCCAGGAGTTAACTTTGTTCGATTTGACCTCAAATAACGAGCTTTAACGCATTTTCACGATAATCAGGAGTTTGGCGAATCTTTGGTTTACGCACACGGCACCCCCAAATGTCTTCCGTTGGTGCTCAAATTTTGCGTGGCCGCTTTATCGACCCCGGGGAACTTTCTATGCGATTTCGGAGAATTTTGTTCGGGACCGGAATCCGGCCGTGTATTATACACTTCAATTTGGCCGTTCGGGAGGTCGTCAGGACCGGTTTCTTTTTCTCCTGTTTTTCAATCACGCGTCCTACCTCATTCCAGGAGTTAACTTTGTTCGATTTTGACCTCAAATAACGAGCTTTAACGCATTTTCACGATAATCCGAGTTTCGGCGAATCTTTGGTTTTCGGCACCGGCACCCCCAAATGTCTTCCGTTGGTGCTCAAATTTTGCGTGGCCGCTTTATCTGACCCCGGGAACTTTCTATGCGATTTAGGAGAATTTTGTTAGGGACCGGAATCCGAAAAACCGTGTATTATACACTTCAATTTCAGCCGTTCGGGAGGTCGTCTAGGACCGGTTTCTTTTTCTCCTGTTTTTCAATCACGCGTCCTACCTCATTCCAGGAGTTAACTTTGTTCGATTTGACCTCAAATAACGAGCTTTAACGCATTTTCACGATAATCAGGAGTTTCGGCGAATCTTTGGTTTCGGCACACCGGCACCCCCAAATGTCTTCCGTTGGTGCTCAAATTTTGCGTGGCCGCTTTATCGACCCCAGGAACTTTCTATGCGATTTCCGGAGAATTTTGTTAGGGACCGGAATCCGGCAGTGTATTATACACTTCAATTTCGTTCGGGAGGTAGGTCGTCCGGACCGGTTTCTTTTTCTCCTGTTTTTCAATCACGCGTCCTACCTCATTCCAGGAGTTAACTTTGTTCGATTTGACCTCAAATAACGAGCTTTAACGCATTTTTCACGATAATCAGGAGTTTCGGCGAATCTTTGGTTTCGGCACACCGGCACCCCCAAATGTCTTCCGTTGGTGCTCAAATTTTGCGTGGCCGCTTTATCGACCCCAGGAACTTTCTATGCGATTTCAGGAGAATTTTGTTCGGGACCGGAATCCCGAAAAAGCAAGTGTATTATACACTTCAATTTGGCCGTTCGGGAGGTCGTCAGGACCGGTTTCTTTTTCTCCTGTTTTTCAATCACGCGTCCTACCTCATTCCAGGAGTTAACTGTTCGATTTGACCTCAAATAACGAGCTTTAACGCATTTTCACGATAATCAGGAGTTTCGGCGAATCTTTGGTTTACGGCACCGGCACCCCCAAATGTCTTCCGTTGGTGCTCAAATTTGCGTGGCCGCTTTATCTGACCCCAGGAACTTTCTATGCGATTTCGGAGAATTTTGTTCGGGACCGGAATCCGGCAGTGTATTATACACTTCAATTTCGGCCGTTCGGGAGGTCGTACAGGACCCGGTTTCTTTTTCTCCTTGTTTTTCAATCACGCGTCCTACCTCATTCCAGGAGTTAACTTTGTTCGATTTGACCTCAAATAACGAGCTTTAACGCATTTTCACGATAATCAGGAGTTTCGGCGAATCTTTGGTTTCGGCACACACGGCACCCCCAAATGTCTTCCGTTGGTGCTCAAATTTTGCGTGGCCGCTTTATCGACCCCAGGAACTTTCTATGCGATTTCAGGAGAATTTTGTTCGGGACCGGAATCCGGCAGTGTATTATACACTTCAATTTCGGCCGTTCGGGAGGTCGTCAGGACCGGTTTTTTTTCTCCTGTTTTTCAATCACGCGTCCTACCTCATTCCAGGAGTTAACTTTGTTCGATTTGACCTCAAATAACGAGCTTTAACGCATTTTCACGATAATCAGGAGTTTCGGCGAATCTTTGGTTTCGGCACACCGGCACCCCCAAATGTCTTCCGTTGGTGCTCAAATTTTGCGTGGCCGCTTTATCGACCCCAGGAACTTTCTATGCGATTTCAGGAGAATTTTGTTCGGGACCGGAATCCGCCGTGTATTATACACTTCAATTTCGGCCGTTCGGGAGGTAAATCAGGACCGGTTTCTTTTTCTCCTGTTTTTCAATCACGCGTCCTACCTCATTCCAGGAGTTAACTTTGTTCGATTTGACCTCAAATAACGAGCTTTAACGCATTTTCACGATAATCCGAGTTTCGGCGAATCTTTGGTTACGGCACACCGGCACCCCCAAATGTCTTCCGTTGGTGCTCAAATTTTGCGTGGCCGCTTTATCGACCCCGGGGAACTTTCTATGCGATTTCGGAGAATTTTGTTCGGGACCGGAATCGGCAGTGTATTATACACTTCAATTTGGCCGTTCGGGAGGTCGTCAGGACCGGTTTCTTTTTCTCCTGTTTTTCAATCACGCGTCCTACCTCATTCAGGAGTTAACTTTGTTCGATTTGACCTCAAATAACGAGCTTTAACGCATTTTCACGATAATCAGGAGTTTCGGCGAATCTTTGGTTTCGGCACACCGGCACCCCAAATGTCTTCCGTTGGTGCTCAAATTTTGCGTGGCCGCTTTATCTGACCCCAGGAACTTTCTATGCGATTTCGGAGAATTTTGTTCGGGACCGGAATCCGGCAGTGTATTATACACTTCAATTTCGGCCGTTCGGGAGGTCGTCGGACCGGTTTCTTTTTCTCCTGTTTTTCAATCACGCGTCCTACCTCATTCCAGGAGTTAACTTTGTTCGATTTGACCTCAAATAACGAGCTTTAACGCATTTTCACGATAATCAGGAGTTTCGGCGAATCTTTGGTTTACGGCACACCGGCACCCCCAAATGTCTTCCGTTGGTGCTCAAATTTTGCGTGGCCGCTTTATCGACCCCAGGAACTTTCTATGCGATTTCAGGAGAATTTTGTTCGGGACCGGAATCCGAAAAAGCAAGTGTATTATACACTTCAATTTCGGCCGTTCGGGAGGTCGTCGGGACCGGTTTCTTTTTCTCCTTTTTCAATCACGCGTCCTACCTCATTCCAGGAGTTAACTTTGTTCGATTTGACCTCAAATAACGAGCTTTAACGCATTTTCACGATAATCAGGAGTTTCGGCGAATCTTTGGTTTTACGGCACCGGCACCCCCAAATGTCTTCCGTTGGTGCTCAAATTTTGCGTGGCCGCTTTATCTGACCCCAGGAACTTTCTATGCGATTTCGGAGAATTTTGTTCGGGACCGGAATCCGAAAAGCCGTGTATTATACACTTCAATTTGAGCCGTTCGGGAGGTCGTCAGGACCGGTTTCTTTTTCTCCTGTTTTTCAATCACGCGTCCTACCTCATTCCAGGAGTTAACCTGTTCGATTTGAGCCTCAAATAACGAGCTTTAACGCATTTTTCACGATAATCAGGAGTTTCGGCGAATCTTTGGTTTACGGCACCGGCACCCCCAAATGTCTTCCGTTGGTGCTCAAATTTTGCGTGGCCGCTTTATCTGACCCCGGGAACTTTCTATGCGATTTCCGGAGAATTTTGTTCGGGACCGGAATCGAAAAACCGTGTATTATACACTTCAATTTCGGCCGTTCGGGAGGTCGTGCCGGACCCGGTTTCTTTTTCTCCTTGTTTTTCAATCACGCGTCCTACCTCATTCCAGGAGTTAACTTTGTTCGATTTGACCTCAAATAACGAGCTTTAACGCATTTTCACGATAATCAGGAGTTTCGGCGAATCTTTGGTTTCGCACCGGCACCCCCAAATGTCTTCCGTTGGTGCTCAAATTTTGCGTGGCCGCTTTATCGACCCCAGGAACTTTCTATGCGATTTCAGGAGAATTTTGTTCAGGGACCGGAATCCGAAAAAGCGTGTATTATACACTTCAATTTCGTAGCCGTTCGGGAGGTCGTAAACCGGACCGGTTTCTTTTTCTCCTGTTTTTCAATCACGCGTCCTACCTCATTCCAGGAGTTAACTTTGTTCGATTTGACCTCAAATAACGAGCTTTAACGCATTTTCACGATAATCAGGAGTTTCGGCGAATCTTTGGTTTTAGCACACCTGGCACCCCCAAATGTCTTCCGTTGGTGCTCAAATTTTGCGTGGCCGCTTTATCGACCCCAGGAACTTTCTATGCGATTTCAGGAGAATTTTGTTCGGGACCGGAATCCCGGCAGTGTATTATACACTTCAATTTCGGCCGTTCGGGAGGTCGTGCAGGACCGGTTTCTTTTTCTCCTGTTTTTCAATCACGCGTCCTACCTCATTCCAGGAGTTAAACATTCGATTTTGACCTCAAATAACGAGCTTTAACGCATTTTCACGATAATCAGGAGTTTCGGCGAATCTTTGTTTTCGGCACACCGGCACCCCCAAATGTCTTCCGTTGGTGCTCAAATTTTGCGTGGCCGCTTTATCGACCCCCGGGAACTTTCTATGCGATTTCGGAGAATTTTGTTCGGGACCGGAATCCGAAAAACCGTGTATTATACACTTCAATTTCAGCCGTTCGGGAGG
This sequence comes from Silene latifolia, assembly GCF_048544455.1. Taxonomy (NCBI): domain Eukaryota; kingdom Viridiplantae; phylum Streptophyta; class Magnoliopsida; order Caryophyllales; family Caryophyllaceae; genus Silene; species Silene latifolia. The sequence continues at coordinate 200,608,601 of NC_133526.1, forward strand.
TCGTCCGGACCGGTTTCTTTTTCTCCTGTTTTTCAATCACGCGTCCTACCTCATTCCAGGAGTTAACTTTGTTCGATTTGACCTCAAATAACGAGCTTTAACGCATTTTCACGATAATCAGGAGTTTGGCGAATCTTTGGTTTACGGCACACCGGCACCCCAAATGTCTTCCGTTGGTGCTCAAATTTTGCGTGGCCGCTTTATCTGACCCCAGGAACTTTCTATGCGATTTCGGAGAATTTTGTTCCGGAATCCCGAAAAACAGTGTATTATACACTTCAATTTCGGCCGTTCGGGAGGTAAATCTAGGACCGGTTTCTTTTTCTCCTGTTTTTCAATCACGCGTCCTACCTCATTCCAGGAGTTAACTTTGTTCGATTTGACCTCAAATAACGAGCTTTAACGCATTTTCACGATAATCAGGAGTTTCGGCGAATCTTTGGTTTCGCACGGCACCCCCAAATGTCTTCCGTTGGTGCTCAAATTTTGCGTGGCCGCTTTATCGACCCCAGGAACTTTCTATGCGATTTCCGGAGAATTTTGTTCGGGACCGGAATCCGGCAAGTGTATTATACACTTCAATTTCGGCCGTTCGGGAGGTCGTCAGGACCGGTTTCTTTTTCTCTCCTGTTTTTCAATCACGCGTCCTACCTCATTCCAGGAGTTAACTTTGTTCGATTTGACCTCAAATAACGAGCTTTAACGCATTTTCACGATAATCAGGAGTTTCGGCGAATCTTTGGTTTCGGCACACTGGCACCCCCAAATGTCTTCCGTTGGTGCTCAAATTTTGCGTGGCCGCTTTATCGACCCCAGGAACTTTCTATGCGATTTCAGGAGAATTTTGTTCGGGACCGGAATCGAAAAAGCGTGTATTATACACTTCAATTTCGGCCGTTCGGGAGGTCGTCAGGACCGGTTTCTTTTTCTCCTGTTTTTCAATCACGCGTCCTACCTCATTCCAGGAGTTAACTTTGTTCGATTTGACCTCAAATAACGAGCTTTAACGCATTTTCACGATAATCAGGAGTTTCGGCGAATCTTTGGTTTCGCACACCGGCACCCCCAAATGTCTTCCGTTGGTGCTCAAATTTTGCGTGGCCGCTTTATCGACCCCAGGAACTTTCTATGCGATTTCAGGAGAATTTTGTTCGGGACCGGAATCCGAAAAAGCGTGTATTATACACTTCAATTTCGGCCGTTCGGGAGGTCGTCAGGACCGGTTTCTTTTTTCTCCTGTTTTTCAATCACGCGTCCTACCTCATTCCAGGAGTTAACTTTGTTCGATTTGACCTCAAATAACGAGCTTTAACGCATTTTTCACGATAATCAGGATTTTTCGGCGAATCTTTGGTTTACGGCACACCGGCACCCCAAATGTCTTCCGTTGGTGCTCAAATTTTGCGTGGCCGCTTTATCTGACCCCAGGAACTTTCTATGCGATTTCGGAGAATTTTGTTCCCGGAATCCAGAAAAACCGTGTATTATACACTTCAATTTCGGCCGTTGGGAGGTCGTCCGGACCGGTTTCTTTTTCTCCTGTTTTTCAATCACGCGTCCTACCTCATTCCAGGAGTTAACTTTGTTCGATTTGACCTCAAATAACGAGCTTTAACGCATTTTCACGATAATCAGGAGTTTCGGCGAATCTTTGGTTTACGGCACACCGGCACCCCCAAATGTCTTCCGTTGGTGCTCAAATTTTGCGTGGCCGCTTTATCGACCCCAGGAACTTTCTATGCGATTTCCGGAGAATTTTGTTAGGGACCGGAATCCGAAAAAGCAGTGTATTATACACTTCAATTTCGGCCGTTCGGGAGGTCGTCGTGCAGGACGGTTTCTTTTTCTCCTGTTTTTCAATCACGCGTCCTACCTCATTCCAGGAGTTAACTTTGTTCGATTTGACCTCAAATAACGAGCTTTAACGCATTTTCACGATAATCAGGAGTTTCGGCGAATCTTTGGTTTCGGCACACCGGCACCCCCAAATGTCTTCCGTTGGTGCTCAAATTTTGCGTGGCCGCTTTATCGACCCCAGGAACTTTCTATGCGATTTCAGGAGAATTTTGTTCGGGACCGGAATCCGGCCGTGTATTATACACTTCAATTTCGGCCGTTCGGGAGGTCGTCAGGACCGGTTTCTTTTTCTCCTGTTTTTCAATCACGCGTCCTACCTCATTCCAGGAGTTAACTGTTCGATTTGACCTCAAATAACGAGCTTTAACGCATTTTCACGATAATCAGGAGTTTCGGCGAATCTTTGGTTTCGGCACACCGGCACCCCCAAATGTCTTCCGTTGGTGCTCAAATTTTGCGTGGCCGCTTTATCGACCCCAGGAACTTTCTATGCGATTTACGGAGAATTTTGTTCGGGACCGGAATCCGAAAAAAGTGTATTATACACTTCAATTTCGGCCGTTCGGGAGGTCGTCGGACCGGTTTCTTTTTCTCCTGTTTTTCAATCACGCGTCCTACCTCATTCCAGGAGTTAACTTTGTTCGATTTGACCTCAAATAACGAGCTTTAACGCATTTTCACGATAATCAGGAGTTTCGGCGAATCTTTGGTTTCGCACACCGGCACCCCCAAATGTCTTCCGTTGGTGCTCAAATTTTGCGTGGCCGCTTTATCGACCCCAGGAACTTTCTATGCGATTTCAGGAGAATTTTGTTCGGGACCGGAATCCCGAAAAAGCAGTGTATTATACACTTCAATTTCGGCCGTTTGGGAGGTCGTCCGGACCGGTTTCTTTTTCTCCTGTTTTTCAATCACGCGTCCTACCTCATTCCAGGAGTTAACTTTGTTCGATTTGACCTCAAATAACGAGCTTTAACGCATTTTCACGATAATCAGGAGTTTCGGCGAATCTTTGGTTTACGGCACACCGGCACCCCCAAATGTCTTCCGTTGGTGCTCAAATTTTGCGTGGCCGCTTTATCGACCCCAGGAACTTTCTATGCGATTTCAGGAGAATTTTGTTCGGGACCCGGAATCGAAAAGCCGTGTATTATACACTTCAATTTCGGCCGTTCGGGAGGTCGTCAGGACCGGTTTCTTTTTCTCCTGTTTTTCAATCACGCGTCCTACCTCATTCCGGGAGTTAACTTTGTTCGATTTGACCTCAAATAACGAGCTTTAACGCATTTTCACGATAATCAGGAGTTTCGGCGAATCTTTGGTTTCGCTGCACACCGGCACCCCCAAATGTCTTCCGTTGGTGCTCAAATTTTGCGTGGCCGCTTTATCGACCCCAGGAACTTTCTATGCGATTTCAGGAGAATTTTGTTCGGGACCGGAATCCGAAAAACCGTGTATTATACACTTCAATTTCAGCCGTTCGGGAGGTCGTCGGGACCGGTTTCTTTTTCTCCTGTTTTTCAATCACGCGTCCTACCTCATTCCAGGAGTTAACTTTGTTCGATTTGACCTCAAATAACGAGCTTTAACGCATTTTCACGATAATCAGGAGTTTCGGCGAATCTTTGGTTTCGCACACCGGCACCCCCAAATGTCTTCCGTTGGTGCTCAAATTTTGCGTGGCCGCTTTATCGACCCCAGGAACTTTCTATGCGATTTCAGGAGAATTTTGTTCGGGACCGGAATCCGAAAAACCGTGTATTATACACTTCAATTTCAGCCGTTCGGGAGGTCGTCCGGACCGGTTTTTTCTCCTGTTTTTCAATCACGCGTCCTACCTCATTCCAGGAGTTAACTTTGTTCGATTTCGACCTCAAATAACGAGCTTTAACGCATTTTCACGATAATCAGGAGTTTCGGCGAATCTTTGGTTTCGCGGCACACCGGCACCCCCAAATGTCTTCGTTGGTGCTCAAATTTTGCGTGGCCGCTTTATCTGACCCCAAGAACTTTCTATGCGATTTCAGGAGAATTTTGTTCGGGACCGGAATCCGGCAGTGTGTATTATACACTTCAATTTCGGCCGTTCGGGAGGTCGTCAGGACCGGTTTCTTTTTCTCCTGTTTTTCAATCACGCGTCCTACCTCATTCCAGGAGTTAACTTTGTTCGATTTGACCTCAAATAACGAGCTTTAACGCATTTTCACGATAATCAGGAGTTTCGGCGAATCTTTGGTTTCGGCACCGGCACCCCCAAATGTCTTCCGTTGGTGCTCAAATTTTGCGTGGCCGCTTTATCTGACCCCGGGAACTTTCTATGCGATTTCCGGAGAATTTTGTTCGGGACCCCGGAATCCAGAAAAACCGTGTATTATACACTTCAATTTCGGCCGTTCGGGAGGTCGTCGGACCGGTTTCTTTTCTCCCTGTTTTTCAATCACGCGTCCTACCTCATTCCAGGAGTTAACTTTGTTCGATTTCGACCTCAAATAACGAGCTTTAACGCATTTTTCACGATAATCAGGAGTTTCGGCGAATCTTTGGTTTCGGCACACCGGCACCCCCAAATGTCTTCCGTTGGTGCTCAAATTTTGCGTGGCCGCTTTATCGACCCCAGGAACTTTCTATGCGATTTCAGGAGAATTTTGTTCGGGACCGGAATCCGAAAAACCGTGTATTATACACTTCAATTTCGGCCGTTCGGGAGGTCGTACCGGACCCGGTTTCTTTTTCTCCTTGTTTTTCAATCACGCGTCCTACCTCATTCCAGGAGTTAACTTTGTTCGATTTGACCTCAAATAACGAGCTTTAACGCATTTTCACGATAATCAGGAGTTTCGGCGAATCTTTGGTTTACGGCACACGGCACCCCAAATGTCTTCCGTTGGTGCTCAAATTTTGCGTGGCCGCTTTATCTGACCCCGGGAACTTTCTATGCGATTTCCGGAGAATTTTGTTCGGGACCCGGAATCCGAAAAAGCCGTGTATTATACACTTCAATTTCGGCCGTTCGGGAGGTCGTCAGGACCGGTTTCTTTTTTCCCTGTTTTTCAATCACGCGTCCTACCTCATTCCAGGAGTTAACTTTGTTCGATTTCGACCTCAAATAACGAGCTTTAACGCATTTTCACGATAATCAGGAGTTTCGGCGAATCTTTGGTTTTCGGCACCGGCACCCCCAAATGTCTTCCGTTGGTGCTCAAATTTTGCGTGGCCGCTTTATCTGACCCCGGGAACTTTCTATGCGATTTAGGAGAATTTTGTTCGGGACCGGAATCCGAAAAACCGTGTATTATACACTTCAATTTCAGCCGTTCGGGAGGTCGTGCAGGACCGGTTTCTTTTTCTCCTGTTTTTCAATCACGCGTCCTACCTCATTCCAGGAGTTAACTTTGTTCGATTTCGACCTCAAATAACGAGCTTTAACGCATTTTCACGATAATCAGGAGTTTCGGCGAATCTTTGGTTTACGGCACACCGGCACCCCCAAATGTCTTCCGTTGGTGCTCAAATTTTGCGTGGCCGCTTTATCGACCCCAGGAACTTTCTATGCGATTTCCGGAGAATTTTGTTCGGGACCCCGGAATCCAGAAAAACCGTGTATTATACACTTCAATTTCGGCCGTTCGGGAGGTCGTGCGGACCGGTTTCTTTTTCTCCTGTTTTTCAATCACGCGTCCTACCTCATTCCAGGAGTTAACTTTGTTCGATTTCGACCTCAAATAACGAGCTTTAACGCATTTTCACGATAATCAGGAGTTTCGGCGAATCTTTGGTTTTACGGCACACCGGCACCCCCAAATGTCTTCCGTTGGTGCTCAAATTTTGCGTGGCCGCTTTATCGACCCAGGGAACTTTCTATGCGATTTCGGAGAATTTTGTTCGGGACCGGAATCCGAAAAACCGTGTATTATACACTTCAATTTCAGCAGTTCGGGAGGTCGTACAGGACCGGTTTCTTTTTCTCCCTGTTTTTCAATCATGCGTCCTACCTCATTCCAGGAGTTAACTTTGTTCGATTTGACCTCAAATAACGAGCTTTAACGCATTTTCACGATAATCAGGAGTTTCGGCGAATCTTTGGTTTCGGCACACCGGCACCCCCAAATGTCTTCCGTTGGTGCTCAAATTTTGCGTGGCCGCTTTATCGACCCCAGGAACTTTCTATGCGATTTCAGGAGAATTTTGTTCGGGACCGGAATCGAAAAAGCCGTGTATTATACACTTCAATTTCGGCCGTTCGGGAGGTCGTAAATGCAGGACCGGTTTCTTTTTCTCCCTGTTTTTCAATCACGCGTCCTACCTCATTCCGGGAGTTAACTTTGTTCGATTTCGACCTCAAATAACGAGCTTTAACGCATTTTCACGATAATCAGGAGTTTCGGCGAATCTTTGGTTTACGGCACACCGGCACCCCCAAATGTCTTCCGTTGGTGCTCAAATTTTGCGTGGCCGCTTTATCGACCCCAGGAACTTTCTATGCGATTTACGGAGAATTTTGTTCGGGACCGGAATCCGAAAAACCGTGTATTATACACTTCAATTTCAGCCGTTCGGGAGGTCGTCGGACCGGTTTCTTTTTCTCCTGTTTTTCAATCACGCGTCCTACCTCATTCCGGGAGTTAACTTTGTTCGATTTGACCTCAAATAACGAGCTTTAACGCATTTTCACGATAATCAGGAGTTTCGGCGAATCTTTGGTTTACGGCACACCGGCACCCCAAATGTCTTCCGTTGGTGCTCAAATTTTGCGTGGCCGCTTTATCTGACCCCAGGAACTTTCTATGCGATTTCGGAGAATTTTGTTCGGGACCGGAATCCGGCGTGTAGTGTATTATACACTTCAATTTCGGCCGTTCGGGAGGTCGTACCGGACCTGGTTTCTTTTTCTCCTAGTTTTTCAATCACGCGTCCTACCTCATTCCAGGAGTTAACTTTGTTCGATTTTGACCTCAAATAACGAGCTTTAACGCATTTTCACGATAATCAGGAGTTTCGGCGAATCTTTGGTTTCGGCACACCGGCACCCCCAAATGTCTTCCGTTGGTGCTCAAATTTTGCGTGGCCGCTTTATCGACCCCAGGAACTTTCTATGCGATTTCAGGAGAATTTTGTTCGGGACCGGAATCCGAAAAACCGTGTATTATACACTTCAATTTCAACCGTTCGGGAGGTCGTCCGGACCGGTTTCTTTTTCTCCTGTTTTTCAATCACGCGTCCTACCTCATTCCAGGAGTTAACTTTGTTCGATTTGACCTCAAATAACGAGCTTTAACGCATTTTCACGATAATCAGGAGTTTCGGCGAATCTTTGGTTTACGGCACACCGGCACCCCCAAATGTCTTCCGTTGGTGCTCAAATTTTGCGTGGCCGCTTTATCGACCCCAGGAACTTTCTATGCGATTTCAGGAGAATTTTGTTCGGGACCGGAATCCAGAAAAACAGTGTATTATACACTTCAATTTCAGCCGTTCGGGAGGTCGTGCGGACCGGTTTCTTTTTCTCCTGTTTTTCAATCACGCGTCCTACCTCATTCCAGGAGTTAACTTTGTTCGATTTGACCTCAAATAACGAGCTTTAACGCATTTTCACGATAATCAGGAGTTTCGGCGAATCTTTGGTTTACGCACACCGGCACCCCCAAATGTCTTCCGTTGGTGCTCAAATTTTGCGTGGCCGCTTTATCGACCCCAGGAACTTTCTATGCGATTTCAGGAGAATTTTGTTCGGGACCGGAATCCGAAAAACCGTGTATTATACACTTCAATTTCAGCCGTTCGGGAGGTCGTCGGACCGGTTTCTTTTTTTCTCCTGTTTTTCAATCACGCGTCCTACCTCATTCCGGGAGTTAACTGTTCGATTTGACCTCAAATAACGAGCTTTAACGCATTTTCACGATAATCAGGAGTTTCGGCGAATCTTTGGTTTCGGCACACCGGCACCCCAAATGTCTTCCGTTGGTGCTCAAATTTTGCGTGGCCGCTTTATCGAGGGAACTTTCTATGCGATTTCGGAGAATTTTGTTCGGGACCGGAATCCGAGAAAAGCCGTGTATTATACACTTCAATTTCGGCCGTTCGGGAGGTCGTCGGACCGGTTTCTTTTTCTCCTGTTTTTCAATCACGCGTCCTACCTCATTCCAGGAGTTAACTTTGTTCGATTTGACCTCAAATAACGAGCTTTAACGCATTTTCACGATAATCAGGAGTTTCGGCGAATCTTTGGTTTACGGCACACCGGCACCCCAAATGTCTTCCGTTGGTGCTCAAATTTTGCGTGGCCGCTTTATCTGACCCCAGGAACTTTCTATGCGATTTCGGAGAATTTTGTTCGGGACCCGGAATCCAGAAAAGCAAGTGTATTATACACTTCAATTTCGGCCGTTCGGGAGGTCGTCGGACCGGTTTCTTTTTCTCCTGTTTTTCAATCACGCGTCCTACCTCATTCAGGAGTTAACTTTGTTCGATTTGACCTCAAATAACGAGCTTTAACGCATTTTCACGATAATCCGAGTTTCGGCGAATCTTTGGTTTCGGCACACCGGCACCCCAAATGTCTTCCGTTGGTGCTCAAATTTTGCGTGGCCGCTTTATCTGACCCCGGGAACTTTCTATGCGATTTCCGGAGAATTTTGTTCGGGACCCCGGAATCCAGAAAAACCGTGTATTATACACTTCAATTTCGGCCGTTCGGGAGGTCGTCCGGACCGGTTTCTTTTTCTCCTGTTTTTCAATCACGCGTCCTACCTCATTCCAGGAGTTAACTTTGTTCGATTTCGACCTCAAATAACGAGCTTTAACGCATTTTCACGATAATCAGGAGTTTCGGCGAATCTTTGGTTTACGCACACCGGCACCCCCAAATGTCTTCCGTTGGTGCTCAAATTTTGCGTGGCGCTTTATCGACCCCGGGAACTTTCTATGCGATTTCGGAGAATTTTGTTCGGGACCGGAATCCGAAAAACCGTGTATTATACACTTCAATTTCGGCCGTCGGGGTCGTCGTACCGGACCGGTTTCTTTTTCTCCTGTTTTTCAATCACGCGTCCTACCTCATTCCAGGAGTTAACTTTGTTCGATTTCGACCTCAAATAACGAGCTTTAACGCATTTTCACGATAATCAGGAGTTTCGGCGAATCTTTGGTTTACGGCACCGGCACCCCCAAATGTCTTCCGTTGGTGCTCAAATTTTGCGTGGCCGCTTTATCGACCCCGGGGAACTTTCTATGCGATTTCGGAGAATTTTGTTCGGGACCGGAATCCAGAAAAAGCCGTGTATTATACACTTCAATTTCGGCCGTTCGGGAGGTCGTGCGGACCGGTTTCTTTTTCTCCTGTTTTTCAATCACGCGTCCTACCTCATTCCGGGAGTTAACTTTGTTCGATTTGACCTCAAATAACGAGCTTTAACGCATTTTCACGATAATCAGGAGTTTCGGCGAATCTTTGGTTTACGCACACCGGCACCCCCAAATGTCTTCCGTTGGTGCTCAAATTTTGCGTGGCCGCTTTATCGACCCCAGGAACTTTCTATGCGATTTCAGGAGAATTTTGTTCGGGACCGGAATCCGAAAAACCGTGTATTATACACTTCAATTTCAGCCGTTCGGGAGGTCGTCGGACCGGTTTCTTTTTCTCCTGTTTTTCAATCACGCGTCCTACCTCATTCCGGGAGTTAACTTTGTTCGATTTTGACCTCAAATAACGAGCTTTAACGCATTTTCACGATAATCAGGAGTTTCGGCGAATCTTTGGTTTACGCACACCGGCACCCCCAAATGTCTTCCGTTGGTGCTCAAATTTTGCGTGGCCGCTTTATCGACCCCAGGAACTTTCTATGCGATTTCAGGAGAATTTTGTTCGGGACCGGAATCCGAAAAACCGTGTATTATACACTTCAATTTCGGCCGTTCGGGAGGTCGTACCGGACCCGGTTTCTTTTTCTCCTGTTTTTCAATCACGCGTCCTACCTCATTCCAGGAGTTAACTTTGTTCGATTTCGACCTCAAATAACGAGCTTTAACGCATTTTCACGATAATCAGGAGTTTCGGCGAATCTTTGGTTTACGGCACACCGGCACCCCCAAATGTCTTCCGTTGGTGCTCAAATTTTGCGTGGCCGCTTTATCGACCCCAGGAACTTTCTATGCGATTTCAGGAGAATTTTTTTCGGGACCGGAATCCGGCCGTGTATTATACACTTCAATTTCGGCCGTTCGGGAGGTCGTCCGGACCGGTTTCTTTTTTCTCCTGTTTTTCAATCACGCGTCCTACCTCATTCCAGGAGTTAACTTTGTTCGATTTGACCTCAAATAACGAGCTTTAACGCATTTTCACGATAATCAGGAGTTTCGGCGAATCTTTGGTTTACGCACACCGGCACCCCCAAATGTCTTCCGTTGGTGCTCAAATTTTGCGTGGCCGCTTTATCGACCCCAGGAACTTTCTATGCGATTTCAGGAGAATTTTGTTCGGGACCGGAATCCGAAAAACCGTGTATTATACACTTCAATTTCAGCCGTTCGGGAGGTCGTCGGACCGGTTTCTTTTTCTCCTGTTTTTCAATCACGCGTCCTACCTCATTCCAGGAGTTAACTTTGTTCGATTTCGACCTCAAATAACGAGCTTTAACGCATTTTCACGATAATCAGGAGTTTCGGCGAATCTTTGGTTTTCGGCACACCGGCACCCCCAAATGTCTTCCGTTGGTGCTCAAATTTTGCGTGGCCGCTTTATCGACCCCAGGAACTTTCTATGCGATTTCAGGAGAATTTTGTTCGGGACCGGAATCCAGAAAAAACCGTGTATTATACACTTCAATTTCGGCCGTTCGGGAGGTCGTGCGGACCGGTTTCTTTTTTCTCCTGTTTTTCAATCACGCGTCCTACCTCATTCAGGAGTTAACTGTTCGATTTGACCTCAAATAACGAGCTTTAACGCATTTTCACGATAATCAGGAGTTTCGGCGAATCTTTGGTTTACGGCACACCGGGCACCCCCCAAATGTCTTCCGTTGGTGCTCAAATTTTGCGTGGCCGCTTTATCGACCCCAGGAACTTTCTATGCGATTTCAGGAGAATTTTGTTCGGGACCGGAATCGAAAAAGCCGTGTATTATACACTTCAATTTCGGCCGTTCGGGAGGTCGTCGGACCGGTTTCTTTTTTTCTCCTGTTTTTCAATCACGCGTCCTACCTCATTCCAGGAGTTAACTTTGTTCGATTTCGACCTCAAATAACGAGCTTTAACGCATTTTTCACGATAATCAGGAGTTTCGGCGAATTTGGTTTACGGCACACCGGCACCCCCAAATGTCTTCCGTTGGTGCTCAAATTTTGCGTGGCCGCTTTATCGACCCCAGGAACTTTCTATGCGATTTCAGGAGAATTTTGTTCGGGACCCGGAATCCGAAAAGCCGTGTATTATACACTTCAATTTCGGCCGTTCGGGAGGTCGTCCGGACCGGTTTCTTTTTCTCCTGTTTTTCAATCACGCGTCCTACCTCATTCCAGGAGTTAACTGTTCGATTTGACCTCAAATAACGAGCTTTAACGCATTTTTCACGATAATCAGGAGTTTCGGCGAATCTTTGGTTTCGCGGCACACCGGCACCCCCAAATGTCTTCCGTTGGTGCTCAAATTTTGCGTGGCCGCTTTATCGACCCCAGGAACTTTCTATGCGATTTCCGGAGAATTTTGTTCGGGACCCCGGAATCCAGAAAAACCGTGTATTATACACTTCAATTTCGGCCGTTCGGGAGGTCGTTTTGGACCGGTTTCTTTTTTCTCCTGTTTTTCAATCACGCGTCCTACCTCATTCCAGGAGTTAACTTTGTTCGATTTGACCTCAAATAACGAGCTTTAACGCATTTTCACGATAATCAGGAGTTTCGGCGAATCTTTGGTTTTACGGCACACCGGCACCCCAAATGTCTTCCGTTGGTGCTCAAATTTTGCGTGGCCGCTTTATCTGACCCCAGGAACTTTCTATGCGATTTCGGAGAATTTTGTTCGGGACCGGAATCGAGAAAAACCGTGTATTATACACTTCAATTTCAGCCGTTCGGGAGGTCGTGCGGACCGGTTTCTTTTTCTCCTGTTTTTCAATCACGCGTCCTACCTCATTCCGGGAGTTAACTTTGTTCGATTTCGACCTCAAATAACGAGCTTTAACGCATTTTCACGATAATCAGGAGTTTCGGCGAATCTTTGGTTTCGGCACACACCGGCACCCCCAAATGTCTTCCGTTGGTGCTCAAATTTTGCGTGGCCGCTTTATCGACCCCAGGAACTTTCTATGCGATTTCAGGAGAATTTTGTTCGGGACCGGAATCCGAAAAGCCGTGTATTATACACTTCAATTTCGGCCGTTCGGGAGGTCGTCGGACCGGTTTCTTTTTCTCCTGTTTTTCAATCACGCGTCCTACCTCATTCCAGGAGTTAACTTTGTTCGATTTGACCTCAAATAACGAGCTTTAACGCATTTTCACGATAATCAGGAGTTTCGGCGAATCTTTGGTTTCGCACACCGGCACCCCAAATGTCTTCCGTTGGTGCTCAAATTTTGCGTGGCCGCTTTATCTGACCCCAGGAACTTTCTATGCGATTTCGGAGAATTTTGTTCGGGACCGGAATCCGAAAAACCGTGTATTATACACTTCAATTTCAGCCGTTCGGGAGGTCGTCTGGGACCGGTTTCTTTTTCTCCTGTTTTTCAATCACGCGTCCTACCTCATTCCGGGAGTTAACTTTGTTCGATTTGACCTCAAATAACGAGCTTTAACGCATTTTCACGATAATCAGGAGTTTCGGCGAATCTTTGGTTTACGGCACACCGGCACCCCCAAATGTCTTCCGTTGGTGCTCAAATTTTGCGTGGCCGCTTTATCGACCCCAGGAACTTTCTATGCGATTTCCGGAGAATTTTGTTCGGGACCCCGGAATCCAGAAAAACCGTGTATTATACACTTCAATTTCGGCCGTTCGGGAGGTCGTGCAGGACCGGTTTCTTTTTCTCCTGTTTTTCAATCACGCGTCCTACCTCATTCCAGGAGTTAACTTTGTTCGATTTGACCTCAAATAACGAGCTTTAACGCATTTTCACGATAATCAGGAGTTTCGGCGAATCTTTGGTTTACGCTTTGCACCGGCACCCCCAAATGTCTTCCGTTGGTGCTCAAATTTTGCGTGGCCGCTTTATCGACCCCAGGAACTTTCTATGCGATTTCAGGAGAATTTTGTTCGGGACCGGAATCCGAAAAACCGTGTATTATACACTTCAATTTCAGCCGTTCGGGAGGTCGTATTGGACCTGGTTTCTTTTTCTCCCTGTTTTTCAATCACGCGTCCTACCTCATTCCAGGAGTTAACCTGTTCGATTTCAGCCTCAAATAACGAGCTTTAACGCATTTTTCACGATAATCAGAGTTTCGGCGAATCTTTGGTTTCGCTGCACACCGGCACCCCCAAATGTCTTCCGTTGGTGCTCAAATTTTGCGTGGCCGCTTTATCGACCCCAGGAACTTTCTATGCGATTTCAGGAGAATTTTGTTCGGGACCGGAATCCGAAAAAGCCGTGTATTATACACTTCAATTTCGGCCGTTCGGGAGGTCGTCGGACCGGTTTCTTTTTCTCCTGTTTTTCAATCACGCGTCCTACCTCATTCCAGGAGTTAACTTTGTTCGATTTCGACCTCAAATAACGAGCTTTAACGCATTTTTCACGATAATCAGGAGTTTCGGCGAATCTTTGGTTTCGGCACACCGGCACCCCCAAATGTCTTCCGTTGGTGCTCAAATTTTGCGTGGCCGCTTTATCGACCCCAGGAACTTTCTATGCGATTTCAGGAGAATTTTGTTCGGGACCGGAATCCGAAAAACCGTGTATTATACACTTCAATTTCAGCCGTTCGGGAGGTCGTCAGGACCGGTTTCTTTTTCTCCTGTTTTTCAATCACGCGTCCTACCTCATTCCGGGAGTTAACTTTGTTCGATTTGACCTCAAATAACGAGCTTTAACGCATTTTCACGATATCAGGAGTTTCGGCGAATCTTTGGTTTACGCTTTGCACACCGGCACCCCCAAATGTCTTCCGTTGGTGCTCAAATTTTGCGTGGCCGCTTTATCGACCCCAGGAACTTTCTATGCGATTTCAGGAGAATTTTGTTAGGGACCGGAATCCGAAAAACCGTGTATTATACACTTCAATTTCAGCCGTTCGGGAGGTCGTGCGGACCGGTTTCTTTTTCTCCTGTTTTTCAATCACGCGTCCTACCTCATTCCAGGAGTTAACTTTGTTCGATTTGACCTCAAATAACGAGCTTTAACGCATTTTCACGATAATCAGGAGTTTCGGCGAATCTTTGGTTTACGGCACACCGGCACCCCAAATGTCTTCCGTTGGTGCTCAAATTTTGCGTGGCCGCTTTATCTGACCCCAGGAACTTTCTATGCGATTTCGGAGAATTTTGTTCGGGACCGGAATCCGAAAAGCCGTGTATTATACACTTCAATTTCGGCCGTTCGGGAGGTCGTCGGACCGGTTTCTTTTTCTCCTGTTTTTCAATCACGCGTCCTACCTCATTCCAGGAGTTAACTTTGTTCGATTTGACCTCAAATAACGAGCTTTAACGCATTTTCACGATAATCAGGAGTTTCGGCGAATCTTTGGTTTCGCACACCGGCACCCCAAATGTCTTCCGTTGGTGCTCAAATTTTGCGTGGCCGCTTTATCTGACCCCAGGAACTTTCTATGCGATTTCGGAGAATTTTGTTCGGGACCGGAATCCGAAAAACCGTGTATTATACACTTCAATTTCAGCCGTTCGGGAGGTCGTGCGGACCGGTTTCTTTTTCTCCTGTTTTTCAATCACGCGTCCTACCTCATTCCAGGAGTTAACTTTGTTCGATTTCGACCTCAAATAACGAGCTTTAACGCATTTTCACGATAATCAGGAGTTTCGGCGAATCTTTGGTTTACGCACACCGGCACCCCCAAATGTCTTCCGTTGGTGCTCAAATTTTGCGTGGCCGCTTTATCGACCCCAGGAACTTTCTATGCGATTTCCGGAGAATTTTGTTCGGGACCCCGGAATCCAGAAAAACCGTGTATTATACACTTCAATTTCGGCCGTTCGGGAGGTCGTCGGACCGGTTTCTTTTTCTCCTGTTTTTCAATCACGCGTCCTACCTCATTCCAGGAGTTAACTTTGTTCGATTTGACCTCAAATAACGAGCTTTAACGCATTTTCACGATAATCCGAGTTTCGGCGAATCTTTGGTTTCGGCACACCGGCACCCCCAAATGTCTTCCGTTGGTGCTCAAATTTTGCGTGGCCGCTTTATCGACCCCAGGAACTTTCTATGCGATTTCAGGAGAATTTTGTTCGGGACCGGAATCCGAAAAAGCCGTGTATTATACACTTCAATTTCGGTAGTTCGGGAGGTCGTCGGACCGGTTTCTTTTTTCTCCTGTTTTTCAATCACGCGTCCTACCTCATTCCAGGAGTTAACTTTGTTCGATTTGACCTCAAATAACGAGCTTTAACGCATTTTCACGATAATCAGGAGTTTCGGCGAATCTTTGGTTTCGCACACCGGCACCCCCAAATGTCTTCCGTTGGTGCTCAAATTTTGCGTGGCGCTTTATCGACCCCGGGAACTTTCTATGCGATTTCGGAGAATTTTGTTCGGGACCGGAATCCGAAAAACCGTGTATTATACACTTCAATTTCAGCCGTTCGGGAGGTCGTCAGGACCGGTTTTTTTTCTCCTGTTTTTCAATCACGCGTCCTACCTCATTCCAGGAGTTAACTTTGTTCGATTTGACCTCAAATAACGAGCTTTAACGCATTTTCACGATAATCAGGAGTTTCGGCGAATCTTTGGTTTACGCACTGCCGGCACCCCCAAATGTCTTCCGTTGGTGCTCAAATTTTGCGTGGCCGCTTTATCGACCCCAGGAACTTTCTATGCGATTTCAGGAGAATTTTGTTCGGGACCGGAATCCGAAAAACCGTGTATTATACACTTCAATTTCAGCCGTTCGGGAGGTCGTCCGGACCGGTTTCTTTTTCTCCTGTTTTTCAATCACGCGTCCTACCTCATTCCAGGAGTTAACTTTGTTCGATTTGACCTCAAATAACGAGCTTTAACGCATTTTCACGATAATCAGGAGTTTCGGCGAATCTTTGGTTTACGGCACACCGGCACCCCCAAATGTCTTCCGTTGGTGCTCAAATTTTGCGTGGCCGCTTTATCGACCCCAGGAACTTTCTATGCGATTTACGGAGAATTTTGTTAGGGACCGGAATCCGAAAAGCCGTGTATTATACACTTCAATTTCGGCCGTTCGGGAGGTCGTAAATCCGGACCGGTTTCTTTTTCTCCTGTTTTTCAATCACGCGTCCTACCTCATTCCAGGAGTTAACTTTTTGTTCGATTTCGACCTCAAATAACGAGCTTTAACGCATTTTCACGATAATCAGGAGTTTCGGCGAATCTTTGGTTTCGCACACCGGCACCCCCAAATGTCTTCCGTTGGTGCTCAAATTTTGCGTGGCCGCTTTATCGACCCCAGGAACTTTCTATGCGATTTCAGGAGAATTTTGTTAGGGACCGAGAATCCGAAAAACCGTGTATTATACACTTCAATTTCGGCCGTTCGGGAGGTCGTCGGACCGGTTTCTTTTTCTCCTGTTTTTCAATCACGCGTCCTACCTCATTCCAGGAGTTAACTGTTCGATTTGACCTCAAATAACGAGCTTTAACGCATTTTCACGATAATCAGGAGTTTCGGCGAATCTTTGGTTTCGCTGCACACCGGCACCCCAAATGTCTTCCGTTGGTGCTCAAATTTTGCGTGGCCGCTTTATCTGACCCCAGGAACTTTCTATGCGATTTCGGAGAATTTTGTTCGGGACCCGGAATCAGAAAAAGCCGTGTATTATACACTTCAATTTCGGCCGTTCGGGAGGTCGTCGGACCGGTTTCTTTTTCTCCTGTTTTTCAATCACGCGTCCTACCTCATTCCGGGAGTTAACTTTGTTCGATTTGACCTCAAATAACGAGCTTTAACGCATTTTCACGATAATCCGAGTTTCGGCGAATCTTTGGTTTACGGCACACCGGCACCCCCAAATGTCTTCCGTTGGTGCTCAAATTTTGCGTGGCCGCTTTATCGACCCCAGGAACTTTCTATGCGATTTCCGGAGAATTTTGTTCGGGACCCCGGAATCCAGAAAAACCGTGTATTATACACTTCAATTTCGGCCGTTCGGGAGGTCGTCCGGACCGGTTTCTTTTTCTCCTGTTTTTCAATCACGCGTCCTACCTCATTCCAGGAGTTAACTTTGTTCGATTTGACCTCAAATAACGAGCTTTAACGCATTTTCACGATAATCAGGAGTTTCGGCGAATCTTTGGTTTTACGGCACACCGGCACCCCAAATGTCTTCCGTTGGTGCTCAAATTTTGCGTGGCCGCTTTATCTGACCCCAGGAACTTTCTATGCGATTTCGGAGAATTTTGTTCCGGGACCCCGGAATCCCGAAAAACCGTGTATTATACACTTCAATTTGGCCGTTCGGGAGGTCGTCCGGACCGGTTTCTTTTTCTCCTGTTTTTCAATCACGCGTCCTACCTCATTCCAGGAGTTAACTGTTCGATTTGACCTCAAATAACGAGCTTTAACGCATTTTCACGATAATCAGGAGTTTCGGCGAATCTTTGGTTTACGGCACACCGGCACCCCCAAATGTCTTCCGTTGGTGCTCAAATTTTGCGTGGCCGCTTTATCGACCCCAGGAACTTTCTATGCGATTTCAGGAGAATTTTGTTCGGGACCGGAATCAGAAAAACCGTGTATTATACACTTCAATTTCGGTAGTTCGGGAGGTCGTCGGACCGGTTTTTTTTTCTCCTTGTTTTTCAATCACGCGTCCTACCTCATTCCAGGAGTTAACTTTGTTCGATTTGACCTCAAATAACGAGCTTTAACGCATTTTCACGATAATCAGGAGTTTCGGCGAATCTGGTTTACGCACACCGGCACCCCCAAATGTCTTCCGTTGGTGCTCAAATTTTGCGTGGCCACTTTATCGACCCCGGGAACTTTCTATGCGATTTCGGAGAATTTTGTTCGGGACCGGAATCCCGAAAAACCGTGTATTATACACTTCAATTTCGGCCGTTCGGGAGTCGTGCGGACCGGTTTCTTTTTCTCCTGTTTTTCAATCACGCGTCCTACCTCATTCCAGGAGTTAACTTTGATTTCAGCCTCAAATAACGAGCTTTAACACATTTTCACGATAATCAGAGTTTCGGCGAATCTTTGGTTTCGGCACACCGGCACCCCAAATGTCTTCCGTTGGTGCTCAAATTTTGCGTGGCCGCTTTATCTGACCCCAGGAACTTTCTATGCGATTTCGGAGAATTTTGTTCCGGAATCCCGAAAAACCGTGTATTATACACTTCAATTTCGGCCGTTCGGGAGGTCGTCCGGACCGGTTTCTTTTTCTCCTGTTTTTCAATCACGCGTCCTACCTCATTCCAGGAGTTAACCTGTTCGATTTGAGCCTCAAATAACGAGCTTTAACGCATTTTTCACGATAATCAGGAGTTTCGGCGAATCTTTGGTTTCGGCACACCGGCACCCCAAATGTCTTCCGTTGGTGCTCAAATTTTGCGTGGCCGCTTTATCTGACCCCAGGAACTTTCTATGCGATTTCGGAGAATTTTGTTCGGGACCGGAATCCGAAAAACCGTGTATTATACACTTCAATTTCAGCCGTTCGGGAGGTCGTCTGGACCGGTTTCTTTTTCTCCTGTTTTTCAATCACGCGTCCTACCTCATTCCAGGAGTTAACTTTGTTCGATTTCAGACCTCAAATAACGAGCTTTAACGCATTTTCACGATAATCAGGAGTTTCGGCGAATCTTTGGTTTCGGCACACCGGCACCCCAAATGTCTTCCGTTGGTGCTCAAATTTTGCGTGGCCGCTTTATCTGACCCCAGGAACTTTCTATGCGATTTCGGAGAATTTTGTTCGGGACCGGAATCCGAAAAACCGTGTATTATACACTTCAATTTCAGCCGTTCGGGAGGTCGTGCGGACCGGTTTCTTTTTCTCCTGTTTTTCAATCACGCGTCCTACCTCATTCCAGGAGTTAACTGTTCGATTTGACCTCAAATAACGAGCTTTAACGCATTTTCACGATAATCAGGAGTTTCGGCGAATGCGGGTTTCGCACACCGGCACCCCCAAATGTCTTCCGTTGGTGCTCAAATTTTGCGTGGCCGCTTTATCGACCCCAGGAACTTTCTATGCGATTTCCGGAGAATTTTGTTCGGGACCCCGGAATCCAGAAAAACCGTGTATTATACACTTCAATTTCGGCCGTTCGGGAGGTCGTCGGACCGGTTTCTTTTTCTCCTGTTTTTCAATCACGCGTCCTACCTCATTCCAGGAGTTAACTTTGTTCGATTTGACCTCAAATAACGAGCTTTAACGCATTTTTCCACGATAATCAGAGTTTCGGCGAATCTTTGGTTTACGCACACCGGCACCCCCAAATGTCTTCCGTTGGTGCTCAAATTTTGCGTGGCCGCTTTATCGACCCCAGGAACTTTCTATGCGATTTCCGGAGAATTTTGTTCGGGACCCCGGAATCCAGAAAAACCGTGTATTATACACTTCAATTTCGGCCGTTCGGGAGGTCGTGCGGACCGGTTTCTTTTTCTCCTGTTTTTCAATCACGCGTCCTACCTCATTCCAGGAGTTAACTTTGTTCGATTTGACCTCAAATAACGAGCTTTAACGCATTTTCACGATAATCAGGAGTTTCGGCGAATCTTTGGTTTTACGGCACACCGGCACCCCAAATGTCTTCCGTTGGTGCTCAAATTTTGCGTGGCCACTTTATCTGACCCCAGGAACTTTCTATGCGATTTCCGGAGAATTTTGTTCGGGACCGGAATCCGGCGTGTATTATACACTTCAATTTCGGTAGTTCGGAGGTCGTCAGGACGTTTCTTTTTCTCCTGTTTTTCAATCACGCGTCCTACCTCATTCCAGGAGTTAACTGTTCGATTTGACCTCAAATAACGAGCTTTAACGCATTTTTCACGATAATCAGGAGTTTCGGCGAATCTTTGGTTTCGGCACACCGGCACCCCCAAATGTCTTCCGTTGGTGCTCAAATTTTGCGTGGCCGCTTTATCGACCCCAGGAACTTTCTATGCGATTTCCGGAGAATTTTGTTAGGGACCGGAATCCGAAAAACCGTGTATTATACACTTCAATTTTAGCCGTTCGGGAGGTCGTCTGGGACCGGTTTCTTTTTCTCCTGTTTTTCAATCACGCGTCCTACCTCATTCCAGGAGTTAACTTTGTTCGATTTGACCTCAAATAACGAGCTTTAACGCATTTTCACGATAATCAGGAGTTTCGGCGAATCTTTGGTTTTCGGCACACCGGCACCCCCAAATGTCTTCCGTTGGTGCTCAAATTTTGCGTGGCCGCTTTATCGACCCAGGGAACTTTCTATGCGATTTCGGAGAATTTTGTTCGGGACCGGAATCCCGAAAAACCGTGTATTATACACTTCAATTTCGGCCGTTCGGGAGGTCGTGCAGGACCGGTTTCTTTTTCTCCTGTTTTTCAATCACGCGTCCTACCTCATTCCAGGAGTTAACTTTGTTCGATTTGACCTCAAATAACGAGCTTTAACGCATTTTCACGATAATCAGGAGTTTCGGCGAATCTTTGGTTTACGCACACCGGCACCCCCAAATGTCTTCCGTTGGTGCTCAAATTTTGCGTGGCCACTTTATCAGACCCCAGGAACTTGCTATGCGATTTCCGGAGAATTTTGTTCTGGGACCCCGGAATCCCGAAAAACCGTGTATTATACACTTCAATTTCAGCCGTTCGGGAGGTCGTCTTGGACCCGTTTTTTTTCTCCTGTTTTTCAATCACGCGTCCTACCTCATTCCAGGAGTTAACTTTGTTCGATTTGACCTCAAATAACGAGCTTTACGCGCATTTTCACGATAATCAGGAGTTTCGGCGAATTTGGTTTCGCACACCGGCACCCCCAAATGTCTTCCGTTGGTGCTCAAATTTTGCGTGGCCACTTTATCGACCCCGGGAACTTTCTATGCGATTTCGGAGAATTTTGTTCGGGACCGGAATCCCGAAAAACCGTGTATTATACACTTCAATTTCGGCCGTTCGGGAGGTCGTCTGGGACCGGTTTCTTTTTCTCCTGTTTTTCAATCACGCGTCCTACCTCATTCCAGGAGTTAACTGTTCGATTTGACCTCAAATAACGAGCTTTAACGCATTTTCACGATAATCAGGAGTTTCGGCGAATCTTTGGTTTCGCACACCGGCACCCCCAAATGTCTTCCGTTGGTGCTCAAATTTTGCGTGGCCGCTTTATCTGACCCCAGGAACTTTCTATGCGATTTCCGGAGAATTTTGTTCCGGGACCCCGGAATCCTGAAAAACCGTGTATTATACACTTCAATTTCAGCCGTTGAGGTCGTGCAGGACCGTTTCTTTTTCTCCTGTTTTTCAATCACGCGTCCTACCTCATTCCAGGAGTTAACTTTGTTCGATTTGACCTCAAATAACGAGCTTTAACGCATTTTCACGATAATCAGGAGTTTCGGCGAATCTTTGGTTTCGCACACCGGCACCCCCAAATGTCTTCCGTTGGTGCTCAAATTTTGCGTGGCCACTTTATCGACCCCGGGAACTTTCTATGCGATTTCGGAGAATTTTGTTCGGGACCGGAATCCGAAAAAAGTGTATTATACACTTCAATTTCGGCCGTTCGGGAGGTCGTACAGGACCCGGTTTTTTTTCTCCCTGTTTTTCAATCACGCGTCCTACCTCATTCCAGGAGTTAAACTTTGTTCGATTTCGACCTCAAATAACGAGCTTTAACGCATTTTCACGATAATCAGGAGTTTCGGCGAATCTTTGGTTTCGCACACCGGCACCCCCAAATGTCTTCCGTTGGTGCTCAAATTTTTTGTGGCCACTTTATCGACCCGGGAACTTTCTATGCGATTTCCGGAGAATTTTGTTCGGGACCCCGGAATCCCGAAAAACCGTGTATTATACACTTCAATTTCGGCCGTTCGGAGGTCGTCTTGGACCCGATTTCTTTTTCTCCTGTTTTTCAATCACGCGTCCTACCTCATTCCAGGAGTTAACTGTTCGATTTGACCTCAAATAACGAGCTTTAACGCATTTTCACGATAATCTGAGTTTCGGCGAATCTTGGTTTCGGCACACCGGCACCCCAAATGTCTTCCGTTGGTGCTCAAATTTTGCGTGGCCACTTTATCTGACCCCAGGAACTTTCTATGCGATTTCCGGAGAATTTTGTTCCGGAATCCCGAAAAACCGTGTATTATACACTTCAATTTCGGCCGTTCGGGAGGTCGTCTTGGACCGGTTTCTTTTTCTCCTGTTTTTCAATCACGCGTCCTACCTCATTCCAGGAGTTAACTTTGTTCGATTTGACCTCAAATAACGAGCTTTAACGCATTTTCACGATAATCAGGGGTTTCGGCGAATCTTTGGTTTCGCACACCGGCACCCCAAATGTCTTCCGTTGGTGCTCAAATTTTGCGTGTCCGCTTTATCTGACCCCTGGAACTTTCTATGCGATTTCCGGAGAATTTTGTTCCGGAATCCCGAAAAACAGTGTATTATACACTTCAATTTCGGCCGTTCGGGGAGGTCGTCTGGACCCGGTTTCTTTTTCTCCTGTTTTTCAATCACGCGTCCTACCTCATTCCAGGAGTTAACTGTTCGATTTCAGACCTCAAATAACGAGCTTTAACGCATTTTCACGATAATCAGGAGTTTCGGCGAATCTTTGGTTTCGCACACCGGCACCCCAAATGTCTTCCGTTGGTGCTCAAATTTTGCGTGGCCGCTTTATCGACCCCAGGAACTTTCTATGCGATTTCCGGAGAATTTTGTTAGGGACCGGAATCCCGAAAAACCGTGTATTATACACTTCAATTTCGGCCGTTCGGAGGTAGGTCGTACCAGGACCGATTTCTTTTTCTCCTGTTTTTCAATCACGCGTCCTACCTCATTCCAGGAGTTAACTGTTTCGATTTGACCTCAAATAACGAGCTTTAACGCATTTTCACGATAATCCGAGTTTCGGCGAATCTTTGGTTTTACGGCACACCAAGCACACCCCAAATGTCTTCCGTTGGTGCTCAAATTTTTCGTGGCCACTTTATCGACCCCGGGAATTTTCTATGCGATTTCGGAGAATTTTGTTAGGGACCGGAATCCCGAAAAAACCGTGTCTTATACACTTCAATTTCAGCCGTTCGGGAGGAGGTCGTCTTGGACCCGATTTCTTTTTCTCCTGTTTTTCAATCACGCGTCCTACCTCTTTCCAGGAGTTAACTGTTCGATTTGACCTCAAATAACGAGCTTTAACGCATTTTCACGATAATCAGGAGTTTCGGCGAATCTTTGGTTTCACTGCACACCGGCACCCCAAATGTCTTCCGTTGGTGCTCAAATTTTGCGTGGCCACTTTATCTGACCCCGGGAACTTTCTATGCGATTTCCGGAGAATTTTGTTCGGGACCCCGGAATCCCGAAAAACCGTGTATTATACACTTAAATTTGGCCGTTCGAGAGGTCGTACGGACCGGTTTCTTTTTCTCCTGTTTTTCAATCACGCGTCCTACCTCATTCCAGGAGTTAACTTTGTTCGATTTGACCTCAAATAACTAGCTTTAACGCATTTTCACGATAATCAGGAGTTTCGGCGAATCTTTGGTTTCGCACACCGGCACCCCCAAATGTCTTCCGTTGGTGCTCAAATTTTGCGTGGCCGCTTTATCGACCCCAGGAACTTTCTATGCGATTTCAGGAGAATTTTGTTCGGGACCGGAATCCGAAAAACAGTGTATTATATACTTCAATTTCGGCCGTTCGGGAGGTAAATGCCGGACCGATTTCTTTTTCTCCTGTTTTTCAATCACGCGTCCTAGCTCATTTCAGGAGTTAACCTGTTCGATTTTAACCTCAAATAACGAGCTTTAACGTATTTTCACGATAATCAGTTTCGGCGAATCTTGGTTTTCGCACACCGGCACCCCAAATGTCTTCCGTTGGTGCTCAAATTTTCGTGGCCGCTTTATCTGACCCCAGGAACTTTCTATGCGATTTAGGAGAATTTTGTTCGGGACCCGAATCCCGAAAAACCGTGTCTTATACACTTCAATTTCGGCCGTTAGGAGGTCGTCTTGGACTCGATTTCTTTTTCTCCTGTTTTTCAATCACGCGTCCTACCTCTTTCCAGGAGTTAACCTGTTCGATTTCAACCTCAAATAACGAGCTTTAACGCATTTTCACGATAATCAGGAGTTTCGGCGAATCTTTGGTTTCGCACACCGGCACCCCCAAATGTCTTCCGTTGGTGCTCAAATTTTGCGTGGCCACTTTATCGGACCCCAGGAACTTTCTATGCGATTTCCGGAGAATTTTGTTCGGGACCGGAATCCCAGAAAAACCGTGTATTATACACTTCAATTTCGACCGTTCGAGAGGTAAATGGGACCGGTTTCTTTTTCTCCTGTTTTTCAATCACGCGTCCTACCTCATTCCAGGAGTTATCTGTTCGATTTGACCTCAAATAACGAGCTTTAACGCATTTTTCACGATAATCAGGAGTTTTCGGCGAATCTTGGTTTTCGGCACAGGCACCCCCAAATGTCTTCCGTTGGTGCTCAAATTTTGCGTGGCCGCTTTATCGACCCAGGATCTTTCAATGCGATTTCAGGAGAATTTTGTTCGGGACCAAACCGTGTATTATACACTTCAATTTCGGTAGTTCGGGAGGTCGTCGGGACCGGTTTCTTTTTCTCCTGTTTTTCAATCACGCGTCCTACCTCATTCCAGGAGTTAACTGTTCGATTTGACCTCAAATAACGAGCTTTAACGCATTTTCACGATAATCAGGAGTTTCGGCGAATCTTTGGTTTCGCACACCGGCACCCCAAATGTCTTCCGTTGGTGCTCAAATTTTGCGTGGCCGCTTTATCTGACCCCAGGAACTTTCTATGCGATTTCAGGAGAATTTTGTTCGGGACCGGAATCCCGAAAAAAACCGTGTATTATAAACCTCAATTTCGGCCGTTCGGGAGGTCGTCAGGACCCGATTTAATTTTCTCCTGTTTTTCAATCACGCGTCCTACCTCATTCCAGGAGTTAACTTTGTTCGATTTCGACCTCAAATAACGAGCTTTAACGTATTTTCACGATAATCAGGAGTTTCGGCGAATCTTGGTTTTCGCACACCGGCACCCCAAATGTCTTCCGTTGGTGCTCAAATTTTTCGTGGCCACTTTATCCGACCCCAGGAACTTTCTATGCGATTTCCGGAGAATTTTGTTCCGGGACCCCGGAATCCCGAAAAACCGTGTATTATACACTTCAATTTCGTATTGTTCGGAGGTAAATCTTGGACTCGATTTCTTTTTCTCCTGTTTTTCAATCACGCGTCCTACCTCTTTCCAGGAGTTAAACTGTTCGATTTGACCTCAAATAACGAGCTTTAACGCATTTTTCACGATAATCGAGTTTGGCGAATCTTTGGTTTCGCACACCGGCACCCCCAAATGTCTTCCGTTGGTGCTCAAATTTTGCGTGGCCACTTTATCGGACCCCAGGAACTTTCTATGCGATTTCCGGAGAATTTTGTTCCGGAATCCCGAAAAACCGTGTATTATACACTTCAATTTCGGCCGTTCGAGAGGTCGTCAGGACCGGTTTCTTTTTCTCCTGTTTTTCAATCACGCGTCCTACCTCATTCCAGGAGTTATCCTGTTCGATTTCAGCCTCAAATAACGAGCTTTAACGCATTTTCACGATAATCCGAGTTTCGGCGAATCTTTGGTTTTTACACACCGGCACCCCCAAATGTCTTCCGTTGGTGCTCAAATTTTGCGTGGCCGCTTTATCGACCCCAGGAACTTTCTATGCGATTTCCGGAGAATTTTGTTAGGGACCAAACCGTGTGTTATACACTTCAATTTCGGTAGTTAGGAGGTAAATGCGGCCCGGTTTCTTTTTCTCCTGTTTTTCAATCACGCGTCCTACCTCATTCCAGGAGTTAACACATTCGATTTCACCTCAAATAACGAGCTTTAACGCATTTTCACGATAATCTGAGTTTCGGCGAATCTTTGGTTTCGCACACCGGCACCCCAAATGTCTTCCGTTGGTGCTCAAATTTTGCGTGGCCGCTTTATCGACCCAGGGAACTTTCTATGCGATTTCGGAGAATTTTGTTCGGGACCGAATCCCGAAAAACCGTGTATTATATACCTCAATTTCGGCCGTTCGGGAGGTAAATGCGGACCGATTTAATTTTATCCTGTTTTTCAATCACGCGTCCTACCTCATTCCAGGAGTTAACTGTTCGATTTGACCTCAAATAACGAGCTTTAACGTATTTTCACGATAATCCGAGTTTCGGCGAATCTTTGGTTTGTGGACACCGTCACCCACAAATGTCTTCCGTTGGTGCTCAAACTTGCGTGGCCGCTTTATCTGACCCGAGGAACTTTCTATGTGATTCCCGGAGAATTTTGTTCGGGACCGGTATCCGAAAAACCGTGTATTATACACTTCAATTTGGTAGTTCGAGAGGTAAATCTAGGACCGGTTTTTTTTTCTCCTGTTTTCAATCACGCGTCCTACCTCATTCCGGGAGTTATCTGTTCGATTTCACCTCAAATAACGAGCTTTAACGCATTTTTCACGATAATCGAGTTTCGGCGAATTTGGTTTTCGCACACCCGCACCCCCAAATGTCTTCCGTTGGTGCTCAAATTTTGCGTGGCCGCTTTATCTGACCCCGGGAACTTTCTATGCGATTTCCGGAGAATTTTGTTCCGGAATCCCGAAAAACCGTGTATTATACACTTCAATTTCGGCCGTTCGGAGGTAAATCGGGCCCGGTTTCTTTTTTCTCCTGTTTTTCAATCACGCGTCCTACCTCATTCCAGGAGTTAACTTTGTTCGATTTGACCTCAAATAACGAGCTTTAACGCATTTTCACGATAATCTGAGTTTCGGCGAATCTTTGGTTTTGTGGCACACCGTCACCCACAAATGTCTTCCGTTGGTGCTCAAACTTGCGTGGCCGCTTTATCTGACCCGAGGAACTTTCTATGTGATTCCCGGAGAATTTTGTTCAGGACCCGAAATCCCGAAAAACCGTGTATTATACACTTGATTTGATCGTTCGGAAGGTCGTACGGGACCTTGTTTCTTTTTCTCCTGTTTTTCAATCACGCGTCCGAGCTCATTTCAGGAATCAACTTTGTTCGATTTGACCTCAAATAACGATTTTAACACATTTTTCACGATAATCGAGTTTCGGCGAATCTTTGGTTTGTGGCACACCGTCACACCAAAATGTCATCCGTTGGTGCTCAAACTTTGCGTGGCCGCTTTATCTGACCCGAGGAACTTTATATGTGATTTCCGGAGAATTTTGTTCGGGACCCGGAATCCAGAAAAACCGTGTATTATACACTTCAACTTCGTAGCCGTTCGGAAGGTCGTACAGGACCCTGTTTCTTTTTCTCCTTGTTTTTCAATCACGCGTCGGAGCTCATTTCAGGAATCAACTTTGTTCGATTTCGGGAATCGGCTGTACGATTTCGGCCTCAAATAACGAGCTTTAACACATTTTCACGATAATCCGAGTTTCGGCGAATGCTTGTTTGTGGCACACCGGCACCCCCAAATGTCTCCCGTTGGTGCTCAAACTTTGTGTGGCCGCTTTATCTGACCCGAGGAACTTTATTTGTGATTTCCGGTGAATTTTGTTCCGTGACCTCGGAATCTGAAAAACCGTGTATTATTATACACTTCAATTTGCCGTTTGGAAGGTAAATCAGGACCTGTTTCTTTTTCTCCTGTTTTTCAATCACGCGTCCGAGCTCATTTCAGGAATCAACCTGTTCGATTTCAGGAATCAACCTGTTCGATTTCAGC
Source organism: Silene latifolia (assembly GCF_048544455.1). Lineage (NCBI taxonomy): Eukaryota > Viridiplantae > Streptophyta > Magnoliopsida > Caryophyllales > Caryophyllaceae > Silene > Silene latifolia. The sequence goes on from NC_133526.1 coordinate 200,636,519, forward strand.
CTCAAATAACGAGCTTTAACACATTTTTCACGATAATCCGAATTTCGGCGAATGCTGGTTTGTGGCACACCGTCACCCACAAATGTCTTCCGTTGGTGCTCAAACTTGCGTGGCCGCTTTATCTGACCCGAGGAACTTTCGATGTGATTTCCGTAGAATTTTGTTCTGGGACCCCGGAATCCCGAAAAACCGTGTATTACACTTCAATTTCTGCCGTTCGGAAGGTCGTACCGGACCCTGTTTCTTTTTCTCCCTGTTTTTCAATCACGCGTCGGAGCTTATTTCAGGAATCAACGTGTTCGATTTTAGGAATCAACCTGTTCGATTTCAGCCTCAAATAACGAGCTTTAACACATTTTTCACGATAATCCGAGTTTCGGCGAATGCTGGTTTATGGCACACCGGCACCCCCAAATGTCTTCCGTTGGTGCTCAAACTTTGCGTGGCCGCTTTATCGACCCGAGGAACTTTCTATGTGATTTTCGGAGAATTTTGTTCCGTGACCTCGGAATCCCGAAAAACCGTGTATTATTCACTTCAATTTCGGCCCGTTTGGAAGGTCGTACCGGACCATGTTTCTTTTTCTCCCGTTTTTCAATCACGCGTCCGAGCTCATTTCAGGAATCAACCTGTTCGATTTCAGGAATTAACTGTTCGATTTGACCTCAAATAACGAGCTTTAACACATTTTCACGATAATTCGAGTTTCGGCGAATCTTTGGTTTTGTGGCACACCGTCGCCCACAATTGTCTTCCGTTAGTGCTCAAACTTTGCGTGGCCGCTTTATCTGACCCGAGGAACTTTCTATGTGATTTAGGAAAATTGCATTCGTGACCGGAATCCGAAAAACCGTGTATTATTATACACTTCAATTTCACCGTTTGGAAGGTTGTCGGACCCTGTTTCTTTTTCTCCTCTTTTTCAATCACGCGTCCGAGCTCATTTCGGGAATTAACTGTTCGATTTCAGGAATCAACTGTTCGATTTCGGCCTCAAATAACGAGCTTTAACACATTTTTCACGATAATTCGAGTTTGGCGAATCTTTGGTTTGTGGCACACCGTCACCCCCAAATGTCTTCCGTTGGTGCTCAAACTTTGCGTGGCCGCTTTATCTCACCCGAGGAACTTTCTATGTGATTTCGGAGAATTTTGTTCCCGGAATCCCGAAAAACCGTGTATTATACACTTCAATTTGACCGTTCGGAAGGTCGACAGGACCTGTTTCTTTTTCTCCCTGTTTTTCAATCACGCGTCCGAGCACATTTCAGGAATCAACCCGTTCGATTTCAGGAATCAGCCTGTACGATTTCAGCATCAAATAACGAGCTTTAACACATTTTTGACGATAATTCGAGTTTCGGCGAATGCTGGTTTGTGGCACACCGTCACACCCAAATGTCTTCCGTTGGTACTCAAACTTTGCGTGTCCGCTTTATCTGACCCGAGGAACTTTATATGTGATTTCCGGAGAATTTTGTTCGGGACCGGAATCCGAAAAACCGTGTATTCTACACTTCAACTTGTACCGTTCGGAAGGTAAACCGGACCCCTGTTTCTTTTTCTCCTGTTTTTCAAACACGCGTCCGAGCTCATTTCAGAAATCAACTGTCAATGTCGGGAATCAACTTTGTTCGATTTGACCTCAAATAACGAGCTTTAACACATTTTTCACGATAATCCGAGTTTCGGCGAATGTTAGTTTGTGGCACACCGGCACCCCCAAATGTCTTCCGTTGGTGCTCAAACTTTGTGTGGCCGCTTTATCTGACCCGAAGAACTTTCTTTGTGATTTCCGAAGAATTTTGTTCCGTGACCGGAATCTGAAAAAAGCAGTGTATTATTATACACTTCAATTTGTAGTTTGGAAGGTCGTCAGGACCTGTTTCTTTTTTCTCCTGTTTTTCAATCACGCGTCCGAGCTCATTTCAGGAATCAACCTGTTCGATTTCAGGAATCAACTGTTCGATTTGACCTCAAATAACGAGCTTTAACACATTTTCATGATAATCCGAGTTTCGGCGAATCTTTGGTTTGTGGCACACCGTCACCCACAAATGTCTTCCGTTGGTGCTCAAACTTGCGTGGCCGCTTTATCGAGTGAGGAACTTTCTATGTGATTTCCGGAGAATTTTGTTCCGGGACCGGAATCCCGAAAAACCGTGTATTATACACTTCAATTTGGTAGTTCGGAAGGTCGTCAGGACCCTGTTTCTTTTTCTCCTGTTTTTCAATCACGCGTCCGAGCTCATTTCAGGAATCAACCTGTTCGATTTCAGGAATCAACCTGTTCGATTTCAGCCTCAAATAACGAGCTTTAACACATTTTTCACGATAATCCGAGTTTCGGCGAATGCTGGTTTTTGGCACACCGTCACCCACAAATGTCTTCCGTTGGTGCTCAAACTTGCGTGGCCGCTCTATCTGACTCGAGGAACTTTCTATGTAATTCAGAAGAATTTTGTTCCGGGACCCCGGAATCCCGAAAAACCGTGTATTATTATACACTTCAATTTCAGCCGTTTGGAAGGTCGTACCGGACCCTGTTTCTTTTTCTCCCTGTTTTTCAATCACGCGTCCGAGCTCATTTCAGGAATCAACCTGTTCGATTTCAAGAATTAACCTGTTCGATTTCAGCCTCAAATAACGAGCTTTAACACATTTTTCACGATAATCCGAGTTTCGGCGAATGCAGGTTTGTGGCACACCGTCACCCACAAATGTCTTCCGTTGTTGCTCAAACTTGCGTGGCCGCTTTATCTGACCCAAGGAACTTTCTATGTGATTCAGGAGAATTTTGTTCCGGGACCCCGAAATCCCGAAAAACCGTGTATTATACACTTCAATTTCAGCCGTTCGGAAGGTCGTACAAGACCTTGTTTCTTTTTCTCCCTGTTTTTCAATCACGCGTCCGAGCTCATTTCAGGAATCAACCTGTTCGATTTCAGCCTCAAATAACGAGTTTTAACACATTTTTCACGATAATCCGAGTTTCGGCGAATCTTTGGTTTGTGGCACACCGTCACCCCAAATGTCTTCCGTTGGTGCTCAAACTTTGCGTGGCCGCTTTATCGACCCGAGGAACTTTCTATGTGATTTCCGGAGAATTTTGTTCGGGACCCCGGAATCCCGAAAAACCGTGTATTATACACTTCAATTTCGGCCCGTTCGGAAGGTCGTCTAGGACCCTGTTTCTTTTTCTCCCTATTTTTCAATCACGCGTCCGAGCTCATTTCAGGAATCAACCTGTTCGATTTCAGGAATCAGCCTGTACGATTTCAGGAATCAGCCTGTACGATTTCAGCCTCAAATAACGAGCTTTAACACATTTTTGACGATAATCGAGTTTCGGCGAATCTTTGGTTTGTGGCACACCGTCACACCAAAATGTCATCCGTTGGTGCTCAAACTTTGCGTGGCCGCTTTATCTGACCCGAGGAACTTTATATGTGATTTCCGGAGAATTTTGTTCGGGAATCCCGAAAAACCGTGTATTATACACTTCAACCCGGCCGTTCGGAAGGTCGATCGGACCCTGTTTCTTTTTCTCCTGTTTTTCAATCACGCGTCCGAGCTCATTTCAGGAATCAACCTGTTTGATTTCAGGAATCAACTTGTTCGATTTCGGCCTCAAATAACGAGCTTTAACACATTTTCACGATAATCCAAGTTTTGGCGAATCTTTGGTTTGTAGCACGGCGGCACCCCCAAATGTCTTCCGTTGGTGCTCAAACTTTGTGTGGCCGCTTTATCTGACCTGAGGAACTTTCTATGTGATTTCCGGAGAATTTTGTTCCGGGACCCCGGAATCAAAATAGAAAGTTCCTCGGGTCAGTTAATGCGGCCACGCAAAGTTTGAGCACCAACGGAAGACATTTGGGGTGCTTGTGTGCTACAAACCAAAGATTCGCCAAGCTGGGATTATCGTGAAAAATGTGTTAAAGCTCGTTATTTGAGGCTGAAATCGAACAGCTTGTGTTAGGCCTGGAAATCCGCAGACCTTCCTGATCAGTATCTCACCAGTATCTCACCTGAACCTGACTACTAGGCTGTCAAGATGTCAGGCTATCAGGGCACACGAAGATAGGCGCCAGGCCATGGAGAGGACAATGGTCAAAATATCAGGACGATATTAGACCATATACGCGTGTTATAAAGGGATTATATACGCAGCATTAAATGTGAAGATTATGCAGTAAATGCGATAATTAAGAGAGAAATAATTGGCAATTACTACTGGAAATAATGGAGAATAATCTGCCTTTAATGCCAGATCAAGCAGCCGTTCAAGAGGGAAGCTTATATAAAGAACACTTTGAAGATATTGAGGGCATCTCATTCATACGCAAGAAGAAGCATACACAATACTTAGAGAAATATAAAGATTGTTATAATCATATAATTATTCTCCCAAATAACATAGTGAAATCCTCTCCTGGCTTGGTGCCCGTGGTTTTTTCCCATTCATGGGTTTTCCACGTACAAAATTACTTGTCTTATTGTTATTGTTGTTATTTCATTTACCGCTTATTATTGTACCCTGACGACCTGACCAACAGACTACCTAGAGCTAGTTAACCTTACACAACTCTACCCTGACCTGATTTCGTCATGCGCAAAATCCACACAAAACAATTGGCGCCCACCGTGGGGCATCTAGCTCTTTAAATCCTTTTTTCTTATCTTACAAAAACTCAAAAACCTACAAAAATGGCATAACCCACCGTTGAAAAACAATTGAACGCAGCTCTCCAAAATTTCGCTGAGTTGGAAAGCCTGAAAGAAAAAGTGGCCCAAATCAAGCGTAAATATCGCAATTGAAAGAATCTGAGTCGGCCCTGAAGCAAAAATTGGAAAAAAACCCAAGGGGCAGGCTCTAGATTCCAACCAGGAACCCCGTTTTCATCAATCATTAAGAACATTGATTTTTCCAGTTTTGGCAGCCCAAGTATTCCTAATGCCATTAACGTAGATGGTGATGATGAACCAAAAGATAATGATAAAGAGAAACCTGATGAATCATCAGCAGCCATCATGATGGCAGAAGTTCAGGAGATCAAGAAACTCAACGAAAAATTCGATAAGATACCAGGAGTACCTGCCAGCATGGAAGAAGCTGCCCCTGACAGCTATGCTAATTCGCCTTTCATAGACAAAATAGCAAAAGTAGACCTACCAAATTAGTTCACAATTCCATCCATGAGAGTCTATGATGGAACCACGGATCCACAAAATCACGTGGCTCTTTACAAGCAGAAAATCACGTGGCTCGTTATTTGAGGCTGAAATCGAACAGCTTTAACACATTTTTCACGATAATCCGAGTTTCGGCGAATGCTGGTTTGTGGCACACCGTCCCCCACAAATGTCTTCCTTTGGTGCTCAAACTTTGCGTGGCCGCTTTATCTGACCCGAGGAACTTTCTATGTGATTTCCGGAGAATTTTGTTCCGGGACCCCGGAATCCCGAAAAACCGTGTATTATACACTTCAATTTCAGCCGTTCGGAAGGTCGACTAGGACCCTGTTTCTTTTTCTCCCTGTTTTTCAATCACGCGTCTGAGCTCATTTTAGGAATCAACCTGTTCGATTTCAGCCTCAAATAACGAGCTTTAACACATTTTTCACGATAATCCGAGTTTCGGCGAATGCTGGTTTGTGGCACAAATGGCACCCCCAAATGTCTTCCGTTCGTGCTCAAACTTTGCGTGGCCGCTTTATCTGACCCGAGGAACTTTCTATGTGAATTTCGGAGAATTTTGTTCCGGGACCCGGAATCCCGAAAAACCGTGTATTATACACTTCAACTTCCGTTCGGAAGGTCGTAAATCTGGGACCTGTTTCTTTTTCTCCTGTTTTTCAAACACGCGTCCGAGCTCATTTCGAAATCAACTGTCAATGTCGGGAATCAACCTGTTCGATTTTGACCTCAAATAACGAGCTTTAACACATTTTTCACGATAATCCGAGTTTCGGCGAATGCAGGTTTGTGGCACACCGGCACCCCCAAATGTCTTCCGTTGGTGCTCAAACTTTGTGTGGCCGCTTTATCTGACCCGAGGAACTTTCTATGTGATTTCCGGAGAATTTTGTTCCGTGACCGGAATCTGAAAAAGCAGTGTATTATTATACACTTCAATTTCAACCGTTTGAAAGGTCGTACCGGAACCTGTTTCTTTTTCTCCCTGTTTTTCAATCACGCGTCCGAGCTCATTTCAGGAATCAACCTGTTCGATTTCAGGAATCAACCTGTTCGATTTCAGCCTCAAATAACGAGCTTTAACACATTTTTCATGATAATCGAGTTTCGCGAATCTTTGGTTTTGGCACACCGTCACCCACAAATGTCTTCCGTTGGTGCTCAAACTTGCGTGGCCGCTTTATCGACCGAGGAACTTTCTATGTGATTCCGGAGAATTTTGTTCGGGACCGGAATCCCGAAAAACCGTGTATTATACACTTCAATTTCAGTAGTTCGGAAGGTCGCATCTAGGACCCTGTTTCTTTTTCTCCTGTTTTTCAATCACGCGTCCGAGCTCATTTGAAAATCAACTTTGTTTGATTTCAGGAATCAACTTTGTTCGATTTGAGCCTCAAATAACGAGCTTTAACACATTTTCACGATAATCCAAGTTTTGGCGAATCTTTGGTTTGTAGCACTTTGGCACCCCCAAATGTCTTCCGTTGGTGCTCAAACTTTGTGTGGCCGCTTTATCGACTGAGGAACTTTCTATGTGATTTCCGGAGAATTTTGTTCGGGACCCGGAATCAAAATAGAAAGTTCCTCGGGTCGATTAATGCGCCACGCAAAGTTTGAGCACCAACGGAAGACATTTGGGGTGCGTGTGCTACAAACCAAAGATTCGCCAAACTGGGATTATCGTGAAAATGTGTTAAAGCTCGTTATTTGAGGTCGAAATCAACGACTTTGTGTTAGGCCTGGAAATCCGCAGACCTTCCTGATCAGTATCTCACCTGAACCTGACTACTAGGCTGTCAAGATGTCAGGCTATCAGGGCACACGAAGATAGGCGCCAGGCCATGGAGAGGACAATGGTCAAAATATCAGGACGATATTAGACCATATACGCGTGTTATAAAGGGATTATATACGCAGCATTAAATGTGAAGATTATGCAGTAAATGCGATAATTAAGAGAGAAATAATTGGCAATTACTACTGGAAATAATGGAGAATAATCTGCCTTTAATGCCAGATCAAGCAGCCGTTCAAGAGGGAAGCTTATATAAATAACACTTTGAAGATATTGAGGGCATCTCATTCATACGCAAGAAGAAGCATACACAATACGTAGAGAAATATAAAGATTGTTATAATCATATAATTATTCTCCCAAATAACATAGTGAAATCCTCTCCTGGCTTGGTGCCCGTGGTTTTTTCCCATTCATGGGTTTTCCACGTACAAAATTACTTGTCTTATTGTTATTGTTGTTATTTCATTTACCGCTTATTATTGTACCCTGACGACCTGACCAACAGACTACCTAGAGCTAGTTAACCTTACACAACTCTACCCTGACCTGATTTCGTCATGCGCAAAATCCACACAAAACAATTGGCGCCCAGTCGCCCACCGTGGGGCATCTAGCTCTTTAAATCCTTTTTTCTTATCTTACAAAAACTCAAAAACCTACAAAAATGGCATAACCCACCGTTGAAAAACAATTGAACGCAGCTCTCCAAAATTTCGCTGAGTTGGAAAGCCTGAAAGAAAAAGTGGCCCAAACTGAAGCAGAAATACTGCAATTGAAAGAATCTGAGTCGGCCCTGAAGCAAAAATTGGAAAAAAACCCAAGGGGCAGGCTCTAGATTCCAACCAGGAACCCCGTTTTCATCAATCATTAAGAACATTGATTTTTCCAGTTTTGGCAGCCCAAGTATTCCTAATGCCATTAACGTAGATGGTGATGATGAACCAAAAGATAATGATAAAGAGAAACCTGATGAATCATCAGCAGCCATCATGATGGCAGAAGTTCAGGAGATCAAGAAACTCAACGAAAAATTCGATAAGATACCAGGAGTACCTGCCAGCATGGAAGAAGCTACCCCTGACAGCTATGCTAATTCGCCTTTCATAGACAAAATAGCAAAAGTAGACCTACCAAATTAGTTCACAATTCCATCCATGAGAGTCTATGATGGAACCACGGATCCACAAAATCACGTGGCTCTTTACAAGCAGAAAATCACGTGGCTCGTTATTTGAGGCTGAAATCGAACAGCTTTAACACATTTTTCACGATAATCCGAGTTTCGGCGAATGCTGGTTTGTGGCACACCGTCCCCCACAAATGTCTTCCTTTGGTGCTCAAACTTTGCGTGGCCGCTTTATCTGACCCGAGGAACTTTCTATGTGATTTCCGGAGAATTTTGTTCCGGGACCCCGGAATCCCGAAAAACCGTGTATTATACACTTCAATTTCAGCCGTTCGGAAGGTCGTACCGGACCCTGTTTCTTTTTCTCCCTGTTTTTCAATCACGCGTCCGAGCTCATTTTAGGAATCAACCTGTTCGATTTCAGCCTCAAATAACGAGCTTTAACACATTTTTCACGATAATCCGAGTTTCGGCGAATGCTGGTTTGTGGCACAGCGGCACCCCCAAATGTCTTCCGTTCGTGCTCAAACTTTGCGTGGCCGCTTTATCTGACCCGAGGAACTTTCTATGTGAATTTCGGAGAATTTTGTTCCGGGACCCCGGAATCCCGAAAAACCGTGTATTATACACTTCAACTTCAGCCGTTCGGAAGGTCGTACCGGACCCTGTTTCTTTTTCTCCCTGTTTTTCAAACACGCGTCCGAGCTCATTTCAGAAATCAACCTGTCAATGTCAGGAATCAACCTGTTCGATTTCAGCCTCAAATAACGAGCTTTAACACATTTTTCACGATAATCCGAGTTTCGGCGAATGCTGGTTTGTGGCACACCGGCACCCCCAAATGTCTTCCGTTGGTGCTCAAACTTTGTGTGGCCGCTTTATCTGACCCGAGGAACTTTCTATGTGATTTCCGGAGAATTTTGTTCCGTGACCCCGGAATCCTGAAAAACAGTGTATTATTATACACTTCAATTTCAACCGTTTGAAAGGTCGTACCGGAACCTGTTTCTTTTTCTCCCTGTTTTTCAATCACGCGTCCGAGCTCATTTCAGGAATCAACCTGTTCGATTTCAGGAATCAACCTGTTCGATTTCAGCCTCAAATAACGAGCTTTAACACATTTTTCATGATAATCCGAGTTTCGGCGAATGCTGGTTTGTGGCACACCGTCACCCACAAATGTCTTCCGTTGGTGCTCAAACTTGCGTGGCCGCTTTATCTGACCTGAGGAACTTTCTATGTGATTTCCGGAGAATTTTGTTCCGGGACTCCGGAATCCCGAAAAACCGTGTATTATACACTTGATTTGTAGTTCGGAAGGTCGTCTGGGACCTGTTTCTTTTTCTCCTGTTTTTCAATCACGCGTCCGAGCTTATTTCAGGAATCAACCTGTTCGATTTCAGAAATCAACCTGTTCGATTTCAGCCTCAAATAACGAGCTTTAACACATTTTTCACGATAATCCGAGTTTCGGCGAATGCTGGTTTATGACACACCGGCACCCCCAAATGTCTTCCGTTGGTGCTCAAACTTTGCGTGGCCGCTTTATCTGACCCGAGGAACTTTCTATGTGATTTCCGGAGAATTTTGTTCCGTGACCCCGGAATCCCGATAAACCGTGTATTATTATACACTTCAATTTCAGCCGTTTGGAAGGTCGTACCGGACCCTGTTTCTTTTTCTCCCTGTTTTTCAATCACGCATCCGAGCTCATTTCAGGAATCAACCTGTTCGATTTCAGGAATCAACCTGTTCGATTTCAGCCTCAAATAACGAGCTTTAACACATTTTTCACGATAATCCGAGTTTCGGCGAATGCTGGTTTATGGCACACCGTCACCCACAAATGTCTTCCGTTGGTGCTCAAACTTGCGTGGCCGCTTTATCTGACCCGAGGAACTTTCTATGTAATTCAGGAGAATTTTGTTCCGGAATCCCGAAAAACCGTGTATTATACACTTCAATTTCAGCCGTTCGGAAGGACGTACAGGACCCTGTTTCTTTTTCTCCCTGTTTTTCAATCACGCGTCCGAGCTCATTTCAGGAATCAACCTAATCGATTTCTGCCTCAAATAACGAGCTTTAACACATTTTTCAAGATAATCCGAGTTTCGGCGAATGCTGGTTTGTGGCACACCGTCACCCCCAAATGTCTTCCGTTGGTGCTCAAACTTTGCGTGGCCGCTTTATCTGACCCGAGGAACTTTCTATGTGATTTCCGGAGAATTTTGTTACGGGACCCCGGAATCCCGAAAAACCGTGTATTATACATTTCAATTTCAGCCGTTCGGAAGGTCGTGCGGACCACTGTTTCTTTTTCTCCTGTTTTTCAATCACGCGTCCGAGCTCATTTCAGGAATCAACCTGTTCGATTTCGTGAATCGGCTGCATACGATTTCAAACCTCAAATAACGAGCTTTAACACATTTTTCACGATAATCCGAGTTTCGGCGAATGCTGGTTTGTGGCACACCGTCACACCCAAATGTCTTCCGTTGGTGCTCAAACTTGCGTGGCCGCTTTATCTGACCCGAGGAACTTTCTATGTGATTCAGGAGAATTTTGTTCCAGGACCCCGAAATCCCGAAAAACCGTGTATTATACACTTCAATTTCAGTCGTTCGGAAGGTCGTACAGGACCTTGTTTCTTTTTCTCCCTATTTTTCAATCACGCGTCCGAGCTCATTTCAGGAATCAACCTGTTCGATTTCAGCCTCAAATAACGAGTTTTAACACATTTTTCACGATAATCCGAGTTTCGGCGAATGCTGGTTTGTGGCACACCGTCACCCCCAAATGTCTTCCGTTGGTGCTCAAACTTTGCGTGGCCGCTTTATCTGACCCGATGAACTTTCTATGTGATTTCCGGAGAATTTTGTTCCGGGACCCCGGAATCCCGAAAAACCGTGTATTATACACTTCAATTTCAGCCGTTCGGAAGGTCGTACCGGACCCTGTTTCTTTTTCTCCCTGTTTTTCAATCACGCGTCCGAGCTCATTTCAGGAATCAACCTGTTCGATTTCAGAAATCAGCCTGTACGATTTCAGGAATCAGCCTGTACGATTTCAGCCTCAAATAACGAGCTTTAACACATTTTTGACGATAATCCGAGTTTCGGCGAATGCTGGTTTGTGGCACACCGTCACACCAAAATGTCATCCGTTGGTGCTCAAACTTTGCGTGGCCGCTTTATCTGACCCGAGGAACTTTATATGTGATTTTCGGAGAATTTTGTTCCGGGACCCCGGAATTCCGAAAAACCGTGTATTATACACTTCAATTTCAGCCGTTCGGAAGGTCGTACCGGACCCTGTTTCTTTTTCTCCCTGTTTTTCAATCACGCGTCCGAGCTCATTTCAGGAATCAACCTGTTCGATTTCAGGAATCAGCCTGTACGATTTCAGCCTCAAATAACGAGCTTTAACACATTTTTCACGATAATCCGAGTTTCGGCGAATGCTTGTTTGTGGCACACCGGCACCCCCAAATGTCTTCCGTTGGTGCTCAAACTTTGTGTGGCCGCTTTATCTGACCCGAGGAACTTTCTTTGTGATTTCCGGTGAATTTTGTTCCGTGACCCTGGAATCCTGAAAAACCGTGTATTATTATACACTTCAATTTCAGCCGTTTGGAAGGTCGTACCGGACCCTGTTTCTTTTTCTCCCTGTTTTTCAATCACGCGTCCGAGCTCATTTCAGGAATCAACCTGTTCGATTTCAGGAATCAACCTGTTCGATTTCAGCCTCAAATAACGAGCTTTAACACATTTTTCACGATAATCCGAATTTCGGCGAATGCTGGTTTGTGGCACACCGTCACCCACAAATGGCTTCCGTTGCTGCTCAAACTTGCGTGGCCGCTTTATCTGACCCGAGGAACTTTCGATGTGATTTCCGGAGAATTTTGTTCTGGGACCCCGGAATCCCGAAAAACCGTGTATTACACTTCAATTTATGCCGTTCGGAAGGTCGTACCGGACCCTGTTTCTTTTTCTCCCTGTTTTTCAATCACGCGTCTGAGCTTATTTCAGGAATCAACGTGTTCGATTTCAGGAATCAACCTGTTCGATTTCAGCCTCAAATAACGAGCTTTAACACATTTTTCACGATAATCCGAGTTTCGGCGAATGCTGGTTTATGGCACACCGGCACCCCCAAATGTCTTCCGTTGGTGCTCAAACTTTGCGTGGCCACTTTATCTGACCCGAGGAACTTTCTATGTGATTTCCGGAGAATTTTGTTCCGTGACCCCGGAATCCTGAAAAACAGTGTATTATTATACACTTCAATTTCAGCCGTTTGGAAGGTCGTCTAGGACCCTGTTTCTTTTTCTCCTTTTTCAATCACGCATCCGAGCTCATTTCGGGAATCAACCTGTTCGATTTCAGGAATCAACTTTGTTCGATTTTGACCTCAAATAACGAGCTTTAACACATTTTTCACGATAATCGAGTTTTGGCGAATCTTTGGTTTTTGGCACACCGTCACCCACAAATGTCTTCCGTTGGTGCTCAAACTTGCGTGGCCGCTTTATCGACTGAGGAACTTTCTATGTGATTTAGGAGAATTTTGTTAGGGACCGGAATCCCAAAAAACCGTGTATACACTTCAATTTATTGCCGTTCGGAAGGTCGTCAGGACCCTGTTTCTTTTTCTCCTGTTTTTCAATCACGCGTCCGAGCTCATTTCAGGAATCAACCTGTTCGATTTCAGGAATCAACCTGTTCGATTTCAGCCTCAAATAACGAGCTTTAACACATTTTTCACGATAATCCGAGTTTCGGCGAATGCTGGTTTATGGCACACCGTCACCCACAAATGTCTTCCGTTGGTGCTCAAACTTGCGTGGCCGCTTTATCTGACTCGAGGAACTTTCTATGTAATTCAGGAGAATTTTGTTCCGGGACCCCGGAATCCCGAAAAACCGTGTATTATACACTTCAATTTCAGCCGTTCGGAAGGTCGTACAGGACCCTGTTTCTTTTTCTCCATGTTTTTCAATCACGCGTCCGAGCTCATTTCAGGAATCAACCTGTTCGATTTCAGCCTCAAATAACGAGCTTTAACACATTTTTCACGATAATCCGAGTTTCGGCGAATGCTGGTTTATGGCACACCGGCACCCCCAAATGTTTTCCGTTGGTGCTCAAACTTTGAGTGGCCGCTTTATCTGATCCGAGGAACTTTCTATGTGATTTCCGAAGAATTTTGTTCCGTGACCCCGGAATCCCGAAAAACCGTGTATTATTATACACTTCAATTTCAGCCGTTTGGAAGGTCGTACCGGACCCTGTTTCTTTTTCTCCCTGTTTTTCAATCACGCGTCCGAGCTCATTTCAGGAATCAACCTGTTCGATTTCAGGAATCAGCCTGTACGATTTCAGCCTCAAATAACGAGCTTTAACACATTTTTCACGATAATCCGAGTTTCGGCGAATGCTGGTTTGTGGCACACCGTCACACCCAAATGTCTTCCGTTGGTGCTCAAACTTGCGTGGCCGCTTTATCTGACCCGAGGAACTTTCTATGTGATTCAGGAGAATTTTGTTCCAGGACCCCGAAATCCCGAAAAACCGTGTATTATACACTTCAATTTCATCCGTTCGGAAGGTCGTACCGGACCCTGTTTCTTTTTCTCCCTGTTTTTCAATCACGCGTCTGAGCTTATTTCAGGAATCAACGTGTTCGATTTCAGGAATCAACCTGTTCGATTTCAGCCTCAAATAACGAGCTTTAACACATTTTTCACGATAATCCGAGTTTTGCGAATCTTTGGTTTATGGCACACCAAGCAACCCCAAATGTCTTCCGTTGGTGCTCAAACTTTGCGTGGCCACTTTATCTGACCCGAGGAACTTTCTATGTGATTTCCGAAGAATTTTGTTCCGTGACCCCGGAATCCTGAAAAACAGTGTATTATTATACACTTCAATTTCAGCCGTTTGGAAGGTCGTACCGGACCCTGTTTCTTTTTCTCCCTGTTTTTCAATCACGCATCCGAGCTCATTTCAGGAATCAACCTGTTCGATTTCAGGAATCAACCTGTTCGATTTCAGCCTCAAATAACGAGCTTTAACACATTTTTCACGATAATCCGAGTTTCGGCGAATGCTGGTTTGTGGCACACCGTCACCCACAAATGTCTTCCGTTGGTGCTCAAACTTGCGTGGCCGCTTTATCTGACCTGAGGAACTTTCTATGTGATTTCCGGAGAATTTTGTTCCGGGACCCCGGAATCCCAAAAAACCGTGTATACACTTCAATTTCAGCCGTTCGGAAGGTCGTACCGGACCCTGTTTCTTTTTCTCCCTGTTTTTCAATCACGCGTCCGAGCTCATTTCAGGAATCAACCTGTTCGATTTCAGGAATCAACCTGTTCGATTTCAGCCTCAAATAACGAGCTTTAACACATTTTTCACGATAATCCGAGTTTCGGCGAATGCTGGTTTATGGCACACCGTCACCCACAAATGTCTTCCGTTGGTGCTCAAACTTGCGTGGCCGCTTTATCTGACTCGAGGAACTTTCTATGTAATTCAGGAGAATTTTGTTCCGGGACCCCGGAATCCCGAAAAACCGTGTATTATACACTTCAATTTCAGCCGTTCGGAAGGTCGTACAGGACCCTGTTTCTTTTTCTCCATGTTTTTCAATCACGCGTCCGAGCTCATTTCAGGAATCAACCTGTTCGATTTCAGCCTCAAATAACGAGCTTTAACACATTTTTCACGATAATCCGAGTTTCGGCGAATGCTGGTTTATGGCACACCGGCACCCCCAAATGTTTTCCGTTGGTGCTCAAACTTTGAGTGGCCGCTTTATCTGATCCGAGGAACTTTCTATGTGATTTCCGAAGAATTTTGTTCCGTGACCCCGGAATCCCGAAAAACCGTGTATTATTATACACTTCAATTTCAGCCGTTTGGAAGGTCGTACCGGACCCTGTTTCTTTTTCTCCCTGTTTTTCAATCACGCGTCCGAGCTCATTTCAGGAATCAACTTTGTTCGATTTCGTGAATCACTGACGATTTGACCTCAAATAACGAGCTTTAACACATTTTTCACGATAATCCGAGTTTCGGCGAATGCTGGTTTGTGGCACACCGTCACACCCAAATGTCTTCCGTTGGTGCTCAAACTTGCGTGGCCGCTTTATCTGACCCGAGGAACTTTCTATGTGATTCAGGAGAATTTTGTTCCAGGACCCCGAAATCCCGAAAAACCGTGTATTATACACTTCAATTTCATCCGTTCGGAAGGTCGTACAGGACCTTGTTTCTTTTTCTCCCTGTTTTTCAATCACGCGTCCGAGCTCATTTCAGGAATCAACCTGTTCGATTTCAGCCTCAAATAACAATTTTAACACATTTTTCACGATAATCCGAGTTTCGGCGAATGCTGGTTTGTGGCACACCGTCACCCCCAAATGTCTTCCGTTGGTGATCAAACTTTGCGTGGCCGCTTTATCTGACCCGATGAACTTTCTATGTGATTTCCGGAGAATTTTGTTCCGGGACCCCGGAATCCCGAAAAACCGTGTATTATACACTTCAATTTCAGCCGTTCGGAAGGTCGTACCGGACCCTGTTTCTTTTTCTCCCTGTTTTTCAATCACGCGTCCGAGCTCATTTCAGGAATCAACCTGTTCGATTTCAGGAATCAGCCTGTACGATTTCAGGAATCAGCTTGTACGATTTCAGCCTCAAATAACGAGCTTTAACACATTTTTGACGATAATCCGAGTTTCGGCGAATGCTGGTTTGTGGCACACCGTCACACCAAAATGTCATCCGTTGGTGCTCAAACTTTGCGTGGCCGCTTTATCTGACCCGAGGAACTTTATATGTGATTTCCGGAGAATTTTGTTCCGGAATTCCGAAAAACCGTGTATTATACACTTCAACTTCAGCCGTTCGGAAGGTCGTACCGGACCCTGTTTCTTTTTCTCCCTGTTTTTCAATCACGCGTCCGAGCTCATTTCAGGAATCAACCTGTTCGATTTCAGGAATCAGCCTGTACGATTTCAGCCTTAAATAACGAGCTTTAACACATTTTTCACGATAATCCGAGTTTCGGCGAATGCTTGTTTGTGGCACACCGGCACCCCCAAATGTCTTCCGTTGGTGCTCAAACTTTGTGTGGCCGCTTTATCTGACCCGAGGAACTTTCTATGTGATTTCCGGTGAATTTTGTTCCGTGACCTCGGAATCTGAAAAACCGTGTATTATTATACACTTCAATTTCACCGTTTGGAAGGTAAATCGGACCTGTTTCTTTTTCTCCCTGTTTTTCAATCACGCGTCCGAGCTCATTTCAGGAATCAACCTGTTCGATTTCAAGAATTAACCTGTTCGATTTCAGCCTCAAATAACGAGCTTTAACACATTTTTCACGATAATCCGAATTTCGGCGAATGCTGGTTTGTGGCACACCGTCACCCACAAATGTCTTCCGTTGGTGCTCAAACTTGCGTGGCCGCTTTATCTGACCCGAGGAACTTTCGATGTGATTTCCGGAGAATTTTGTTCTGGGACCCCGGAATCCCGAAAAACCGTGTATTACACTTCAATTTCTGCCGTTCGGAAGGTCGTACCGGACCCTGTTTCTTTTTCTCCCTGTTTTTCAATCACGCGTCTGAGCTTATTTCAGGAATCAACGTGTTCGATTTCAGGAATCAACCTGTTCGATTTCAGCCTCAAATAACGAGCTTTAACACATTTTTCACGATAATCCGAGTTTCGGCGAATGCTGGTTTATGGCACACCGGCACCCCCAAATGTCTTCCGTTGGTGCTCAAACCTTGCGTGGCCGCTTTATCTGACCCGAGGAACTTTCTATGTGATTTCCGAAGAATTTTGTTCCGTGACCCCGGAATCCCGAAAAACCGTTTATTATTATACACTTCAATTTCAGCCGTTTGGAAGGTCGTACCGGACCTGTTTCTTTTTCTCCCTGTTTTTCAATCACGCGTCCGAGCTCATTTCAGGAATCAACCTGTTCGATTTCAGGAATTAACCTGTTCGATTTCAGCCTCAAATAACGAGCTTTAACACATTTTTCACGATAATTCGAGTTTCGGCGAATGCTGGTTTGAGGCACACCGTCACCCACAAATGTCTTCCGTTAGTGCTCAAACTTTGCGTGGCCGCTTTATCTGACCCGAGGAACTTTCTATGTGATTTCCGGAAAATTCTGTTCCGTGACCCCGGAATCCCGAAAAACCGTGTATTATTATACACTTCAATTTCAGCCGTTTGGAAGGTTGTACCGGACCCTGTTTCTTTTTCTCCCTGTTTTTCAATCACGCGTCCGAGCTCATTTCAGGAATCAACCTGTTCGATTTCAGGAATCAACCTGTTCGATTTCAGCCTCAAATAACGAGCTTTAACACATTTTTCACGATAATTCGAGTTTCGGCGAATCTTTGGTTTCAGGCACACCGTCACCCCCAAATGTCTTCCGTTGGTGCTCAAACTTTGCGTGGCCGCTTTATCTGACCCGAGGAACTTTCTATGTGATTTCCGGAGAATTTTGTTCCGGGACCCCGGAATCCCGAAAAACCGTGTATTATACACTTCAATTTCAGCCGTTCGGAAGGTCATACCGGACCCTGTTTCTTTTTCTCCCTGTTTTTCAATCACGCGTCCGAGCACATTTCAGGAATCAACCTGTTCGATTTCAGGAATCAGCCTGTACGATTTCAGCCTCAAATAACGAGCTTTAACACATTTTTGACGATAGTTCGAGTTTCGGCGAATGCTGGTTTGTGGCACACCGTCACACCCAAATGTCTTCCGTTGGTGCTCAAACTTTGCGTGTCCGCTTTATCTGACCCGAGGAACTTTATATGTGATTTCCGGAGAATTTTGTTCCGGGACCCCGGAATCCCGAAAAACCGTGTATTCTACACTTCAACTTCAGCCGTTCGGAAGGTCATACCGGACCCTGTTTCTTTTTCTCCCTTTTTTTCAAACACGCGTCCGAGCTCATTTCAGAAATCAACCTGTCAATGTCAGGAATCAACCTGTTCGATTTCAGCCTCAAATAACGAGCTTTAACACATTTTTCACGATAATCCGAGTTTCGGCGAATGTTGGTTTGTGGCACACCGGCACCCCCAAATGTCTTCCGTTGGTGCTCAAACTTTGTGTGGCCGCTTTATCCGACCAAGAACTTTCTTTGTGATTTCGGAGAATTTTGTTCCGTGACCGGAATCTGAAAAACAGTGTATTATTATACACTTCAATTTATGCCGTTTGGAAGGTCGTCTGGGACCTGTTTCTTTTTCTCCTCGTTTTTCAATCACGCGTCCGAGCTCATTTCAGAATCAACCTGTTCGATTTCAGGAATCAACCTGTTCGATTTGACCTCAAATAACGACCTTTAACACATTTTTCATGATAATCCGAGTTTCGGCGAATGCTGGTTTGTGGCACACCGTCACCCACAAATGTCTTCCGTTGGTGCTCAAACTTGCGTGGCCGCTTTATCTGACCTGAGGAACTTTCTATGTGATTTCCGGAGAATTTTGTTCGGGACCCCGGAATCCCGAAAAACCGTGTATTATATACACTTCAATTTATTAGTTCGGAAGGTCGCAGGACCACTGTTTCTTTTTCTCCTGTTTTTCAATCACGCGTCCGAGCTCATTTCAGGAATCAACCTGTTCGATTTCAGGAATCAACCTGTTCGATTTCAGCCTCAAATAACGAGCTTTAACACATTTTTCACGATAATCCGAGTTTGGCGAATCTTTGGTTTATGGCACACCGTCACCCACAAATGTCTTCCGTTGGTGCTCAAACTTGCGTGGCCGCTTTTATCGACTCGAGGAACTTTCTATGTAATTCAGGAGAATTTTGTTCCGGGACCCGGAATCCCGAAAAACCGTGTATTATACACTTGATTTCAGCGTTCGGAAGGTCGTACAGACCCTGTTTCTTTTTCTCCCTGTTTTTCAATCACGCGTCCGAGCTCATTTCAGTGAATCAACTTTGTTCGATTTTCGCCTCAAATAACGAGCTTTAACACATTTTCACGATAATCCGAGTTTCGGCGAATCTTTGGTTTATGGCACACCGGCACCCCCAAATGTTTTCCGTTGGTGCTCAAACTTTGAGTGGCCGCTTTATCTGACCCGAGGAACTTTCTATGTGATTTAGAAGAATTTTGTTCCGTGACCCGGAATCCGAAAAACCGTGTATTATTATACACTTCAATTTCAGCCGTTTGGAAGGTCGTACCGGACCCTGTTTCTTTTTCTCCCTGTTTTTCAATCACGCGTCCGAGCTCATTTCAGGAATCAACCTGTTCGATTTCAAGAATTAACCTGTTCGATTTGAGCCTCAAATAACGAGCTTTAACACATTTTTCACGATAATCCGAGTTTCGGCGAATGCTGGTTTGTGGCACACCGTCACCCACAAATGTCTTCCGTTGGTGCTCAAACTTGCGTGGCCGCTTTATCTGACCCAAGGAACTTTCTATGTGATTCAGGAGAATTTTGTTCCGGGACCCCGAAATCCCGAAAAACCGTGTATTATACACTTCAATTTCAGCTGTTCGGAAGGTCGTACCGGACCTTGTTTCTTTTTCTCCCTGTTTTTCAATCACGCGTCCGAGCTCATTTCAGGAATCAACCTGTTCGATTTCAGCCTCAAATAACGAGCTTTAACACATTTTTCACGATAATCCGAGTTTCGGCGAATGCTGGTTTGTGGCACACCGTCACCCCCAAATGTCTTCCGTTGGTGCTCAAACTTTGCGTGGCCGCTTTATCTGACCCGAGGAACTTTCTATGTGATTTCCGGAGAATTTTGTTCCGGGACCCCGGAATCCCGAAAAACCGTGTATTATACACTTCAATTTGAGCCGTTCGGAAGGTCGCAGGACCCTGTTTCTTTTTCTCCCTATTTTTCAATCACGCGTCCGAGCTCATTTCAGAATCAACCTGTTCGATTTCAGGAATCACCTGTACGATTTCAGAATCTGTGACGATTTCAAACCTCAAATAACGAGCTTTAACACATTTTTGACGATAATCCGAGTTTCGGCGAATGCTGGTTTGTGGCACACCGTCACACCAAAATGTCATCCGTTGGTGCTCAAACTTTGCGTGGCCTCTTTATCTGACCCGAGGAACTTTATATGTGATTTCCGGAGAATTTTGTTCCGGGACCCCGGAATCCCGAAAAACCGTGTATTATACACTTCAACTTCAGCCGTTCGGAAGGTCGTACCGGACCCTGTTTCTTTTTCTCCCTGTTTTTCAATCACGCGTCCGAGCTCATTTCAGAAATCAACCTGTTTGATTTCAGGAATCAACCTGTTCGATTTCAGCCTCAAATAACTAGCTTTAACACATTTTTCACGATAATCCGAGTTTCGGCGAATCTTGGTTTGTGGCACACAAGCACCCCCAAATGTCTTCCGTTGGTGCTCAAACTTTGCGTGGCCGCTTTTATCTGACCTGAGGAACTTTCTATGTGATTTCCGGAGAATTTTGTTCCGGGACCCCGGAATCAAAATAGAAAGTTCCTCGGGTCAGATAAAGCGGCCACGCAAAGTTTGAGCACCACCGGAAGACATTTGGGCGTGCCGGTGTGCCACAAACCAGCATTCGCCGAAACTCGGATTTTCGTGAAAAATGTGTTAAAGCTCGTTATTTGAGGCTGAAATCGAACAGCTTGTGTTAGGCTTGGAAATCCGCAGACCTTCTTGATCAGTATCTCACCTGAACCTGACTACCAGGCTGTCAGGATGTTAGGCTATCAGGGCACACGAAGATAGGCGCCAGGCCATGGAGAGGACAACGGTCAAAATATCACGACGATATTAGACCATATACGCCTTTTATAAAGGGATTATATACGCAACATTAAATGTGAAGATTATGCAGTAAATGCGATAATTAAGAGATAAATAATTGGCAATTACTACTGGAAATAATGGAGAATAATCTGCCTTTAATGCCAGATCAAGCAGCCGTTCAAGAGGGAAGCTTATATAAAGAACACTTTGAAGATATTGAGGGCATCTCATTCATACGCAAGAAGAAGCATACACAATACTTAGAGAAATATAAAGATTGTTATAATCATATAATTATTCTCCCAAATAACATAGTGAAATCCTCTCCTGGCTTGGTGCCCGTGGTTTTTTCCCATTCAAGGGTTTTCCACGTACAAAATTACTTGTCTTATTGTTATTGTTGTTATTTCATTTACCGCTTATTATTGTACCCTGACGACCTGACCAACAGACTACCTAGAGCTAGTTAACCTTACACAACTCTACCCTGACCTGATTTCGCCATGCGCAAAATCCACACAAAACAATTGGCGCCCACCGTGGGGCATCTAGCTCTTTAAATCCTTTTTTCTTATCTTACAAAAACTCAAAAACCTACAAAAATGGCCCAACCCACCGTTGAAAAACAATTGAACGCAGCTCTCCAAAAAATCGCTGAGTTGGAAAGCCTGAAAGAAAAAGTGGCCCAAACAAGGTAAATACCGCAATTGAAAGAATCTGAGTCGGCCCTGAAGCAAAAATTGGAAAAAACCCAAAGGGCAGGCTCTAGATTCCAACCAGGAACCCCGTTTTCATCAATCATTAAGAACATTGATTTTTCCAGTTTTGGCAGCCCAAGTATTCCTAATGCCATTAACGTAGATGGTGATGATGAACCAAAAGATAATGATAAAGAGAGACCTGATGAATCATCAGCAGCCATCATGATGGCAGAAGTTCAGGAGATCAAGAAACTCAACGAAAAATTCGATAAGATACCAGGAGTACCTGCCAGCATGGAAGAAGCTGCCCCTGACAGCTATGCTAATTCGCCTTTCATAGACGAAATAGCAAAAGTAGACCTACCAAAATAGTTCACAATTCCATCCATGAGAGTCTATGATGGAACCACGGATCCACAAATTCACGTGGCTCTTTACAAGCAGAAAATCACGTGGCTCGTTATTTGAGGCTGAAATCGAACAGCTTTAACACATTTTTCACGATAATCCGAGTTTCGGCGAATGCTGGTTTGTGGCACACCGTCACCCACAAATGTCTTCTGTTGGTGCTCAAACTTTGCGTGGCCGCTTTATCTGACCCGAGGAACTTTCTATGTGATTTTCGGAGAATTTTGTTCCGGGACCCCGGAATCCCAAAAAACCGTGTATTATACACTTCAATTTCAGCCGTTCGGAAGGTCGTACCGGACCCTGTTTCTTTTTCTCCCTGTTTTTCAATCACGCGTCCGAGCTCATTTCAGAAATCAACCTGTTCGATTTCAGCCTCAAATAACGAGCTTTAACACATTTTTCACGATAATCCGAGTTTCGGCGAATGCTGGTTTGTGGCACAGCGGCACCCCCAAATGTCTTCCGTTCGTGCTCAAACTTTGCGTGGCCGCTTTATCTGACCCGAGGAACTTTCTATGTGAATTTCGGAGAATTTTGTTCCGGGACCCAAGAATCCCGAAAAACCGTGTATATACACTTCAATTTCAACCGTTCGGAAGGTCGTACCGGACCCTGTTTCTTTTTCTCCCTGTTTTTCAATCACGCGTCCGAGCTCATTTCAGTAATCAACCAGTTCGATTTCAGCCTCAAATAACGAGCTTTAACACATTTTTCACGATAATCCGAGTTTCGGCGAATGCTGGTTTGTGGCACACCGGCACCCCCAAATGTCTTCCGTTGATGTTCAAACTTTACGTGGCCGCTTTATCTGACCCGAGGAACTATCTATGTGATTTCCGGAGAATTTTGTTCCGGGGCCCCGGAATCCCGAAAAACCGTGTATTATACACTTCAATTTCAGCCGTTCGGAAGGTCGTACCGGACCCTGTTTCTTTTTCTCCCTGTTTTTCAATCACGCGTCCGAGCTCATTTTAGGAATCAATCTGTTCGATTTAAGCCTCAAATAACGAGCTTTAACACATTTTTCCCGATAATCCGAGTTTCGGCGAATGCTGGTTTGTGGCACAGCGGCACCCCCAAATGTCTTCCGTTCGTGCGCAAACTTTGCGTGGCCGCTTTATCTGACCCGAGGAACTTTCTATGTGAATTTCGGAGAATTTTGTTCCGGGACCCCGGAATCCCGAAAAACCGTGTATTATACACTTCAATTTCAGCCGTTCGGAAGGTCGTACCGGACCCTGTTTCTTTTTCTCCCTGTTTTTCAATCACGCATCCGAGCTCATTTCAGGAATCAACCTGTTCGATTTCAGCCTCAAATAACGAGCTTTAACACATTTTTCCCGATAATCCGAGTTTCGGCGAATGCTGGTTTGTGGCACACCGGCACCCCCAAATGTCTTCCGTTCATGCTCAAACTCTGCGTGGGCGCTTCATATGATTTCAGGAACTTTCTATGTGATTTTCAGAGAATTTTGTTTCGGGACCCCGGAATCCCGAAAAACCATGTATTATACACTTCAATTTCAGAAGTTCGGAAGGTCGTCCCGGACCTTGTTTCTTTTTCTCCCTATTTTTCAATCACGCGTCCGAGCTCATTTCAGGAATCAACCTGTTCAATTTCAGCCTCAAACTTTGCGTGGCCGCTTTATCCGACCCGAGGAAATTTCTATGTGATTTCCGGAGAATTTGTTCCGGGGCCCCGGAATCCCGAAAAAACGTGTATTATACACTTCAATTTCAGCCGTTCGGAAGGTCGTACCGGACCTTATTTCTTTTTCTCCCTGTTTTTCAATCGCACGTCCGAGCTCATTTCAGGAATCAACCTGTTCGATTTCAGGATTCAACCTGTTCGATTTGAGCCTCAAATAACGAGATTTAACACATTTTTCACGATAATCCGAGTTTCGGCGAATGCTGGTTTGTGGCACACCGGCACCCCTAAATGTCTTCCGTTTGTGCTCAAACTTTGCTTGGCCGCTTTATCTGACCCGAGGAACTTTCTATGTGATTTCCGGAGAATTTTGTTCCGGGACCCCGGAATCCCGAAAAAACGTGTATTATAAACTTCAGTTTCAGCTGTTCGGAAGGTCGTAACGGACCTGTTTCATTTCTCCCTGTTTTTCAATCACGCGTCCGAGCTCATTTTAGGAATCAACCTGTTCGATTTTAGCCTCAAATAACGAGCTTTAACACATTTTTCACGATAATCCGAGTTTCGACGAATGCTGGTTTGTGGCACACCGGCACCCCCAAATGTCTTCTGTTGGTGCTCTAACTTTGCGTGGCCGCTTTATCTGACCCGATGAACTTTCTATGTGATTTCCGGAGAATTTTGTTCCGGGACCCCGGAATCCCGAAAAACCGTGTATTATACACTTCAATTTCAGCCGTTCGGAAGGTCGTACCGGACCCTGTTTCTTTTTCTCCCTATTTTTCAATCACGCATCCGAGCTCATTTCAGAAATCAACCTGTTCGATTTCAGCCTCAAATAACGAGCTTTAACACATTTTTCACGATAATCCGAGTTTCGGCGAATGCTGGTTTGTGGCACACCGGCACCCTTAAATGTCTTCCGTTCAAGCTCAAACTTTGCGTGGCCGCTTCATCTGACCCGAGGAACTTTCTATGTCATTTTCAGAGAATTTTGTTCCGGGACCCCGGAATCCCGAAAAACCGTGTATTATACACTTCAATTTCAGCCGTTCGGAAGGTCGTACCGGACCCTGTTTCTTTTTCTCCCTGTTTTTCAATCACGCGTACGAGCTCATTTCAGGAATCAACCTGTTCGATTTCAGGAATCAACCTGTTCGATTTCAGCCTCAAATAACGAGCTTTAACACATTTTTCACGATAATCCGAGTTTCGGCGAATGCTGGTTTGTGGCACACCGGCACCCCCAAATGTCTTCCGTTGGTGCTCAAACTTTGCGTGGCCGCTTTATCTGACCCGAGGAACTTTCTATGTGATTTCCGGAGAATTTTGTTCCGTGACCTTGAAATCCCGAAAAACCGTGTATTATTATACACTTCAATTTCAGCCGTTTGGAAGGTCGTACCGGACCCTGTTTCTTTTTCTCCCTGTTTTTCAATCACACGTCCGAGCTCATTTGAGGAATCAACCTGTTCGATTTCAGGATTCAACCTGTTCGATTTGAGCCTCAAATAACGAGATTTAACACATTTTTCACGAAAATCCGAGTTTCGGCGAATGCTGGTTTGTGGCACACCGGCACCCCTAAATGTCTTCCGTTTGTGCTCAAACTTTGCTTGGCCGCTTTATCTGACCCGAGGAACTTTCTATGTGATTTCCGGAGAATTTTGTTCCGGGACCCCGGAATCCCGAAAAACCGTGTATTATACACTTCAATTTCAAATTTGTTCGGAAGGTCGATCGGACCTGTTTCTTTTTCCCTGTTTTTCAATCACGCGTCCGAGCTCATTTCAGGAATCAACCTGTTCGGTTTCAGGAATCAACTGTTCGATTTGACCTCAAATCAAATAACGAGCTTTAACACATTTTTCACGATAATCCGAGTTTCGGCGAATGCTGGTTTGTGGCACACCGGCACCCCCAAATGTCTTCCGTTAGTGCTCAAACTTTGCGTGTCCGCTTTATCTGACCCGAGGAAATTACTATGTGATTTCCGGAGAATTTTGTTCCGGGACCCCGGAATCTCGAAAAACCGTGTATTATACACTTCAAATTCAGCCGTTCGGAAGGTCGTACCGGACCCTGTTTCTTTTTCTCCCTGTTTTTCAATCATGCGTCCGAGCTCATTTCAGGAATCAACCTGTTCGATTTCAGGAATCAACCTGTTCGATTTCAGCCTCAAATAACGAGCTTTAACACATTTTTCACGATAATCCGAGTTTCGGCGAATGCTGGTTTGTGGCACACCGTCACACCCAAATGTCTTCCGTTGGTGCTTAAACTTTGCGTGGCCGCTTTATCTGACCCGAGGAACTTTCTTTGTGATTTCCAGAGAATTTTGTTCCGGGACCCCGGAATCCCGAAAAACCGTGTATTATACACTTCAATTTCAGCCGTTCGGAAGGTCGTACCGGCCCATTCTTCTTTTTCTCCCTGTTTTTCAATTACGCGTCCGAGCTCATTTCAGGAATCAACCTGTTCGATTTCAGGAATCAACCTGTTCGATTTCAGCCTCAAATAACGAGCTTTAACACATTTTTCACGATAATCCGAGTTTCGGCGAATGCTGGTTTGCGGCACACCGGCACCCCCAAATGTCTTCCGTTGGTGCTCAAACTTTGCGTGGCCGCTTTATCTGACCCGAGGAACTTTCTATGAGATTTCCGGAGATGCTCAAACTTTGCGTGGCCGCTTTATCTGACCCGAGGAACTTTCTTTGTGATTTCCGGAGAATTTTGTTCCGGGACCCCGGAATCCCGAAAAACCGTGTATTATACACTTCAATTTCAGCCGTTCGGAAGGTCGTACCGGCCCATTCTTCGTTTTCTCCCGGTTTTTCAATTACGCGTCCGATCTCATGTCAGGAATCAACCTGTTAGAATTCAGGAATCAACCTGTTCGATTTCAGCCTCAAATAACGAGCTTTAACACATTTTTCATGATGATCCGAGTTTCGGCGAATGCTGGTTTTTGGCACACCGGCACCCCCAAATGTCTTCCGTTGGTGCTCAAACTTTGCGTGGCCGCTTTATCTGACCCGAGGAACTTTCTATGTGATTTCCAGAGAATTTTGTTCCGGGACTCCGGAATCCCGAAAAACCGTGTATACACTTCAATTTCAGCCATTCGGAAGGTCGTACCGGACCCTGTTTCTTTTTCTCCCTGTTTTTCAATCACACGTACGAGCTCATTTCGGGAATCAACCTGTTCGATTTCAGGAATCAACCTGTTCGATTTCAGCCTCAAATAACGAGCTTTAACACATTTTTCACGATAATCCGAGTTTCGGCGAATGCTGGTTTGTGGCACACCGTCACACCCAAATGTCTTCTGTTGGTGCTCAAACTTTGCGTGGCCGCTTTATATGACCCGAGGAACTTTCTTTGTGATTTCCAGGGAATTTTGTTCCGGGACCCCGGAATCCCGAAAAAACGTGTATTATACACTTCAATTTCAGTCGTTCGGAAGGTCGTACCGGTCCATGTTAATTTTTCTCCCTGTTTTTCAATTACGCGTCCGAGATCATTTCAGGAATCAACCTGTTAGAATTCAGGAATCAACCTGTTCGATTTCAGCCTCAAATAACGAGCTTTAACACATTTTTCATGATAATCTGAGTTTCGGCGAATGCTGGTTTGTGGCACACCGGCACCCCCAAATGTCTTCCGTTGGTGCTCAAACTTTGAGTGGCCGCTTTATCTGACCCGAGGAACTTTCTGTTAGAAATCTAGATTTCTTTACTCAACATATTCATATATGTTATTATTTAATTTAGTCATAAAATTAAAAGGTGATCTTATGCATGCAAACAATAAAAGATTTAAAGAAGAAATCATCATCTTACATTGAGGATTTCGGTTTATATGGGCACAAGAGAGTTCTCTTACTCTCTTGTTCTTGAGCTCTCCTTAATCGGATGAACAAGGATTCAAGAAGAGAATCTCTCCCAAAAGTATTATACCCAAGATAACAACTTAATAAAATTAATATTATTATTACTAGAATAATACTAATTTTTGTATAAAAATTGACCCAAAAATATTATTTGGTCTCTTTATGTTTCAGTTAAGAGAGAGGGAGGAGGAGGAAGTTTTTATCTTTCTAGAATCTAATTTTTTTTTGGATGAATGTATGAATGATGATACACCAATGTTTTAATGTAGTGTATATGATAAAATATAGAGCAAAAACCCTTGGCTTTGCTCCATCAAAAACCGGGTAAGGGGGGGAAGAGAAGGGACCAATGCATGCGCTAGGAGGTCTTCGCAAAAGCAAGTAGTGTTGCATGACTATGTTAAGTAGGAAATGATTATGTTTACCACTAACATAATCAACACAATATATGCCTAATCCTCCCCTTAATTTCGGTACATATAGATAAAATGGACTCCATTTTATTTTTGTCAATTTGTCAATTTGTCACATGTCACATAAAATTGTTATGTATTTTTAACATATTAAAAATCAACGTATTAATAAAAATACGTCATATACAAAAATCGACTTAGTAATTCACAATTACTTGTACCAAAATATTTTACCAATTATAAATCACAACATCTTGTATTTATAATAATTTATTCATTCAAATGCAATTGTTTTCTTAAACAATAATTTCATCTAAGTAATGAGACCTTTCGATTACTTAAACCGTATCTTATTTAATCAAATTTCAATGAGACACGTAAATATTACTTCCAAAATCGTCCGTCAATTTTAAGTAGTTTAATTAACCCGTATCGTCATACGATCAATTAAATGATCAATTAAGAGTGTTACCCCTTAGGTATGACCTAAGGGGATCAACTGGTCACCACCGTCTCACGACAGCAATGTCAAACTCTAGTCAGCCAATCATTACCGATATGTGTGGACCAGTTGACAGTAAAAATACTTCCCAATTGTATTCTTTAAAATGAGACTTAAACATGTGATCATCATGATCAACAGTTGTGATCGCATTATTGTCGGAGGACACATATTCCAACAATCTCCCACTTGTCCTCGGCAAGTGTGCGTCACCAATTCTCTTATCCTATTACTATCTCTCACTCAATGCAAGGTGTCTTTCAGGTCGTACTTGCAAGTGATCATATTGAGAGTGGTTTCCTCGATCTGGAGAATAACTGATTGACCGGATTTATCCACCATGGATACATTCCGAGCGTGGCCACGCATTTCCAGTTCATTACTCCCCGAGTGGCCCTGAGATATTATTATAACCCTGACTAGGGGTGGACAATTCCTATCGCACTCATTCCCTTCGACTAGCCATAGCCATCATAACCCAAAATATGCCCATTTCACCCCATTTACGAAGGTCGTAGTAACACAAATCAAAGTTAATCTGAAACTGTGCCATCTTAGGCGAATAGTCTTTAGTCAAAAGAATCGACTCATTAGAATACTATAGTAGCTCTCGCCACGACCAGGTTATATAAATTTGCCAGAACTCTATAAGCGGTCATAAAGCCCGACAAAATGTTCCTAACAGTCTGCCTATGTGATCGACTAGTCATTCTCATATGACTCTATGGCACTTGAACTTGCCATCAATCGCATCACACTGTAGTCACTTCGAGACGTCACCTCATGTAAGTAACTATGGGCGAATACAATGCTAATCCGTGTTCACTTTAACGGGGTTCAATTGTCTCTACAACCCGTTTGGATGTAACAAAGTATAAGGTGAGTTAATAGTAACTCAAACGACAAATGTCGACATCACATTCAGGTAGCTTTGTGATGCATATCGTAAGTGTATTAACACTAGTTGATTGCAATAGAAGTTTAACATACCACGTGTCCATGTGTTCAAACTTCTTTTAATCGCATTTCCTTTATATTCATGTTATCTCTCATAGCATGAACCTTACCAAGTACACATCTAGGTTCCCAACCTTGGTTTCGGTTCTTTATCTTGAAAGAACTTCCTTGTCGATTATCACATAACCAATGAATTTGCGGTGAATGCTATAACTTGCACTGATCAAGTACTCCACCCACACACAATGCACCAGGTATATGTTTTGTAGAGTCTTGCAACAAATGTCAAGATGATTAGCCTAGCACTTCTCACAAGTCCTAGCATATTAGGAAAAATTAGATTTGAGTAACTTCTTATTCAACTAAGTATCTTTCCAAACTTCCTATTTCTCCTTTTAGCTTGAAAAGCTTAGGATTTTCATAAATCCTTACATGTGTTCGAACTGCAATATGTGAAACCTCTTGACACATAACAGAGTGTTCTTGTTCAATCACTGAAATCGCTCATTGGATTCTCCTCGAGAATACATGACGATTTTTTTTTATTTTTTTTTATGGTTTCCCAATGATTCATCATGCTCTTATGCATATGATTCATTATTGGACATGTGCATGATTATTCTAATGGCGGAAACATTAGTAACTAATAATCATGTGATCAACCATTCTTAGGTTCAATGAACGACCATGACTGCTAATGGCAATTCCATTTTCATTGACATGAATGACCTATGTTTCTCGTTGATTCGATGTGTATATCTCAATACTAATCCAACATCTTATGATGTAATTGGATTCATCATAGTCCATTTTCATCCAGAATTGAAAACTCAAATTCTCCTTTGTGAAGGAAGGTACTAGCTCGTCATTCTCAATGAGTAATGAGTTATAAACTTTTACAAGATGATTGCTCCCACTAAATTCCATGTCTTTACATGATAATTTCCAACTCCCACTCAATTCCACATGTTTCGAAATTGACTACTCAATCGAAACATTTCAAGAATTGAAATATATATTGCATTGCCAAATTATTAAGATAAAACCATATATGTTCCCATCATATCCTTTCAAAATACCTATTTTGAAGTGGTCTCATCTTCACCTTATGGAAAGAGATTTAAATCTCTAACTCATTCATATCATAATGATGCGCGGCAATGTCATTAGTTTAAATATAAATAATATCTAACACACGTCCTTCTCAAAATACCCATTTCGGAAGGAGGTTTAACCATTTCATTTTCATAATGAGGTTAAGTAATGACATTTGCATGGTTAATACTTAACTTAGCAGGTTGAGGATATCGGTATACCAATCCTTGCAATTTCTAGTCATAAATCTCGTTTATTTCCTATGATGTTACTTTGATTCATTTAGGCTCTTAAGTAGACATAAATATTGAAACTATTGGTCAAAAACATAAACTAGTCAATTAAGACTTTACATTAGTCATTCTTCTTCCAAAACTTTGTTTTGGTGTCCTCATGTAGTTATCTTAAGAATATGTTCTTTCGATTACTTCACTTGGTCTCTTTTGTCATGTAGATATATTCGAGACCATAGATCTCATCTATTGGGTATACTATATAAATTTATACACCTTTATTCAAATCATTCTCCCTTGCGTAGATCTCATTTACACAAGTACATAAATTTATTTTGGTGTTGTGTCCTCATTCTCCCACTCTATCTTTAGAATTAATACACTTGAAATTCAAAGATAGCATATGGGACACAAATAATGATTTTTGAAGTATAAGGAGAACTACCTCATAGGTTGACTAATAGTTTTAGATTTTTGTAAGTGTACTTGGTGATTAACTTTCCTTTAAGAGAGTTCATTAACTCAATATCACTTTGTAAATGATCATACACAAGTCTTTTGCTTGTGGTCATATAATGAATCCCATCATTATAGTTGTCTTATTAGATCACTTTTAAGTGAATAATCATATGTTTCTATGAGCACGCGGATAAAGACGAATTTTAGAACAAGGATAAAAATGATAAAACGGGTGACTTGGGTTGCAAACCAAGCCACCATTATCCAAAATACAACCATTATCCAAAATACATTTCCATGTCGAACATGGAAATCAAAAGGTTCTAAAATCCGAAACATAATTAAAATAAGACAATAAAAAGCGAAGCTTCATGGAAGCTATTCCTAGCTTCTCGATGGTTTCTCAAGCTTGCTTTTCTTTTCCCTTGTCCTTGCTTGGTGGAGGCCCTATTTACAATAAAAAGGGGATACATTATCACAACTTTGTATCATAATACCATAGTTGAAATAGAAACATAAAAGAAAGGATAGTCATTTACCTACTGGAGTGATCTTTCCAGCCTTAATGTCACCAAGGTATTTGAAACAATTTCTTTTCCAATGTCCAACACCATTACAATAATGGCATTTATCAAGAGGACCCTTCTTGATCTTGGAGGTGCTAGCTTCATAAGTCTTAGCTTAGGTGAAAGTGGGAGCTTGCTTCTTACCCTTCTTCCCATTCTTCTTGAACTTCCCCTTGCTTTTGGTGCTAATGTTAAGCACATCCTTAGGTGGGTTCACATTTAACCCCATGTCTCTTTCGGCTTGCACAAGTAATTTGTGCAACTCTTCAAGAGACACGTCCTTGTCTTGCATGTTAAAATTCACCCGGAATTGAACATATGCCTTGACTTTGGATAAGGAGTGTAGAATCCTATCTACAATGAGTTCTTTGGGGATTTCAACCTTTTGAATCTTCAAGGTCTCGACTAGCTCCATCAATTTGAGCACATGAGGGCTAACCTTTTGGCCCTCTTTGAAGTCGAGATCAAAGAATGCCGCGGCCGCCTCATATTGGACGATCCGCGGAGTTTGTGAAAACATTGTCACAAGCTTGGAATAGATTTCATTAGTGTTGCCCATTTTAAAGGCTCTCCTTTGGAGATCCGCCTGCATCGCAAAGATCGACACATTTTTCATTGCGGCGGAC
This sequence comes from Silene latifolia, assembly GCF_048544455.1. Classification (NCBI taxonomy): domain Eukaryota; kingdom Viridiplantae; phylum Streptophyta; class Magnoliopsida; order Caryophyllales; family Caryophyllaceae; genus Silene; species Silene latifolia. The sequence continues at coordinate 200,668,960 of NC_133526.1, forward strand.
TCCTTGTGATAAACCTCATATGCTTCCCTAGTGGCGGCGGTTGACCTAGTGTTAGGTTCGGGTGGAGAGGCCTCGGTAAGGTAACGAAACTTGCCGTCACCTTGGGCGGCTAGTTTGAGTTGGGCATCCCAATCGGAGAAATTTGACCCATTCTTTTCAAGTTTACAACGATCCATGAAGGATCGGAGCCATGAAGTATTAGCGAGAGGTGTGGCATTTGGATTTGGAGTAGCCATTGGTTATGAGAAATAGAAATGGTCTACAAAACAAAATAGAAGGAGTAAAACAAATGTCGTTTTAAAATAATACTCGTAAAAATTTAATTTAAACAAGTTTTTATTGCATTTTTCTAGTGACCTCTACCGACCTAGATAAATGATTCCGAGATCCAAATTCATATTAACTTGGGCACGGGGTAGCCGATGAAACCCTTATCAATATAACTCGGTGGACTAACTTTTAATCGATTCTACTTTTAGAACTCTCGGTCGATAAAATTACTCTAATATTTATCTATAGCCCAAAACACATCCGACAAGGGCACGGGGTAGCCGATGAAACCCTTATCAAAAACTTTTGTTGAGTTCAATCCAAATTTCGAATAAAAGCGTCCATGATCCAAACCCATATTAACTTGGGCACGGGGTAGCCGATGAAACCCTCATCAACATGAATTCGGTGGATAGACATTTATCACCCACTTCCCCTACGTAACAAAGTTTTTACCCCGGGGTAACCGAGTGCACTCCCTCGCGAAATAGGTTTTCAGGGTTTCTACTATTTGGTAAGGCTATGTCTCAATTGATTGTTTTAGCGAGAGGTCATGTCAATTTATTATCTATCACGTTTTAAGTGAACTAAAGCGGTGAACTACGATAATTGTAATTGACACGGTCGAAAAACTCGATAAGATGACAATGCATGTTTTAGTTATGGCGATTTAGCGATGCATGCAACATATAAATAAAATGCAAAGCATAAAATAAATCATAGTATGGCCTTCCTAAAAATAGAAAATCTAATTAACTATTACATATTCGGAAACCAACTCCATTGGTCCCTTGAACTTCGGTTATGGCACGCATCTCGAGGTAACACCGTCTTTATGTATCGCCTTCTTGAGTGACACCGTCTTCAAGGAACTCTGGAATAAATAAATTACATAACAAATTACACAATTTTCTATTATACATTTGTAATTAAAATAAAATAAATCTATTAAATTACAAAACGGTGATACGAGATCACAATAAATTACAACCGAATCGATATTCCCATACATTTCGGGTAATATCAATTAAAACTAAGGCCATACTAAGTAAAAAATTACATAATCCAAAAATTACATAAAGTAAAATTATGACAATCATAAATGAAATGCAGCATTATAATATGTATGAACATGCCCAATTTTATGCTAAATCGCCTTTAAGGAGCCAATATCGTATATTACACGGTTTTTACGGATTTGCGTGATTCAACGTTTTATAATCACAAAAATTACATAAATTCATATTTATGCACAAGTTAATTACCCTAACCTCTTAGGACTCAAAATTAGTCTTCACTAACTATTTGACTATAATTAACTCATATTTCTTAAAATTGTTAATTAATGGACTCAAAATTACAATAAAATGCTATAAACTTCAAATAAATCACAAAATTTCAAATAAATTCAAAAATTTGAAATTTAAACTTATGAACATTCTAGAAAAATACCATGACACTCATAAAGTTCAAAAACTTAGGTTAAAATTTCGTAAAATTATCGGAAAAACTATGTTGCGATTTATCGGTTTTAACAAATATAATCATAAAAACATGTGAAAAATTATATTTATCAACTTTTCAATTTTAAATCTGAAAAAGATAATAAAATGCAACATATGACGTTTTTTCTTAGTCATGGAATATGTTTTAGCAATTATTCACTAATTAAGCCACTATTTATGCTATTTTTCATCAAAAATTCATAAATCATGCATAAAGACCTCAATATAGCCTATTATTTTACACACATCTTGTAAAATTGCATGTGACAACATACTAAATTTCTATGACCAGATTCGAAATTTATCTCATATTAACCTATTTTTCATCTAAATCCGATTTTAAACATGAAAAATCCATATTACGAGCATAAAAACTCCAAAAATTTTGAAAAATTACAGGTCATCTCAAAATAAAACATGTGATAACATATCCAAAAATAACTGGAAAATTCGAAGTTTAGCTAATTTTAGTCCGAAAATGACATTTTAATCATAAAATCATATTTTTAATGCCATTATTGTATAAGATGAACAATAAAAATCCATAAATTAACCAAAATATCCTAAAATCATTTTAGGACCAGAAACTTTAACATGCATAATTATTTTCGTGGTATGTCATAATAACACAAATTTAACAAGTTTTATATGTTAATCGTATAACTCGGAAAAACTATAACTGATTTGCATGCAAACAACCAATGCTCATGATACCGCTTGTTAGAAATCTAGATCTCTTTACTCAACATATTCATATATGTTATTATTTAATTTAGTCATAAAATTAAAAGGTGATCTTATGCATGCAAACAATAAAAGATTTAAAGAAGAAATCATCATCTTACATTGAGGATTTCGGTTTATATGGGCACAAGAGAGTTCTCCTACTCTCTTGTTCTTGAGCTCTCCTTAATCGGATGAACAAGGATTCAAGAAGAGAATCCCTCCCAAAAGTATTATACCCAAGATAACAACTTAATAAAATTAATATTATTATTACTAGAATAATACTATTTTTTGTATAAAAATTGACCCAAAAATATTATTTGGTCTCTCTATGTTTCGGTTAAGAGAGAGGGAGGAGGATGAAGTTTTTATCTTTCTAAAATCTAATTTTTTTTTATGAATGAATGAATGATGATACACCAATGTTTTAATGTAGTGTATATGATAAAATATAGAGCAAAAACTCTTGGCTTTGCTCCATCAAAAACCGGGTAAGGGGGGAAGAGAAGGGACCAATGCATGCACTAGGAGGTCTTCACAAAAGCAAGTAGTGTTGCATGGCTATGTTAAGTAGGAAATGATTATGTTTACCATTAACATAATCAACACAATATATGCCTAATACTCCCCTTAATTTCGGTACATATAGATACAATGGACTCCATTTTATTTTTGTCGATTTGTCAATTTGTCACATGTCACATGTCACATAAAATTGTTATGTATTTTTAACATATTAAAAATCAATGTATTAATAAAAATACGTCATATACAAAAATCGACTTAGTAATTCACAATTACTTGTACCAAAATATTTTACCAATTATAAATCACAACATCTTGTATTTATAATAACTTATTCATTCAAATGCAATTGTTTTCTTAAACAATAATTTCATCTAAGTAATGAGACAATTCGATTACTTAGACCGTATCTTATTTAATCAAATTTCAATGAGACACGTAAATATTACTTCCAAAATCGCCCGTCAATTTTAAGCAGTTTAATTAACCCGTATCGTCATACGATCAATTAAATGATCAATTAAGAGTGTTACCCTTTAGGTATGACCTAAGGGGATCAACTGGTCCCCACCGTCTCACGACAGCAATGTCAAACTCTAGTCAGCCAATCATTACCGATATGTGTGAACCAGTTGACAGTAAAAATACTTCCCAATTGTATTTTTTAAAATGAGACTTAAACATGTGATCATCATGATCAACAGTTGCGATCGCATTATTGTCGGAGGACACATATTCCAACATTTTCTATGTGATTTCCGGAGAATTTTGTTCCGGGACCCCGGAATCCCGAAAAACCGTGTATTATACACTTGATTTAGTAGTTCGAAAGGTCGACCGGACCCTGTTCTTTTTCTCCTGTTTTTTTTTCAATCACGCGTCCGAGCTCTTTTCAGGAATCAACCTGTTCGATTTCAGGAATCAACTGTTCGATTTCAGCCTCAAATAACGAGCTTTAACACATTTTCACGATAATCCGAGTTTCGGCGAATCTTTGGTTTGTGGCAGGCACACCGTCACCCACAAATGTCTTCCGTTGGTGCTCAAACTTTGCGTGGCTGCTTTATCTGACCCGAGGAACTTTCTATGTGATTTCCGGAGAATTTTGTTCGGGACCGATTTCGAAAAACCGTGTATTATACACTTCAATTTCAGCCGTTCGGAAGGTCGTACCGGACCCTTTTTCTTTTTCTCCCTGTTTTTCAATCACGCGTCCGAGCTCATTTCAGGAATCAACCTGTTCGATTTCAGGAATCAACCTGTACGATTTCAGCCTCAAATAACGAGCTTTAACACATTTTTGAAGATAATCCGAGTTTCTGCGAATGCTGGTTTGTGGCACACCGTCACACCCAAATTTCTTCCGCTGGTGCTCAAAATTTGCGTGACCGCTTTATCTGACCCGAGGAACTTTATATGTGATTCCCGGAGAATTTTGTTCCAGGACCCCGGAATCCCGAAAAACCGTGTATTATACACTTCAATTTGGTAGTTCGGAAGATCGTCTAGGACCCGTTTATTTTTCTCCTGTTTTTCAATCACGCGTCCGTGCTCACTTGAGAAATCAACTTTGTTCGATTTCAGGAATCAACTTTGTTCGATTTCGACCTCAAATAACGAGCTTTAACACATTTTTCACGATAATCCGAGTTTCGGCGAATCTTTGGTTTTGTGGCACACCGGCACCCCCAAATGTCTTCCGTTGGTGCTCAAATTTTTTTGGCCGCTTTATCGACCCGAGGAACTTTCTATGTGATTTTCGGAGAATTTTGTTCAGGGACCTCTCGAATCCCGAAAAACCGTGTATTACACTTCAATTTCAGTAGTTAGGAAGGTCGACTAGGACCTGTTTCTTTTTCTCCCTGTTTTTCAATCACGCGTCCGAGCTCATTTCAGGAATCAACCTGTTCGATTTCAGGAATCAATCTGTTCGATTTCAGCCTCAAATAACGAGCTTTAACACATTTTTCACGATAATCCGAGTTTCGGCGAATGCTGGTTTGTGGCACACCGTCACCCACAAATGTCTTCCGTTGGTGCTCAAACTTTGCGTGGCCGCTTTATCTGACCCGAGGAACTTTCTATGTGATTTCCGGAGAATTTTGTTCTGGGACCCCGGAATCCCGAAAAACCGTGTATTATACACTTCAATTTCAGTCGTTCGGAAGGTCGTACCGGACCCTGTTTCTTTTTCTCCCTGTTTTTCAATCACGCGCCGAGCTCATTTCAGGAATCAACCTGTACGATTTCAGCTTCAAATAACGAGCTTTAACACATTTTTCACGATAATCCGAGTTTCGGCAAATGCTGGTTTGTGGCACACCGTCACACCCAAATGTCTTCCGTTGGTGCTCAAACTTTGCGTGGCCGCTTTATCTGACCCGAGGAACTTTATATGTGATTTCCGGAGAATTTTGTTTCGGGACCCCGGAATCCCGAAAAACCGTGTATTATACACTTCAATTTCAGCCGTTCGGAAGGTCATACCGGACCCTGTTTCTTTTTCTCCCTGTTTTTCAATCACGCGTCCGAGCTTATTTCAGAAATCAACCTGTTCGATTTCAGGAAACAACCTGTTCGATTTCAGCCTCAAATACCGAGCTTTAACACATTTTTCACGATAATCCGAATTTCGGCGAATGCTGGTTTGTGGCACACCGGCACCCCCAAATGTCTTCCGTTGGTGCTCAAACTTTGTGTGGCCTCTTTATCGACCGAGGAACTTTCTATGTGATTTCCGGAGAATTTTGTTCCGGGACCGGAATCCCGAAAAACCGTGTATTATACACTTCAATTTTACCGTTCGAAAGGTCGTACCGGACCCTGTTTCTTTTTCTCCTGTTTTTCAATCACGCGTCCGAGCTCATTTCAGGAATCAACCTGTTCGATTTCAGGAATCAACTTTTTCGATTTCAGCCTCAAATAACGAGCTTTAACACATTTTTCACGATAATCCGAGTTTCGGCGAATCTTTGGTTTTTGGCACACCGGCACCCCAAATGTCTTCCGTTGGTGCTCAAACTTTGCGTGGCTGCTTTATCTGACCCGAGGAACTTTCTATGTGATTTCCGGAGAATTTTGTTCCGGGACCGGAATCCCGAAAAACCGTGTATTATACACTTCAATTTGATCGTTCGGAAGGTAAATCGGACCTGTTTCTTTTTCTCCTGTTTTTCAATAACGCGTCCGAGCTCATTTCAGGAATCAACCTGTTCGATTTCAGGAATCAACTGTTCGATTTGACCTCAAATAACGAGCTTTAACACATTTTTGACGATAATCCGAGTTTCGAATCTTTGGTTCAGGCACACCGTCACACCCAAATGTCTTCCGTTGGTGCTCAAACTTTGCGTGGCCGCTTTATCTGACCCGAGGAACCTTATATGTGATTTCCGGAGAATTTTGTTCCGGAATCCCGAAAAACCGTGTATTATACACTTCAATTTCAACCGTTCGGAAGGTCGCACGGGCCCCTGTTTCTTTTTCTCCTGTTTTTCCATCACGCGTCCGAGCTCATTTGAGAAATCAACCTGTTCGATTTTAGGAATCAACCTGTTCGATTTCGACCTCAAATAACGAGCTTTAACACATTTTTCACGATAATCGAGTTTCGGCGAATGCTGGTTTGTGGAACACCGGCACCCCCAAATGTCTTCCGTTGGTGCTCAAACTTTGTGTGGCCGCTTTATCTAACCCGAGGAACTTTCTATGTGATTTCCGGAGAATTTTGTTCCGGGACCCCTGAATCCCGAAAAACCGTGTATTATACACTTCAATTTCAGCCGTTCGGAAGGTCGTACCGGACCCTGTTTCTTTTTCTCCCTGTTTTTCAATCACGCGTCTGAGCTCATTTCAGGAATCAACCTGTTCGATTTCAGGAATCAACCTGTACGATTACAGCCTCAAATAACGAGCTTTAACACATGTTTCACGATAATCCGAGTTTCGGCGAATGCTGGTTTGTGGCACACCGTCACACCCAAGTGTCTTCCGTTGGTGCTCAAACTTTGCGTGGCCGCTTTATCTGACCCGAGGAACTTTATATGTGATTTCTGGAGAATTTTGTTTCGGGACCCCGGAATCCCGAAAAACCGTGTATTATACACTTCAATTTCAGCCGTTCGGAAGGTCGTACCGGACCCTGTTTCTTTTTCACCCTGTTTTTCAATCACGCGTCCGAGCTCATTTCAGAAATCAACCTGTTCGATTTCAGGAAACAACCTGTTCGATTTCAGCCTCAAATACCGAGCTTTAACACATTTTTCACGATAATCCGAATTTCGGCGAATGCTGGTTTGTGGCACACCGGCACCCCCAAATGTCTTCCGTTGGTGCTCAAACTTTGTGTGGCCTCTTTATCTGACCCGAGGAACTTTCTATGTGATTTCCGGAGAATTTTGTTCCGGGACCCCTCAATCCCGAAAAACCGTGTATTACACTTCAATTTCAGCCGTTCGGAAGGTCGTACCGGACCCTGTTTCTTTTTCTCCCTGTTTTTCAATCACGCGTCCGAGCTCATTTCAGGAATCAACCTGTTCGATTTCAGGAATCAACCTGTTCGATTTCAGCCTCAAATAACGAGCTTTAACACATTTTTCACGATAATCCGAGTTTCGGCGAATGCTGGTTTGTGGCACACCGGCACCCCCAAATGTCTTCCGTTGGTGCTCAAACTTTGCGTGGCCGCTTTATCTGACCCGAGGAACTTTCTATGTGATTTCCGGAGAATTTTGTTCCGGGACGGAATCTGAAAAACCGTGTATTATACACTTCAATTTCGATCGTTCGGAAGGTCGTACCGGACCCTGTTTCTTTTTCTCCCTGTTTTTCAATAACGCGTCCGAGCTCATTTCAGGAATCAACCTGTTCGATTTCAGGAATCAACCTGTTCGATTTCAGCCTCAAATAACGAGCTTTAACACATTTTTGACGATAATCCGAGTTTCAGCGAATGCTGGTTTGTGGCACACCGTCACACCCAAATGTCTTCCGTTGGTGCTCAAACTTTGCGTGGCCGCTTTATCTGACCCGAGGAACCTTATATGTGATTTCCGGAGAATTTTGTTCCGGGACCCCGGAATCCCGAAAAACCGTGTATTATACACTTCAATTTCAGCCGTTCGGAAGGTCGTACCGGACCCTGTTTCTTTTTCTCCCTGTTTTTCAATCACGCGTCCGAGCTCATTTCAGAAATCAACCTGTTCGATTTCAGGAATCAACCTGTTCGATTTCAGCCTCAAATAACGAGCTTTAACACATTTTTCATGATAATCCGAGTTTCGGCGAATGCTGGTTTGTGGAACACCGGCACCCCCAAATGTCTTCCGTTGGTGCTCAAACTTTGTGTGGCCGCTTTATCTGACCCGAGGAACTTTCTATGTGATTTCCGGAGAATTTTGTTAGGGACCCCGAATCCCGAAAAAACCGTGTATTATACACTTCAATTTCGGCCGTTCGGAAGGTAAACAGGACCCTGTTTCTTTTTCTCCCTGTTTTTCAATCACGCGTCTGAGCTCATTTCAGGAATCAACCTGTTCGATTTCAGGAATCAACCTGTACGATTACAGCCTCAAATAACGAGCTTTAACACATGTTTCACGATAATCCGAGTTTCGGCGAATGCTGGTTTGTGGCACACCGTCACACCCAAGTGTCTTCCGTTGGTGCTCAAACTTTGCGTGGCCGCTTTATCTGACCCGAGGAACTTTATATGTGATTTACGGAGAATTTTGTTCCGGGACCCGGAATCCCGAAAAACCGTGTATTATACACTTCAATTTCGGCCCGTTCGGAAGGTCGACTAGGACCTGTTTCTTTTTCTCCTGTTTTTCAATCACGCGTCCGAGCTCATTTGAGAAATCAACTGTTCGATTTCAGGAAACAACTGTTCGATTTCACCTCAAATACCGAGCTTTAACACATTTTCACGATAATCCGAATTTCGGCGAATCTTTGGTTTGTGGCACACCGGCACCCCAAATGTCTTCCGTTGGTGCTCAAACTTTGTGTGGCCTCTTTATCGACCCGAGGAACTTTCTATGTGATTTAGGAGAATTTTGTTAAGGGACCCCTCAATCCCGAAAAACCGTGTATTATACACTTCAATTTCACCCGTTCGGAAGGTCGTGAGGACCTGTTTCTTTTTCTCCCTGTTTTTCAATCACGCGTCCGAGCTCATTTCAGAAATCAACCTGTTCGATTTCGGGAATCAAACTGTTCGATTTGACCTCAAATAACGAGCTTTAACACATTTTTCATGATAATCAGGAGTTTTGGCGAATCTTTGGTTTAGGCACACCGGCACCCCAAATGTCTTCCGTTGGTGCTCAAACTTTGTGTGGCCGCTTTATCTGACCCGAGGAACTTTCTATGTGATTTCCTGAAAATTTTGTTAAGGGACCCACGAATCCCAGAAAAACCGTGTATTATTTCGGCCGTTAGGAAGGTCGTGCGGTTTTTTTCTCCCTGTTTTTCAATCACGCGTCCGAGCTCATTTCAGGAATCAACCTGTTCGATTTCAGCCTCAAATAACGAGCTTTAACACATTTTTGACGATAATCCGAGTTTCGGCGAATGCTGGTTTGTGGCACACCGTCACACCCAAATGTCTTCCGTTGGTGCTCAAACTTTGTGTGGCCGCTTTATCTGACCCGAGGAACCTTATATGTGATTTCCGGAGAATTTTGTTCCGGGACCTCGGAATCCCGAAAAACCGTGTATTATACACTTCAATTTCAGCCGTTCGGAAGGTCGTACCGGACCCTGTTTCTTTTTCTCCCTGTTTTTCAATCACGCGTCCGAGCTCATTTCACAAATCAACCTGTTCAATTTCAGCCTCAAATAACGAGCTTTAACACATTTTTCACGATAATCCGAGTTTCGGCGAATGCTGGTTTGTGGCACACCGTCACCCACAAATGTCTTCCGTTGGTGCTCAAACTTTGCGTAACCGCTTTATCTGACCCTTGGAACTTTCTATGTGATTTCCCGAGAATTTTGTTCCGCGACCCCGGAATCCCGAAAAACCGTGTATTACACTTCAATTTCAGCCGTTCGGAAGGTCGTACCGGACCCTGTTTCTTTTTCTCCCTGTTTTTCAATCACGCGTCTTAGCTCATTTCATGAATCAACCTGTTCGATTTCAGGAATCAACCTGTACGATTTCAGCCTCAAATAACGAGCTTTAACACATGTTTCACGATAATCCGAGTTTCGGCGAATGCTGGTTTGTGGCACACCGTCACACCCAAATGTCTTCCGTTGGTGCTCAAACTTTGCGTGGCCGCTTTATCCGAGCGAGGAACTTTATATGTGATTTGAGAATTTTGTTCGGGACCGGAATCCCGAAAAACCGTGTATTATACACTTCATTTTCAGCCGTTCGGAAGGTTGTACCGGACCCTGTTTCTTTTTCTCCCTGTTTTTCAATCACGCGTCCGAGCTCATTTCAGAAATCAACCTGTTCGATTTCAGGAATCAACTTTGTTCGATTTGACCTCAAATAACGAGCTTTAACACATTTTTCACGATAATCCGAGTTTCGACGAATCTTTGGTTTTGGCACACCGGCACCCCCAAATGTCTTCCGTTGGTGCTCAAACTTTGTGTGGCCGCTTTATCTGACCCGAGGAACTTTCTATGTGATTTCCGGAGAATTTTGTTCCGGGACCCCTGAATCCCGAAAAATCGTGTATTATTTCAGCCGTTAGGAAGGTCGTACCGGTTTTTTTTCTCCCTGTTTTTCAATCACGCGTCCGAGCTTATTTCAGGAATCAACCTGTTCGATTTCAGGAATCAACCTGTTCGATTTCAGCCTCAAATAACGAGCTTTAACAAATTTTTGACGATAATCCGAGTTTCGGCGAATGCTGGTTTGTGGCACACCGTCACACCCAAATGTCTTCCGTTGGTGCCCAAACTTTGCGTGGCCGCTTTATCTGACCCGAGGAACCTTATATGTGATTTCCGGAGAATTTTGTTCCGGGTCCCCGGAATCCCGAAAAACCGTGTATTATACACTTCATTTTCAGCCGTTCGGAAGGTTGTACCGGACCCTGTTTCTTTTTCTCCCTGTTTTTCAATCACGCGTCCGAGCTCATTTCAGAAATCAACCTGTTCGATTTCAGGAATCAACCTGTTCGATTTCAGCCTCAAATAACGAGCTTTAACACATTTTTCACGATAATCCGAGTTTCGACGAATCTTTGGTTTGTGGCACACCGGCACCCCAAATGTCTTCCGTTGGTGCTCAAACTTTGTGTGGCCGCTTTATCTGACCCGAGGAACTTTCTATGTGATTTCAGGAGAATTTTGTTCGGGACCCCGAATCCCGAAAAACCGTGTATTATTTGGTAGTTAGGAAGGTCGCATGCGGTTTTTTTTCTCCTGTTTTTCAATCACGCGTCCGAGCTCATTTCAGGAATCAACCTGTTCGATTTCGTGAATCAACTGTTCGATTTCAACCTCAAATAACGAGCTTTAACACATTTTTCATGATAATCCGAGTTTCGCGAATCTTTGGTTTGTGGAACACCGGCACCCCCAAATGTCTTCCGTTAGTGCTCAAACTTTGTGTGGCCGCTTTATATCGACCCGAGGAACTTTCTATGTGATTTCCGGAGAATTTTGTTCCGGGACACAATCCCGAAAAACCGTGTATTATTTCAGCCGTTAGGAAGGTCGTACCGGTTCTTTTTCTCCCTGTTTTTCAATCACGCGTCCGAGCGCATTTCAGGAATCAACCTGTTCGTTATCAGGAATCAACCTGTTCGATTTCAGCCACAAATAACGAGCTTTAACACATTTTTCACGATAATCCGAGTTTCGGCGAATGCTGGTTTGTGGCACACCGTCACCCACAAATGTCTTCCGTTGGTGCTCAAACTTTGTGTGGCCGCTTTATCTGACCCGAGGAACTTTCTATGTGATTTCCGGAGAATTTTTTTCCGGGACCCCGGAATCCCGAAAAACCGTGTATTATACACTTCAATTTCAAATTTAGTTCGGAAGGTCGTCAGGACCCTGTTTCTTTTTCTCCCTGTTTTTCAATCACGCGTCCGAGCCCATTTCAGAAATCAACCTGTTCGATTTCAGGAATCAACCTGTTCGATTTCAGCCTCAAATAACGAGCTTTAACAAATTTTTCACGATAATCCGAGTTTCGGCGAATGCTGATTTGTGGCACACCGTCACACCCAAATGTCTTCCGTTGGTGCTCAAACTTTGCGTGGCCGCTTTATTTGACCCGAGGAACTTTCTATGTGATTTCTGGTGAATTTTGTTCCGGGACCCCGGAATCCCGAAAAACCGTGTATTATACACTTCAATTTGACCGTTCGGAAGGTCGTAGGACCTGTTTTTTTTCTCCTGTTTTTCAATCACGCGTCCGAGCTCATTTCAGGAATCAACCTGTTCGATTTGAGAAATCAACTGTTCTATTTCGACCTCAAATAACGAGCTTTAACACATTTTTCACGATAATCCGAGATTCGGCGAATCTTTGGTTTGGCACACCGGCACCCCCAAATGTCTTCCGTTGGTGCTCAAACTTTGCGTGGCCGCTTTATCCGACCCGAGGAACTTTCTATGTGATTTCCGGAGAATTTTGTTCCGGGACCACGGAATCCCGAAAAACCGTGTATTATACTCTTCAATTTCGGCCTGTTCGGAAGGTCTTAGGACCTGTTTCTTTTTCTCCTGTTTTTCAATCACGCGTCCGAGCTCATTTCAGGAATCAACCTGTTCGATTTCAGGAATCAACCTGTTCGATTTCAGCCTCAAATAACGAGCTTTAACACATTTTTCACGATAATCCGAGTTTCGGCGAATGCTGGTTTGTGGCACACCGGCACCCCCAAATGACTTCCGTTGGTGCTCAAATTTTGCATGGTCGCTTTATCTGACCCGAGGAACTTTCTATGTGATTTCCGGAGAATTTTGTTCCGTGACCCCGGAATCCCGAAAAACCGTGTATTATTATACACTTCAATTTCAGCCGTTTGGAAGGTCGTACCGGACCCTGTTTCTTTTTCTCCCTGTTTATCAATCACGCGTCCGAGCTCATTTCAGAAATCAACCTGTTCGATTTCAGCCTCAAATAACGAGCTTTAACACAATTTTCACGATAATCCGAGTTTCGGCGAATGCTGGTTTGTGGCACACCGTCACCCACAAATGTCTTCCGTTGCTGCTCAAACTTGCGTGGCCGCTTTATCTGACCCGAGGAACTTTCTATGTGATTCCCGGGAATTTTGTTCCAGGACCTCGGAATCCTGAAAAACCGTGTATTATACACTTCAATTTCAGCCGTTCGGAAGGTCGTACCGGACCCTGTTTCTTTTTCTCCCTGTTTTTAAATCACGCGTCCGAGCTCATTTCAGGAATCAACCTGTTCGATTTCAGCCTCAAATAACGAGTTTTAACACATTTTTCAAGATAATCCGAGTTTCGGCTAATGCTGCTTTGTGGCACACCGGCACCCTTAAATGTCTTCCGTTGGTGCTCAAACATTGCGTGGCCGCTTTATCTGACCCGAGGAACTTTCTATATGATTTCCGGAGAATTTTGTTCCGGGACTCCGGAATCCCGAAAAACCGTGTATTATACACTTCAATTTCAGTCGTTCGGAAGGTCGTACCGTACCCTGTTTCTTTTTTCTCCTGTTTTTTAATCACGCGTCCCACTCATTTCAGGAATCAACCTGTTCGATTTCAAACCTCAAATAACGAGCTTTAACACAATTTTCACGATAATCCGAGTTTCGCGAATCTTTGGTTTGTGGCACACCGTCACCCACAAATGTCTTCCGTTCTTTGCTCAAACTTGCGTGGCCGCTTATCCGACCCGAGGAACTTTCTATGTGATTTAGGAGAATTTTGTTCAGGGACCCGGAATCCCGATAAACCGTGTATTATACACTTCAATTTCACCCGTTCGGAAGGTCGCATCGGGCCCCTGTTTCTTTATCTCCTGTTTTTAAATCACGCGTCCGAGCTGAATTCGGGAATCAACTGTTCGATTTCACCTCAAATAACGAGCTTTAACACATTTTTCACGATAATCCGAGTTTCGGGAATCTTTGGTTTGTGGCACACCGGCACCCCAAATGTCTTCCGTTGGTGCTCAAACTTTGAGTGGCCGCTTTATCTGACCCGAGGAACTTTCTATGTGATTTCCGGAGAATTTTGTTCCCGGAATCCCGAAAAACCGTGTATTATACACTTCAATTTCAGCCGTTCGAAAGGTCGTCTAGGACCCTGTTTCTTTTTCTCCTGTTTTTCAATCACGCGTCCAAGCTTATTTCAGAATCAACTGTTCGATTTCAGGAATCAACTGTTCGATTTGACCTCAAATAACGAGCTTTAACACATTTTTCACGATAATCCGAGTTTCGGCGAATCTTCGGGTTCAGGCACACCGGCACCCCCAAATGTCTTCCGTTGGTGCTCAAACTTTGTGTGGCCGCTTTATCTCACCCGAGGAACTTTCTATGTGATTTCAGGAGAATTTTGTTCGGGACCGGAATCCGAAAAACCGTGTATTATTATACACTTCAATTTTAGCCGTTCGGAAGGTCGTACCGGCCCATGTTTCTTTTTCTCCCTGTTTTTCAATTACGCGTCCGAGCTCATTTCAGGAATGAACCTGTTAGAATTCAGGAGTCAACCTGTTCGATTTCAGCCTCAAATAACGAGCTTTAACACATTTTTCATGATAATCCGAGTTTCGGGGAATGCTGGTTTGTGGCACACCGGCACCCCCAAATGTCTTCCGTTGATGCTCAAACTTTGCGTGGCCGCTTTATCTCGACCCGAGGAACTTTCTTTGTGATTTCGGAGAATTTTGTTCCGGGCCCCCGGAATCCCGAAAAACCGTGTATTATACACTTCAATTTGAGCCGTTAGGAAGGTAAACGGACCCTGTTTCTTTTCTCCCCTGTTTTTCAATCACGCGTCCGAGCTCATTTCAGGAATCAACCTGTTCGATTCAGCCTCAAATAACGAGCTTTAACACATTTTTCACGATAATCCGAGTTTCGGCGAATCTTGGTTTGTAGGGCACACGGCACCCCCAAATGTCTTCCGTTGATGCTCAAACTTTGCGTGGCCGCTTCATCTGACCCGAGGAACTTTCTATGTGATTTTCGGAGAATTTTGTTGGGACCGGAATCCGAAAAACCGTGTATTATACACTTCAATTTGATCGTTCGGTAGGTCGTACGGGACCCTGTTTCTTTTTCTCCCTGTTTTTCAATCACGCGTCCGAGCTCATTTCAGAAATCAACCTGTTCGATTTCAACCTCAAATAACGAGCTTTAACACATTTTTCACGATAATCCGAGTTTCGGCGAATGCTGGTTTGTGGCACACCGGCACCCCCAAATGTCTTCCGTTGATGCTCAAACTTTGCGTGGCCGCTTTATCTGACCCGAGGAACTTTCTTTGTGATTTCCGGAGAATTTTGTTCCGGGGCCCCGGAATCCCGAAAAACCGTGTATTATACACTTCAATTTGAGCCGTTAGAAAGGTCGTACCGGACCCTGTTTCTTTTTCTCCCTGTTTTCCAATCACGCGTCTGGGCTCTTTTCAGGAATCAACCTGTTCGATTTCAGCCTCAAATAACGAGCTTTAACACATTTTTCACGATAATCCGAGTTTCGGCGAATGCTGGTTTGTGGCACACCGGCACCCCCAAATGTCTTCCGTTCATGCTCAAACTTTGCGTGGCCGCTTCATCTGACCCGAGGAACTTTCTATGTGATTTTCAGAGAATTTTGTTCCGGAACCCCGGAATCCCGAAAAACCGTGTATTATACACTTCAATTTCAGTCGTTCGGTAGGTCGTACCGGACCCTGTTTCTTTTTCTCCCTGTTTTTCAATCACGCGTCCGAGCTCATTTTAGGAATCAACCTGTTCGATTTCAGCCTCAAATAACCAGCTTTAACACATTTTTCAAGATAATCCGAGTTTCGGCGAATGCTGGTTTGTGGCACACCGGCACCCCCAAATTTCTTCCGTTGATGCTCAAACTTTGCGTGACCGCTTTATCTGACCCGAGGAACTTCCTATGTGATTTCCGGAGAATTTTGTTCCGGGGCCCCGGAATCCCGAAAAACCGTGTATTATACACTTCAATTTGAGCCGTTAGGAAGGTCGTACCGGACCCTATTTCTTTTTCTCCCTGTTTTTCAATCACGCTTCCGAGCTCATTTAAGGAATCAACCTGTTCGATTTCAAGAATCAACCTCTTCGATTTGAGCCTCAAATAAAGTGCTTTAACACATTTTTCACGATAATCCGAGTTTCGGCGAATGCTGGTTTGTGGCACACCGGCACCCACAAATGTCTTCCGTTGCTACTCAAACTTGCGTGGCCGCTTTATCTGACCCGAGGAACTTTCTATGTGATTCCCGGAGAATTTTGTTCCGGGACCTCGGAATCCTGAAAAACCGTGTATTATACACTTCAATTTCAGTCGTTCGGAAGGTAAACGCACTGTTTCTTTTTCTCCTGTTTTTTTTAATCACGCGTCCCACTCATTTCAGAATCAACCTGTTCGATTTGACCTCAAATAACGAGCTTTAACACAATTTTCAAGATAATCCGAGTTTCGGCTAATCTTCGCTTTGTGGCACACCGCACCCTTAAATGTCTTCCGTTGGTGCTCAAACATTGCGTGGCCGCTTTATCTGACCCGAGGAACTTTCTATATGATTTCCGGAGAATTTTGTTAGGGACTCGGAATCCCGAAAAACCGTGTATTATACACTTCAATTTGATCGTTCGGAAGGTCGTACCGCACCTGTTTCTTTTTCTCCTGTTTTTTAATCACGCGTCCCACTCATTTCAGAATCAACCTGTTCGATTTGACCTCAAATAACGAGCTTTAACACAATTTTCACGATAATCCGAGTTTCGGCGAATCTTTGGTTTTGGCACACCGTCACCCACAAATGTCTTCCGTTCTTTGCTCAAACTTGCGTGGTCGCTTTATCCGACCCGAGGAACTTTCTATGTGATTTCCGGAGAATTTTGTTCGGGACCCCGGAATCCCGAAAAACCGTGTATTATACACTTCAATTTACGCGTTCGGAAGGTAAATCAGGACCCTGTTTCTTTATCTCCTGTTTTTAAATCACGCGTCCGAGCTGAATTCAGGAATCAACTGTTCGATTTGGCCTCAAATAACGAGCTTTAACACATTTTTCATGATAATCCGAGTTTCGGGGAATTTGGTTTGTCAGGCACACCGGCACCCCCAAATGTCTTCCGTTGGTGCTCAAACTTTGAGTGGCCGCTTTATCTGACCCGAGGAACTTTCTATGTGATTTCCGGAGAATTTTGTTAGGGACCGGAATCCCAAAAACCGTGTATTATACACTTCAATTTCAGCCGTTCGAAAGGTTGTACCGGACCGTATCTTTTCTCCTGTTTTTCAATCACGCGTCCGAGCTCTTTTCAGAATCAGCCTATTAGAATTCAGAATCAACTGTTCGATTTGACCTCAAATAACGAGCTTTAACACATTTTTCATGATAATCCGAGTTTCGGAGAATGCTGGTTTGTGGCACACCGGCACCCCCAAATGTCTTCCGTTGATGCTCAAACTTTGCGTGGCCGCTTTATCTGACCTGAGGAACTTTCTTTGTGATTTCCGGAGAATTTCGTTTCGGGGCCCCGGAATCCCGAAAAACCGTGTATTATACACTTCAATTTGAGCCGTTAGGAAGGTCGTACCGGACCGTATTTCTTTTTCTCCCTGTTTTTCAATCACGCGTCCAAGCTTATTTCAGGAATCAACCTGTTCGATTTCAGGAATCAACCTGTTCGATTTCAGCCTCAAATAACGAGCTTTAACACATTTTTCACGATAATCCCGGTTTGGCGAATCTTTGGTTTTAGGCACACCGGCACCCCCAAATGTCTTCCGTTGGTGCTCAAACTTTGCGTGGCCGCTTTATCTGACCCGACAAACTTTCTATGTGATTTCCAGAGAATTTTGTTCCGGGACCCCGGAATCCCGAAAAACCGTGTATTATTATACACTTCAATTTTAGCCGTTCGGAAGGTCGTACCGGCCCATGTTTCTTTTTATCCCTGTTTTTCAATTACGCGTCCGAGCTCATTTCAGGAATCAACCTGTTAGAATTCAGGAATCAACCTGTTCGATTTCAGCCTCAAATAACGAGCTTTAACACATTTTTCATGATAATCCGAGTTTCGGGGAATGCTGGTTTGTGGCACACCGGCACCCCCAAATGTCTTCCGTTGATGCTCAAACTTTGCGTGGCCGCTTTATCTGACACGAGGAACTTTCTTTGTGATTTCCGGAGAATTTTGTTCCGGGTCCCCGGAATCCCGAAAAACCGTGTATTATACACTTCAATTTGAGCCGTTCGGAAGGTCGTACCGGACCCTGTTTCTTTTTCTCCCTGTTTTTCAATCACGCGTCCGAGCTCATTTCAGGAATCAACCTGTTCGATTTCAGCCTCAAATAACGAGCTTTAACACATTTTTCACGATAATCCGAGTTTCGGCGAATGCTGGTTTGTGGCACACCGGCACCCCAAATGTCTTCCGTTGATGCTCAAACTTTGCGTGGCCGCTTTATCTGACCCGAGGAACTTTCTATGTGATTTTCGGAGAATTTTGTTCCGGAATCCCGAAAAACCGTGTATTATACACTTCAATTTGATCGTTCGGTAGGTCGTCGTACGGACCCCGTTTCTTTTTCTCCTGTTTTTCAATCACGCGTCCGAGCTCATTTCAGAAATCAGCCTGTTCGATTTCAACCTCAAATAACGAGCTTTAACACATTTTTCACGATAATCCGAGTTTCGCGAATCTTTGGTTTGTGGCACACCGGCACCCCCAAATGTCTTCCGTTGATGCTCAAACTTTGCGTGGCCGCTTTATCGGACCCGAGGAACTTTCTATGTGATTTCCGGAGAATTTTGTTCGGGGCCCGAATACCGAAAAACCGTGTATTATACACTTCAATTTCAGCCGTTAGGAAGGTCGCACTAGGACCTGTTTCTTTTTCTCCTGTTTTCCAATCACGCGTCGGGCTCTTTTCAGAATCAACCTGTTCGATTTGAGTAAACAACTGTTCGATTTGACCTCAAATAACGAGCTTTAACACATTTTTCACGATAATCCGAGTTTCGGCGAATGCTGGTTTGTGGCACACCGGCACCCCCAAATGTCTTCCGTTCATGCTCAAACTTTGCGTGGCCGCTTCATCTGACCCGAGGAACTTTCTATGTGATTTTCAGAGAATTTTGTTCGACCCTGAATCCCGAAAAAAAATGAGTGTATTATACACTTCAATTTGATCGTTCGGTAGGTCGTACGGACCGTTTCTTTCTCCCTGTTTTTCAATCACGCGTCCGAGATCATTTCAGGAATCAACCTGTTCGATTTCAACCTCAAATAACGAGCTTTAACACATTTTTCACGATAATCCGAGTTTCGGCGAATGCTGGTTTGTGGCACACCGGCACCCCCAAATGTCTTCCGTTGATGCTCAAACTTTGCGTGGCCGCTTTATCTGACCCGAGGAACTTTCTTTGTGATTTCCGGAGAATTTTGTTCCGGGGCTCCGGAATCCCGAAAAACCGTGTATTATACACTTCAATTTGAGCCGTTAGGAAGGTAAACAGGACCCTGTTTCTTTTTCTCCTGTTTTTCAATCACGCGTCCGAGCTCATTTCAGGAATCAACCTGTTCGATTTGATCCTCAAATAACGAGCTTTAACACATTTTTCACGATAATCCGAGTTTGGCGAATCTTTGGTTTGTGGCACACCGGCACCCCCAAATGTCTTCCGTTGATGCTCAAACTTTGCGTGGCCGCTTCATCTGACCCGAGGAACTTTCTATGTGATTTTCGGAGAATTTTGTTCCGGGACCCCGGAATCCCGAAAAACCGTGTATTATACACTTCAATTTCAGTCGTTCGGTAGGTCGTACCGGACCCTGTTTCTTTTTCTCCCTGTTTTTCAATCACGCGTCCGAGCTCATTTCAGAAATCAACCTGTTCGATTTCAGCCTCAAATAACGAGCTTTAACACATTTTTCACGATAATCTCAGTTTCGGCGAATGCTGGTTTGTGGCACACCGGCACCCCCAAATGTCTTCCGTTGGTGCTCAAACTTTGCGTGGCCGTTTTATCTGACCCGAGGAACTTTCTATGTGATTTCCGGAGAATTTTGTTCCGGGACCCCGGAATCCCGAAAAACCGTGTATTATTATACACTTCAATTTTAGCCGTTCGGAAGGTCGTACCGGACCCTGTTTCTTTTTCTCCCTGTTTTTCAATCACGCGTCCGCGCTCATTTCAGGAATCAACCTGTTAGATTTCAGGAATCAACCTGTTCGATTTAAGCTTCAAATAACGAGCTTTAACACATTTTTCACGATAATCCGAGTTTCGGCGAATGCTGGTTTGTGGCACACCGGCACCCCCAAATGTCTTCCGTTGATGCTCAAACTTTGCGTGGCCGCTTTATCTGACCCGAGGAACTTTCTATGTGATTTTCGGAGAATTTTGTTCCGGAATCCCGAAAAACCGTGTATTATACACTTCAATTTGATCGTTCGGTAGGTCGACGGACATTTCGTTTTTCTCCTGTTTTTCAATCACGCGTCCGAGATCATTTCAGGAATCAACTTGTTCGATTTCAACCTCAAATAACGAGCTTTAACACATTTTTCACGATAATCCGAGTTTTGGCGAATCTTTGGTTTCAGGCACACCGGCACCCCCAAATGTCTTCCGTTGATGCTCAAACTTTGCGTGGCCGCTTTATCTGACCCGAGGAACTTTCTTTGTGATTTCCGGAGAATTTTGTTCCGGGGCTCCGGAATCCCGAAAAACCGTGTATTATACACTTCAATTTGAGCCGTTAGGAAGGTCGTACCGGACCCTGTTTCTTTTTCTCCCTGTTTTTCAATCACGCGTCCGAGCTCATTTCAGGAATCAACCTGTTCGATTTCAACCTCAAATAACGAGCTTTAACACATTTTTCACGATAATCCGAGTTTCGGCGAATGCTGGTTTGTGGCACACCGGCACCCCCAAATGTCTTCCGTTGATGCTCAAACTTTGCGTGGCCGCTTCATCTGACCCGAGGAACTTTCTATGTGATTTTCGGAGAATTTTGTTCGGGACCGGAATCCAAAAACCGTGTATTATACACTTCAATTTGATCGTTCGGTAGGTAAATCTTGGACCTGTTTCTTTTTCTCCTGTTTTTCAATCACGCGTCCGAGCTCATTTGAGAAATCAACTGTTCGATTTGACCTCAAATAACGAGCTTTAACACATTTTTCACGATAATCTCGGTTTGGCGAATCTTTGGTTTTAGGCACACCGGCACCCCCAAATGTCTTCCGTTGGTGCTCAAACTTTGCGTGGCCGTTTTGTCGAATTCGAGGAACTTTCTATGTGATTTCGGAGAATTTTGTTCGGGACCCGGAATCCGAAAAACCGTGTATTATTATACACTTCAATTTTAGCCGTTCGGAAAGGTCGATCGGACCCTGTTTCTTTTTCTCCTGTTTTTCAATCACGCGTCGCGCTCATTTCAGAATCAATCTGTTAGATTTGGAATCAACTGTTCGATTTAAGCCTCAAATAACGAGCTTTAACACATTTTTCACGATAATCCGAGTTTCGGCGAATCTTTGGTTTCGGCACACCGGCACCCCCAAATGTCTTCCGTTGGTGCTCAAACTTTGCGTGGCCGCTTTATCTCGACCCGAGGAACTTTCTATGAGATTTCCGGAGAATTTTGTTCCGGGACCCTGGAATCCCTAAAAACCGTGTATTATACACTTCAATTTGATCGTTCGGTAGGTCGTACCGGACACATTTCTTTTTCTCCCTGTTTTTCAATCACGCGTCCGAGCTCATTTCAGGAATCAACTGTTCGATTTCAGCCTCAAATAACGAGCTTTAACACATTTTTCACGATAATCCGAGTTTGGCGAATCTTTGGTTTGTGGCACACCGGCACCCCCAAATGTCTTCCGTTGATGCTCAAACTTTGCGTGGCCGCCTCATCTGACCCGAGGAACTTTCTATGTGATTTTCGGAGAATTTTGTTCCGGGACACCGGAATCCCGAAAAACCGTGTATTATACACTTCAATTTCAGTCGTTCGGTAGGTCGTACCGGACCCTGTTTCTTTTTCTCCCTGTTTTTCAATCACGCGTTCGAGCTCATTTCAGAAATCAACCTGTTCGATTTCAACCTCAAATAACGAGCTTTAACACATTTTTCACGATAATCTCGGTTTTTGGCGAATCTTTGGTTTGGGCACACCGGCACCCCCAAATGTCTTCCGTTGGTGCTCAAACTTTGCGTGGCCGTTTTGTCTGACCCGAGGAACTTTCTATGTGATTTCCGGAGAATTTTGTTCGGGACCGGAATCCGAAAAACCGTGTATTATTATACACTTCAATTTTAGCGTTCGGAAGGTAAATCAGGACCCTGTTTCTTTTTCTCCCTGTTTTTCAATCACGCGTCCGCGCTCATTTCAGGAATCAATCTGTTAGATTTCAGGAATCAACCTGTTCGATTTAAGCCTCAAATAACGAGCTTTAACACATTTTTCACGATAATCCGAGTTTCGGCGAATGCTGGTTTGCGGCACACCGGCACCCCCAAATGTCTTCCGTTGGTGCTCAAACTTTGCGTGGCCGCTTTATCAGACCCGAGGAACTTTCTATGAGATTTCCAGGAGAATTTTGTTCGGAACCGGAATCCGAAAAAAGCAGTGTATTATACACTTCAATTTCAGTCGTTCGGTAGGTCGTACCGGACCCTGTTTCTTTTTCTCCCTGTTTTTCAATCACGCGTCCGAGATCATTTCAGGAATCAACCTGTTCGATTTCAACCTCAAATAACGAGCTTTAACACATTTTTCACGATAATCCGAAATTCGGCGAATGCTGGTTTGTGGCACACCGGCACCCCCAAATGTCTTCCGTTGATGCTCAAACTTTGCGTGGCCGCCTCATCTGACCCGAGGAACTTTCTATGTGATTTTCGGAGAATTTTGTTCCGGGACACCGGAATCCCGAAAAACCGTGTATTATACACTTCAATTTGATCGTTCGGAGGGGTCGGAGGACCTGTTTCTTTTTCTCCCTGTTTTTCAATCACGCGTCCGAGTTCATTTCAGAAATCAACCTGTTCGATTTCAACCTCAAATAACGAGCTTTAACACATTTTTCACGATAATCCGAGTTTCGGCGAATGCTGGTTTGTGGCACACCGGCACCCCCAAATGTCTTCCGTTGATGCTCAAACTTTGCAGGGCCGCTTTATCTGACCCGAGGAACTTTTTTTGTGATTTCCGGAGAATTTTGTTCCGGGGCCCCGGAATACCGAAAAACCGTGTATTATACACTTCAATTTGAGCCGTTAGGAAGGTCGTACCGGACCCTGTTTCTTTTTCTCCCTGTTTTCCAATCACGCGTCCGGGCTCTTTTCAGGAATCAACCTGTTCGATTTCAGTAAACAACCTGTTCGATTTCAGCCTCAAATAACGAGCTTTAACACATTTTTCACGATAATCCGAGTTTCGGCGAATGCTGGTTTGTGGCACACCGGCACCCCCAAATGTCTTCCGTTGATGCTCAAACTTTGCGTGGCGCTCATCATCGACCCGAGGAACTTTCTATGTGATTTTTGAAGAGAATTTTGTTCGGAACCGGAATCCCGAAAAACAAGTGTATTATACACTTCAATTTGATCGTTCGGTAGGTAAATAGGACAGGACCTGTTTCTTTTTCTCCTGTTTTTCAATCACGCGTCCGAGATCATTTGAGGAATCAACCTGTTCGATTTCAACCTCAAATAACGAGCTTTAACACATTTTTCACGATAATCCGAAATTCGGCGAATCTTTGGTTTCAGGGCACACCAAGCACCCCCAAATGTCTTCCGTTGATGCTCAAACTTGTGGCCGCTTTATCGACCCGAGGAACTTTCTTTGTGATTTCCGGAGAATTTTGTTCGGGGGCTCGGAATCAGAAAAACCGTGTATTATACACTTCAATTTGAGCCGTTAGGAAGGGTAAATAGGACCCTGTTTCTTTTTCTCCTGTTTTTCAATCACGCGTCCGAGCTCATTTCAGGAATCAGCTTTGTTCGATTTTGACCTCAAATAACGAGCTTTAACACATTTTTCACGATAATCCGAGTTTCGGCGAATGCTGGTTTGTGGCACACCGGCACCCCCAAATGTCTTCCGTTGATGCTCAAACTTTGCGTGGCCGCTTCATCTGACCCGAGAAACTTTCTATGTGATTTTCGGAGAATTTTGTTCCGGAATCCCGAAAAACCGTGTATTATACACTTCAATTTCGATCGTTCGGTAGGTCGACCGGACCCTGTTTCTTGTTCTCCTGTTTTTCAATCACGCGTCCGAGCTCATTTGAGAAATCAACTGTTCGATTTGACCTCAAATAACGAGCTTTAACACATTTTTCACGATAATCTCAGTTTCGGCGAATCTTTGGTTTTGCACACCGGCACCCCAAATGTCTTCCGTTGGTGCTCAAACTTTGCGTGGCGTTTTATCGACCGAGGAACTTTCTATGTGATTTCGGAGAATTTTGTTCGGGACCGGAATCCGAAAAACCGTGTATTATTATACACTTCAATTTTAGCCGTTCGGAAGGTCGTACCGGACCCTGTTTCTTTTTCTCCTGGTTTTTCAATCACGCGTCGCGCTCATTTCAGGAATCAACTGTTAGATTTCAGGAATCAACTTTGTTCGATTTAAGCCTCAAATAACGAGCTTTAACACATTTTTCACGATAATCCGAGTTTCGGCGAATCTTGGTTTGTGGCACACCGGCACCCCCAAATGTCTTCCGTTGATGCTCAAACTTTGCGTGGCCGCTTTATCGACCCGAGGAACTTTCTATGTGATTTTCGGAGAATTTTGTTCAGGGACACCGGAATCCCGAAAAACCGTGTATTATACACTTCAATTTGTCGTTCGGTAGGTAGGTCGACGGACCTGTTTCTTTTTCTCCTGTTTTTCAATCACGCGTCCGAGATCATTTCAGAATCAACTGTTCGATTTCAACCTCAAATAACGAGCTTTAACACATTTTCACGATAATCAGGAGTTTGGCGAATCTTTGGTTTTGCACACCAAGCACCCCCAAATGTCTTCCGTTGATGCTCAAACTTTGCGTGGCCGCTTTATCGGACCCGAGGAACTTTCTTTGTGATTTAGGAGAATTTTGTTCGGGGCTCGGAATCCCGAAAAACCGTGTATTATACACTTCAATTTGAGCGTTAGGAAGGTCGCAGGACCATGTTTCTTTTTCTCCTGTTTTTCAATCACGCGTCCGAGCTCATTTGGGAATCAACTTTGTTCGATTTGACCTCAAATAACGAGCTTTGACACATTTTTCACGATAATCCGAGTTTCGGCGAATTTTGGTTTGTGGCACACCGGCACCCCCAAATGTCTTCCGTTGATGCTCAAACTTTGCGTGGCCGCTTCATCTGACCCGAGGAACTTTCTATGTGATTTTCGGAGAATTTTGTTAGGGACCGGAATCCCTAAAAACCGTGTATTATACACTTCAATTTCGATCGTTCGGTAGGTAAATCGGACCATTTCTTTTTCTCCCTGTTTTTCAATCACGCGTCCGAGCTCATTTGAGAAATCAACTGTTCGATTTGACCTCAAATAACGAGCTTTAACACATTTTTCACGATAATCTCGGTTTCGGCGAATCTTTGGTTTAGGCACGCGGCACCCCCAAATGTCTTCCGTTGGTGCTCAAACTTTGCGTGGCGTTTTATCGACCCGAGGAACTTTCTATGTGATTTCAGGAGAATTTTGTTCGGGGACCCCGGAATCCAGAAAAACCGTGTATTATACACTTCAATTTTAGCCGTTCGGAAGGTCGTACCGGACCCTGTTTCTTTTTCTCCCTGTTTTTCAATCACGCGTCCGCGCTCATTTCAGGAATCAACCTGTTAGATTTCAGGAATCAACCTGTTCGATTTAAGCCTCAAATAACGAGCTTTAACACATTTTTCACGATAATCCGAGTTTCGGCGAATGCTGGTTTGCGGCACACCGGCACCCCCAAATGTCTTCCGTTGGTGCTCAAACTTTGCGTGGCCGCTTTATCTGACCCGAGGAACTTTCTATGAGATTTCCGGAGATGCTCAAACTTTGCGTGGCCGCTTTATCTGACCCGAGGAACTTTCTTTGTGATTTCCGGAGAATTTTGTTCCGGGGCTCCGGAATCCCGAAAAACCGTGTATTATACACTTCAATTTGAGCCGTTAGGAAGGTCGTACCGGACCATGTTTCTTTTTCTCCCTGTTTTTCAATCACGCGTCCGAGCTCATTTCAGAATCAACTTCGATTTGACCTCAAATAACGAGCTTTGACACATTTTTCACGATAATCCGAGTTTCGGCGAATGCTGGTTTGTGGCACACCGGCACCCCCAAATGTCTTCCGTTGATGCTCAAACTTTGCGTGGCCGCTTCATCTGACCCGAGGAACTTTCTATGTGATTTTCGGAGAATTTTGTTCCGGGACCCCGGAATCCCGAAAAACCGTGTATTATACACTTCAATTTCAGTCGTTCGGTAGGTCGTACCGGACCCTGTTTCTTTTTCTCCCTGTTTTTCAATCACGCGTCCGAGCTCATTTCAGAAATCAACCTGTTCGATTTCAGCCTCAAATAACGAGCTTTAACACATTTTTCACGATAATCTCAGTTTCGGCGAATCTTTGGTTTCAGGCACAATGGCACCCCCAAATGTCTTCCGTTGGTGCTCAAACTTTGCGTGGCCGTTTTATCTGACCCGAGGAACTTTCTATGTGATTTCCGGAGAATTTTGTTCCGGGACCCCGGAATCCCGAAAAACCGTGTATTATTATACACTTCAATTTTAGCCGTTCGGAAGGTCGTACCAGACCCTGTTTCTTTTTCTCCCTGTTTTTCAATCACGCGTCCGCGCTCATTTCAGGAATCAACCTGTTAGATTTCAGGAATCAACCTGTTCGATTTAAGCCTCAAATAACGAGCTTTAACACATTTTTCACGATAATCCGAGTTTCGGCGAATGCTGGTTTGCGGCACACCGGCACCCCCAAATGTCTTCCGTTGGTGCTCAAACTTTGCGTGGCCGCTTTATCTGACCCGAGGAACTTTCTATGAGATTTCCGGAGAATTTTGTTCCGGGACCCCGGAATCCCGAAAAACCGTGTATTATATAACACTTCAATTTGTACCGTTCGGAAGGTAAATCGGACCTGTTTCTTTTTCTCCCTGTTTTTCAATCACGCGTCCGAGCTCATTTCGGGAATCAACCTGTTCGATTTCAGGAATCAACTGTTCGATTTTGCCTTAAATAACGAGGTTTAACACATTTTTCACGATAATCCGAGTTTGGCGAATCTTTGGTTTGTGGCACACCGGCACCCGAAATGTCTTCCGTTTGTGCTCAAACTTTTCGTGGCCGCTTTATCTGACCGAGGAACTTTCTATGTGATTTCCGGAGAATTTTGTTCGGGACCCCGGAATCCCGAAAACCGTGTATTATACACTTCAATTTCGGTAGTTCGGAAGGTCGTGATAGGACCTGTTTCATTTTCTCCTGTTTTTCAATCACGCGTCCGAGCTCATTTCAGGAATCAACTTGTTCGATTTCGGGAATCAAACTGTTCGATTTGACCTTAAATAACGAGGTTTAACACATTTTTCACGATAATCCGAGTTTCGGCGAATCTTGGTTTATGGCACACCGGCACCCCCAAATGTCTTCCGTTTGTGCTCAAACTTTTCGTGGCCGCTTTATCAGACCCGAGGAACTTTCTATGTGATTTCCGGAGAATTTTGTTCGGGACCCGGAATCCAGAAAAACCGTGTATTATATAATACACTTCAATTTCGGCCGTTTGGAAGTCGTCAGGACCCTGTTTCTTTTTCTCCTGTTTTTCAATCACGCGTTAAAGCTTATTTCAGGAATCAACTTTGTTCGATTTGGGAATCAACTGTTCGATTTGACCTCAAATAACGAGCTTTAACACATTTTTCACGATAATCGAGTTTCGGCGAATCTTTGGTTTGTGGCACACCGGCACCCGAAATGTCTTCCGTTTGTGCTAAAACTTTGCGTGGCCGCTTTATCTGACCCGAGGAACTTTCTATGTGATTTAGGAGAATTTTGTTCTGGGACCGGAATCCGGAAAAACCGTGTATTATACACTTCAATTTCGGCCCGTTCGGAAGGTCGTAGGACCACTGTTTCTTTTTCTCCATGTTTTTCAATCACGCGTCCGAGATCATTTCAGGAATCAACCTGTTCGATTTCAACCTCAAATAACGAGCTTTAACACATTTTTCACGATAATCGAAGTTTTGAATCTTTGGTTTGTGGCACACCGGCACCCCAAATGTCTTCCGTTGATGCTCAAACTTTGCGTGGCCGCTTTATCGGACCCGAGGAACTTTCTTTGTGATTTCCGGAGAATTTTGTTCGGGGCTCAGGAATCACGAAAAACCGTGTATTATACACTTCAATTTGAGCCGTTAGGAAGGTCGTCATCGGACCTGTTTCTTTTTCTCCTGTTTTTCAATCACGCGTCCGAGCTCATTTCAGGAATCAACTTTGTTCGATTTGACCTCAAATAACGAGCTTTAACACATTTTCACGATAATCCGAGTTTCGGCGAATTTTGGTTTGTGGCACACCGGCACCCCAAATGTCTTCCGTTGATGCTCAAACTTTGCGTGGTCGCTTCATCTGACCCGAGGAACTTTCTATGTGATTTTCGGAGAATTTTGTTAGGGACCGGAATCCCGAAAAACCGTGTATTATACACTTCAATTTGATCGTTCGGTAGGTCGTCGAACCTGTTTCTTTTTCTCCCTTTTTTTCAATCACGCGTCGAGCTCATTTCGAGAAATCAACTTTGTTCGATTTCGACCTCAAATAACGAGCTTTAACACATTTTTCACGATAATCTCGGTTTCGGCGAATCTTTGGTTTGTAGGCACACCGGCACCCCAAATGTCTTCCGTTGGTGCTCAAACTTTGCGTGACCGTTTTATCTGACCCGAGGAACTTTCTATGTGATTTCTGGAGAATTTTGTTCGGGACCGGAATCGAAAAACCGTGTATTATTATACACTTCAATTTTAGCCGTTCGGAAGGTCGTATGCGGACCACTGTTTCTTTTTCTCCTGTTTTTCAATCACGCGTCGCGCTCATTTCGAGAATCAACTTTGTTAGATTTCAGGAATCAACCTGTTCGATTTAAGCCTCAAATAACGAGCTTTAACACATTTTTCACGATAATCCGAGTTTCGGCGAATCTTTGGTTTTGCACACCGGCACCCCAAATGTCTTCCGTTGGTGCTCAAACTTTGCGTGGCCGCTTTATCGACCCGAGGAACTTTCTATGAGATTTCGGAGAATTTTGTTCGGGACCGGAATCCGAAAAACCGTGTATTATATAACACTTCAATTTGGCCGTTCGGAAGGTCGCGGACCTGTTTCTTTTTCTCCTGTTTTTCAATCACGCGTCCGAGCTCATTTCAGGAATCAACCTGTTCGATTTCGGGAATCAACTTTGTTCGATTTGACCTTAAATAACGAGGTTTAACACATTTTCACGATAATCCGAGTTTCGGCGAATCTTTGGTTTGTGGCACACGGCACCCGAAATGTCTTCCGTTTGTGCTCAAACTTTTCGTGGCCGCTTTATCAGACCCGAGGAACTTTCTATGTGATTTCAGGAGAATTTTGTTCCGGGACCGGAATCCCAGAAAAACCGTGTATTATATACACTTCAATTTATTACCGTTTGGAAGGTAAATGCGGACCCTGTTTCTTTTTCTCCCTGTTTTTCAATCACGCGTTAAAGCTTATTTCAGGAATCAACCTGTTCGATTTCAGGAATCAACCTGTTCGATTTCAGCCTCAAATAACGAGCTTTAACACATTTTTCACGATAATCTGAGTTTCGGCGAATGCTGGTTTGTGGCACACCGGCACCCCGAAATGTCTTCCGTTTGTGCTAAAACTTTGCGTGGCCGCTTTATCTGACCCGAGGAACTTTCTATGTGATTTCCGGAGAATTTTGTTCTGGGACCCCGGAATCCCGAAAAACCGTGTATTATACACTTCAATTTCAGCCGTTCGGAAGGTCGTACCGGACCCTGTTTCTTTTTCTCCCTGTTTTTCAATCACGCGTCCGAGATCATTTCAGGAATCAACCTGTTCGATTTCAACCTCAAATAACGAGCTTTAACACATTTTTCACGATAATCCGAGTTTCGGCGAATCTTTGGTTTTGGGCACACCGGCACCCCCAAATGTCTTCCGTTGATGCTCAAACTTTGCGTGGCCGCTTTATCTGACCCGAGGAACTTTCTTTGTGATTTCCGGAGAATTTTGTTCCGGGGCTCCGGAATCACGAAAAACCGTGTATTATACACTTCAATTTGAGCCGTTAGGAAGGTCGTACCGGACCCTGTTTCTTTTTCTCCCTGTTTTTCAATCACGCGTCCGAGCTCATTTCAGGAATCAACCTGTTCGATTTCAGGAATCAAATAACGAGCTTTAACACATTTTTCACGATAATCCGAGTTTGGCGAATGTTGGTTTGTGGCACACTGGCACCCCAAATGTCTTCCGTTGATGCTCAAACTTTGCGTGGTCGCTTCATCTGACCCGAGGAACTTTCTATGTGATTTTCGGAGAATTTTGTTCGGGACCGGAATCCCGAAAAAACCGTGTATTATACACTTCAATTTCAGCCGTTCGGTAGGTCGTCATGCAACCCTGTTTCTTTTTCTCCTGTTTTTCAATCACGCGTCCGAGCTCATTTCAGGAATCAACTGTTCGATTTCAGCCTCAAATAACGAGCTTTAACACATTTTTCACGATAATCTCGGTTTGGCGAATCTTTGGTTTGGCACACCGGCACCCCAAATGTCTTCCGTTGGTGCTCAAACTTTGCGTGACCGTTTTATCGACCGAGGAACTTTCTATGTGATTTCCGGAGAATTTTGTTCGGGACCCCGAAATCCCGAAAAACCGTGTATTATACACTTCAATTTTAGCCGTTCGGAAGGTCGTACGGGACACTGTTTCTTTTTCTCCTTTTTTTCAATCACGCGTCCGCTCATTTCAGAATCAACTTTGTTAGATTTCAGGAATCAACTGTTCGATTTAAGCCTCAAATAACGAGCTTTAACACATTTTTCACGATAATCCGAGTTTCGGCGAATCTTTGGTTTGCGGCACACCGGCACCCCAAATGTCTTCCGTTGGTGCTCAAACTTTGCGTGGCCGCTTTATCTCGACCGAGGAACTTTCTATGAGATTTCGGAGAATTTTGTTTCGGGACCGGAATCCCGAAAAACCGTGTATTATATAACACTTCAATTTCAGCCGTTCGGAAGGTAATTAGGACCCTGTTTCTTTTTCTCCTGTTTTTCAATCACGCGTCCGAGCTCATTTCAGGAATCAACTGTTCGATTTGGGAATCAACCTGTTCGATTCAAACCTTAAATAACGAGGTTTAACACATTTTTCACGATAATCCGAGTTTGGCGAATCTTTGGTTTGTGGCACACCGGCACTTCGAAATGTCTTCCGTTTGTGCTCAAACTTTTCGTGGCCGCTTTATCGACCGAGGAACTTTCTATGTGATTTCGGAGAATTTTGTTCGGGACCCGGAATCCCGAAAAACCGTGTATTATACACTTCAATTTTACCGTTCGGAAGGTCGCGGACCTGTTTCATTTCTCCTGTTTTTCAATCACGCGTCCGAGCTCATTTCGGGAATCAACTTGTTCGATTTCAGGAATCAACCTGTTCGATTTCACCTTAAATAACGAGCTTTAACACATTTTTCACGATAATCGAGTTTGCGAATCTTTGGTTTGTGGCACACCGGCACCCCCAAATGTCTTCCGTTGATGCTCAAACTTTGCGTGCGCTTTATCGACCCGAGGAACTTTCTTTGTGATTTCCGGAGAATTTTGTTCGGCTCCTCAGGAATCACTAAAACCGTGTATTATACACTTCAATTTGAGCCGTTAGGAAGGGTCGGACCGACTGTTTCTTTTTCTCCCTGTTTTTCAATCACGCGTCCGAGCTCATTTCGGAATCAACTTTGTTCGATTTGACCTCAAATAACGAGCTTTAACACATTTTTCACGATAATCCGAGTTTCGGCGAATCTTGGTTTGTGGCACACCGGCACCCCAAATGTCTTCCGTTGATGCTCAAACTTTGCGTGGTCGCTTCATCTGACCCGAGGAACTTTCTATGTGATTTTCGGAGAATTTTGTTCGGGACCGGAATCCTAAAAACCGTGTATTATACACTTCAATTTTGGTCGTAGGTAGGTAAATCGAACCTGTTTCTTTTTCTCCTGTTTTTCAATCACGCGTCCGAGCTCATTTGAGAAATCAACTGTTCGATTTTGACCTCAAATAACGAGCTTTAACACATTT
Organism: Silene latifolia; assembly: GCF_048544455.1. Lineage (NCBI taxonomy): Eukaryota > Viridiplantae > Streptophyta > Magnoliopsida > Caryophyllales > Caryophyllaceae > Silene > Silene latifolia. The sequence continues at coordinate 200,701,516 of NC_133526.1, forward strand.
TTCACGATAATCTCGGTTTCGGCGAATCTTTGGTTTTAGGCACACCTAAGCACCCCAAATGTCTTCCGTTGGTGCTCAAACTTTGCGTGACCGTTTTATCTGACCCGAGGAACTTTCTATGTGATTTCCGGAGAATTTTGTTCGGGACCGGAATCCGAAAAACCGTGTATTATTATACACTTCAATTTTAGCCGTTCGGAAGGTCGTACGGAACCCTGTTTCTTTTTCTCCTGTTTTTCAATCACGTCGTCGCTCATTTCAGAATCAACTGTTAGATTTCAGGAATCAACTGTTCGATTTAAGCCTCAAATAACGAGCTTTAACACATTTTTCACGATAATCCGAGTTTCGGCGAATCTTTGGTTTGCGGCACACCGCACCCCCAAATGTCTTCCGTTGGTGCTCAAACTTTGCGTGGCGCTTTATCTGACCCGAGGAACTTTCTATGTGATTTCCGGAGAATTTTGTTCGGGACCCCGGAATCCCGAAAAACCGTGTATTATATAACACTTCAATTTCACGTTGTTCGGAAGGTCGTACCGGACCTGTTTCTTTTTCTCCTTGTTTTTCAATCACGCGTCCGAGCTCATTTCAGAATCAACTGTTCGATTTGGAATCAACTGTTCGATTTATTTAAATAACGAGGTTTAACACATTTTCACGATAATCCGAAGTTTGGCGAATCTTTGGTTTGTGGCACACCGGCACCGAAATGTCTTCCGTTTGTGCTCAAACTTTTCGTGGCCGCTTTATCAGACCCGAGGAACTTTCTATGTGATTTCCGGAGAATTTTGTTTGGGACCCCGGAATCCCGAAAAACCGTGTATTATACACTTCAATTTCGGCCGTTCGGAAGGTAAATCAGGACCCTAATTCATTTCTCCCTGTTTTTCAATCACGCGTCCGAGCTTATTTAAGGAATCAACCGGTTCTATTTCAGCCTCAAATAACGAGCTTTAACACATTTTTCACGATAATCCGAGATTCGACGAATCTTTGGTTTGTGGCACAGGGCACCACCCCAAATGTCTTCCGTTAGTGCTCACACTTTTCGTGGCCGCTTTATCGACCCGAGGAACTTTCTATGTGATTTTCGGAGAATTTTGTTCGGGACCGGAATCCGAAAAACCGTGTATTATATACACTTCAATTTTGACCGTTTGGAAGGTCGCAGGACCCTGTTTCTTTTTCTCCTGTTTTTCAATCACGCGTTAAAGCTTATTTCAGAATCAACTGTTCGATTTCAGGAATCAACTGTTCGATTTGCCTCAAATAACGAGCTTTAACACATTTTTCACGATAATCCGAGTTTGGCGAATCTTTGGTTTTGGCACACCGGCACCCGAAATGTCTTCCGTTTGTGCTAAAACTTTGCGTGGCCGCTTTATCCGACCCGAGGAACTTTCTATGTGATTTCCGGAGAATTTTGTTCCGGGACCGGAATCCCGAAAAACCGTGTATTATACACTTCAATTTACGCCGTTCGGAAGGTAAATGAGGACCCTGTTTCTTTTTCTCCTGTTTTTCAATCACGCGTCCGAGATCATTTCGGAATCAACTGTTCGATTTCAACCTCAAATAACGAGCTTTAACACATTTTTCACGATAATCCGAGTTTCGGCGAATCTTGGTTTGTGGCACACCAGCACCCCCAAATGTCTTCCGTTGATGCTCAAACTTTGCGTGGCCGCTTTATCGGACCCGAGGAACTTTCTATGTGATTTCAGGAGAATTTTGTTAGGGCTCAGGAATCACGAAAAACCGTGTATTATACACTTCAATTTGAGCCGTTAGGAAGGTCGATCAGGACCTGTTTCTTTTTTCTCCTGTTTTTCAATCACGCGTCCGAGCTCATTTCAGAATCAACCTGTTCGATTTCAACCTCAAATAACGAGCTTTAACACATTTTTCACGATAATCCGAAGTTTCGGCGAATCTTTGGTTTGTACACCGGCACCCCAAATGTCTTCCGTTGATGCTCAAACTTTGCGTGGTCGCTTCATCTGACCCGAGGAACTTTCTATGTGATTTTCGGAGAATTTTGTTCGGGGACCCGGAATCCCGAAAAACCGTGTATTATACACTTCAATTTGATCGTTCGGTAGGTCGATCAGAACCCCATTTCTTTTTCTCCTCGTTTTTCAATCACGCGTCCGAGCTCATTTTTAAATCAACTTTGTTCGATTTTACCTCAAATAACGAGCTTTAACACATTTTTCACGATAATCTCGGTTTCGGCGAATCTTTGGTTTGGGGCACACCAAGCACCCCCAAATGTCTTCCGTTGGTGCTCAAACTTTGCGTGACCGTTTTATCTGACCCGAGGAACTTTCTATGTGATTTCCGGAGAATTTTGTTCGGGACCCCGAATCCCGAAAACCGTGTATTATTATACACTTCAATTTTAGCGTTCGGAAGGTCGTACGGACCACTGTTTCTTTTTCTCCTGTTTTTCAATCACGCGTCCGCTCATTTCAGAATCAACCCTGTTAGATTTCAGGAATCAACTGTTCGATTTAAGCCTCAAATAACGAGCTTTAACACATTTTTCACGATAATCCAGTTTCGGCGAATCTTTGGTTTGCGTGCACACCGGCACCCCAAATGTCTTCCGTTGGTGCTCAAACTTTGCGTGGCCGCTTTATCGACCCGAGGAACTTTCTATGAGATTTCAGGAGAATTTTGTTCGGGACCGGAATCCGAAAAACCAGTGTATTATATAACACTTCAATTTCGGCCCGTTCGGAAGGTCGTACGGACCCTGTTTTTTTTCTCCCTGTTTTTCAATCACGCGTCCGAGCTCATTTCAGGAATCAACCTGTTCGATTTCGGAATCAACCTGTTCGATTTCGACCTTAAATAACGAGGTTTAACACATTTTTCACGATAATCGAGTTTGGCGAATCTTTGGTTTTGGCACACCGGCACCCGAAATGTCTTCCGTTTGTGCTCAAACTTTTCGTGGCCGCTTTATCTGACCCGAGGAACTTTCTATGTGATTTCCGGAGAATTTTGTTGCAGGACCGGAATCCCGGAAAAACGTGTATTATACACTTCAATTTCAGCCGTTCGGAAGGTCGTACCGGACCCTGTTTCATTTCTCCCTGTTTTTCAATCACGCGTCCGAGCTCATTTCAGGAATCAACCGGTTCGATTTCAGCCTCAAATAACGAGCTTTAACACATTTTTCACGATAATCCGAGATTCGACGAATCTTGGTTCAGGCACACCTAAGCACCCCCAAATGTCTTCCGTTGGTGCTCAAACTTTGCGTGTTCGCTTTATCTGACCCGAGGAACTCTCTATGTGATTTCCGGAGAATTTTGTTCCGGGACCGGAATCCCGAAAAACCGTGTATTATACACTTCAATTTTACCGTTCGGAAGGTAAATCGGACCCTGTTTCTTTTTTTCTCCTGTTTTTCAATCACGCGTCCAAGCTTATTTCAGGAATCAACTGTTCGATTTGAAATCAACCTGTTCGATTTCGACCTCAAATAACGAGCTTTAACACATTTTTCACGATAATCCCGGTTTCGGCGAATCTTTGGTTTGGGCACACCGGCACCCCCAAATGTCTTCCGTTGGTGCTCAAACTTTGCGTGGCCGCTTTATCGACCCGAGGAACTTTCTATGTGATTTAGGAGAATTTTGTTCGGAATCCGAAAAACCGTGTATTATATACACTTCAATTTCAAAGTGCGTTTCGGAAGGTAAATGCAGGACCCTGTTTCTTTTTTCTCCTGTTTTTCAATCACGCGTCGAGCTCATTTCAGGAATCAACTGTTCGATTTCAGCCTCAAATAACGAGCTTTAACACATTTTTCACGATAATCCGAGTTTCGACGAATCTTTGGTTTGTGGCACACCGGCACTCTAAATGTCTTCCGTTGGTGCTCAAACTTTGTGTGGCCGCTTTATCTAACCCGAGAAACTTTCTATGTGATTTAGGAGAATTTTGTTAGGGACTCAGAATCCAGAAAAACCGTGTATTATACACTTCAATTTCAGCCCTTCGGAAGGTCGTACGGACCCTGTACTTTTTCTCCTGTTTTTTCAATCACGCGTCCGAGCTCATTTCGGGAATCAACTTGTTCGATTTCAGGAATCAACTGTTCGATTTCAGCCTCAAATAACGAGCTTTAACACATTTTCACGATAATCCGAGTTTCGCGAATCTTTGGTTTGTGGCACACCGGCACCCGAAATGTCTTCCGTTTGTGCTCAAACTTTGCGTGGCCGCTTTATCTGACCCGAGGAACTTTCTATGTGATTTCGGAGAATTTTGTTCTGGGACCCCGGAATCCCGAAAAACCGTGTATTATACACTTCAATTTCAGCCGTTCGGAAGGTCGTACCGGACCCTAATTCATTTCTCCCTGTTTTTCAATCACGCGTCCGAGCTTATTTAAGGAATCAACCGGTTCTATTTCAGCCTCAAATAACGAGCTTTAACACATTTTTCACGATAATCCGAGATTCGACGAATGCTGGTTTGTGGCACACCGGCACCCCCAAATGTCTTCCGTTAGTGCTCACACTTTCTGTGGCCGCTTTATCTGACCCGAGGAACTTTCTATGTGATTTCCGGAGAATTTTGTTCCGGGACCCCGGAATCCCGAAAAACCGTGTATTATATACACTTCAATTTTCAAACCGTTTGGAAGGTAAATCTTAGGACCGACTGTTTCTTTTTCTCCTGTTTTTCAATCACGCGTTAAAGCTTATTTCAGGAATCAACTTTGTTCGATTTCAGGAATCAACTTTGTTCGATTGACCTCAAATAACGAGCTTTAACACATTTTTCACGATAATCGAGTTTTGAATCTTTGGTTTGTGCTCAGGCACACCAAGCACCCCAAATGTCTTCCGTTTGTGCTAAAACTTTGCGTGGCGCTTTATCTCGACCCGAGGAACTTTCTATGTGATTTAGGAGAATTTTGTTAGGACCGGAATCCCGAAAAACCGTGTATTATACACTTCAATTTTACCGTTCGGAAGGTCGTCGGACCCTGTTTCTTTTTTTCTCCTGTTTTTCAATCACGCGTCCGAGATCATTTCGGGAATCAACCTGTTCGATTTCAACCTCAAATAACGAGCTTTAACACATTTTCACGATAATCCGAGTTTCGGCGAATTTTGGTTTGTGGCACACCGGCACCCCAAATGTCTTCCGTTGATGCTCAAACTTTGCGTGGCCGCTTTATCTGACCCGAGGAACTTTCTTTGTGATTTCGGGAGAATTTTGTTCGGGGCTCAGGAATCACGAAAAACCGTGTATTATACACTTCAATTTGAGCCGTTAGGAAGGTCGCGGACCACTGTTTCTTTTTCTCCTGTTTTTCAATCACGCGTCCGAGCTCATTTCAGGAATCAACTTTGTTCGATTTGACCTCAAATAACGAGCTTTAACACATTTTCACGATAATCCGAGTTTCGGCGAATTTTGGTTTGTGGCACACCGCCACCCCCAAATGTCTTCCGTTGATGCTCAAACTTTGCGTGGCCGCTTCATCTGACCCGAGGAACTTTCTATGTGATTTTCGGAGAATTTTGTTAGGGACCGGAATCCCGAAAAACCGTGTATTATACACTTCAATTTGATCGTTCGGTAGGTCGTCCAGGACCTGTTTCTTTTTCTCCCTGTTTTCAATCACGCGTCCGAGCTCATTTGAGAAATCAACTTGTTCGATTTCAGCCTCAAATAACGAGCTTTAACACATTTTTCACGATAATCTCGGTTTCGGCGAATCTTGGTTTGGCACACGGCACCCCCAAATGTCTTCCGTTGGTGCTCAAACTTTGCGTGGCGTTTTATCGACCCGAGGAACTTTCTATGTGATTTCCGGAGAATTTTGTTCGGGACCCGGAATCCAGAAAAACCGTGTATTATATATACACTTCAATTTTAGCGTTCGGAAGGTCGTACGGACCACTGTTTCTTTTTCTCCTGTTTTTCAATCACGCGTCCGCGCTCATTTCGAGTGAATCAACTTTGTTAGATTTCGGGAATCAACTGTTCGATTTAAGCCTCAAATAACGAGCTTTAACACATTTTCACGATAATCCGGAGTTTAGGCGAATCTTTGGTTTTGCGACACCGGCACCCCCAAATGTCTTCCGTTGGTGCTCAAACTTTGCGTGGCGCTTTATCGACCGAGGAACTTTCTATGAGATTTAGGAGAATTTTGTTCAGGGACCGGAATCCCGAAAACCGTGTATTATATAACACTTCAATTTCGGCCGTTCGGAAGGTCGTGCGGACCCTGTTTCTTTTTCTCCTGTTTTTCAATCACGCGTCCGAGCTCATTTCAGGAATCAACCTGTTCGATTTCAGGAATCAACCTGTTCGATTTCAGCCTTAAATAACGAGGTTTAACACATTTTTCACGATAATCCGAGTTTCGGCGAATGCTGGTTTGTGGCACACCGGCACCCCGAAATGTCTTCCGTTTGTGCTCAAACTTTTCGTGGCCGCTTTATCTGACCCGAGGAACTTTCTATGTGATTTCCGGAGAATTTTGTTCTGGGACCCCGGAATCCCGAAAAACCGTGTATTATACACTTCAATTTCGGCCCGTTCGGAAGGTAAATCTAGGACCTGTTTCATTTCTCCCTGTTTTTCAATCACGCGTCCGAGCTCATTTCAGGAATCAACCGGTTCGATTTCAGCCTCAAATAACGAGCTTTAACACATTTTTCACGATAATCCGAGATTCGACGAATCTTTGGTTTTTGTGGCACACCAGCACCCCCAAATGTCTTCCGTTGGTGCTCAAACTTTGCGTGTTCGCTTTATCTGACCCGAGGAACTCTCTATGTGATTCACATATTTTCCTTCCGTATAAGCTTAACCTACTAGCTATATAAATAGAAGACAACCTGCTGACAATAGACATTATTCTTCATAAGAATCTGAAAATAATTGGTTAAAGAGAGAAGGGAGCTAAAGGACGAAAGAAGGAAGAACATAGCTTTTATTGTCGCCTTCAGGTAATTTTTAAACTGTCTTACGTATACTCTTTGCCTCCTTATAACTCAAACTAGACAACCGTTGATCCAACTGAGACCATGACCTGTGACGCTGGGACCCAAGAGGTTGATCGGACCCACGCTCGAACCGCCGTTGACCGTCGGGGAGTGGTGTTTGACCAGGTTTGTGTTGTGTTCGTCGGTTAATCCATGGGTGTTACTCAGCATCGGGACCGGGCATTGACACGAATTGGACCGGACTTGGGTTAGGTTGGCAGGCTGGTGTGGGTCGACCGTGGATGGGTGGTCTGGGTGATGCTGGGTGGTGTTTGGCACGGTGACGGCTCAAAACGCGAAACAGCAGTAGAATCAGGGTATTGCCGCTGGCCGTCTTAAAAACGGACATTGTGGTTATTTTTGCGATCGCATCTGGAAAGGGGACCACTGTATGGAGTCACCGTAGATGCTGGTGTCAACGCTGTGGCTATAGCGGGATTGGTGGTCGTGGTGGAAGTGGCGTAGAGGTTCTTTACTCGGTGTTTGTCAATGTCTGCTTTGGTAATTAGTAACGTACGTGTTTGTTGTTGCTAGGCGCCGATGAGGTTGTGAGTTGTAGGGGATGGTCATGCCGGTGGTTAGAGAACCGTCGGGAATAGTGGTGGTGGCAAGCTTAAAGGGGTGTTTCACAGGCACAGAGACACGTAGCCAGTGGGTGTAGTGTTACTTGGTTTAAAGGGTTGGGTGTTTGGGTGTGTTATGTATATGGGACGGGTTGACACAGGATTGCTGGAATTGTCGAGATTAATTTAATTAATTAATTAATTAGTAGTTGATGATTCGGTTTTCGAGACTCGGCTTGTTCTGGATTTGTTTAATTCTAAATCGGGTTTTGAATATCGTAATAATTAATAATAACAAGTTATTAACATAACTATTAATTATAAATAAAGTATAAATAAT